>NC_036256.1:17987321-18118740 GCF_002742605.1 Olea europaea var. sylvestris | reverse complement strand
TAATAGATCCCTGGTTCAAAAACATGTTTTTGGACCAATTTTTGGAGAACATACTACAATAAATATAGCATTTTGTAACGTTCAAAAAATGTTGTCGAAGACCTTTTGCAAAGTTCAAATATATGTTACAAATCTTGATGTTGTCATAAAGTAGAATGATACATCAATACTTTTTTTGAATATTGCTAATAACCTTTGTACGGCGTTTTTTGAACGTCACTAATAATCTTTTTGCAATGTTTTTTGAATGTTGATAATAACCTTTCCGCAACATTTTTGTAAGTGTTACTAATAATTTTTTGCAACGTTTTTTGAATGTTGCTAATAATCTTTCCACAACTTTTTTTAGAGTTACTAAAACCCTTTTACAACGTTTCTTGCCTTTTATTTATGCTTATATCCATTTTTTTGCAACATTTTTTTACAGTTGCCGTAGGTCATTTTCATTTATTTTTTTTGAATAGTGATTTACACAAATAAACTGCAAAACAAGATGAAAAATGACAATATCAAACAACTCCAATAATCATTAAAGAAATTCCAAAATATAAAAAAATTAATACAAAATTTCGAAGCACCTAAAAATTCAATACATTTCGAAAAAAAAAATACCACAAACCCTAAGCAGTAAGTAGAACAGCCCGACCGGCCTCCTTTATTTTCTTATCACATTCTTCGACACGAACTTAGTTTTAAAACCACCAGTTGATTTTTCGACAAAACTCCATTGCCCAAAACCTTGAAGTACCCAAACTGCATAACATCAATTATGGGCACTTTTTCTTCATTGGCAAAATCCTTATTCATCAGCCATTCACACGATATTTTACATTTGTATAAGAAACCCCATCCTTCTCACTAATCCAGTAGCAATTCTTCCAACACACCCATCAGCCTCACAACCAAATCAGATGTCTCTTCAATTTACATAAATGGGAAATCCTTTCAATGGAATAAGGATAATGAATATACGCATTAAACATTCTAACTTGTTATCAAATGTTTTGCATACACTCTTTCAATATAGTAGTAGAATTTTACAAGAAATGCCATGCATTTATACTACAAATGCCTTCCATAGAACGTTAAAATATACATGCGAAATTACTGCTCAACTCTATCCATCAAAAATAATCTGTAAATAGTTGCACTTCTTTTTTCACCCATAAAACCTCAGGAAAATATGCACAGAAAACAGCCAAAATGGAAAACCAAGCAATGTAATCACCAAAAGAAGCTGTATAATAACAAAGATTCAGAGGGCTTGGCAAATTAGGCCATATAAGATGTGACACTACATAATTGTAACCATAAAATCTCCTACAGTGTGCCACTGGATAACCTCTCAATTTCATCCACACTCTCAAAAAATGTTTGTTTTATTGACCACCATCTAAATGACAACAAAAGCATCACACACAAGCATGCTTAGTGTTGATACACTAAAAGTGCAGCCCAAATCGAATAGCTCAAATAATGAAGCCCAACTGGGCAATTCAAGATAAAGGCCCGAATAGGGTTATCAATGAATGCAGTGGAAGCCCACGAACGCGGTAACACCATCACCCAAACTTGCAAGACGCCCAAGATCTGAGCGAATGAAGTACCTTGCAGTCGCCCAGAGTTATGACCTTGTTCTCGCCCAAACCTTCGAATCGCCCAGGATCTTAGCAAACATAAGATGTTATGGTTATCCAAAAGTGTAATTATTGAAACAGTTATTGGGTAATCTTATCACGTTCCACGATTCAAGGATGTTCAGTTAAGGACGGTTGAACGACAAAGAGTAATGGCAGCAGTTAGAGACGACAGTTCCACGATAAGTTGGCCACCATGAAGAAAGTGGACAGTTATAAAGTAATTAAATGGTTTCTAAGCGGTTGATCACGAAGAGATCATCAAGGGAATATAAAAGGAAGAAAAGACATAGAGCAAAGGACCCTCAAACAGAGAATATATAATTTCAATTCCTTAGTTTAGACTTAAACATTTCTTTCAGTACTCGTGTGCTTGCGCCCCTTGGAGGCATTATGTTTAAGTTCCAATTATAAAGTCATCGCCAATAAGACACCCCTTTTTGGGACTTTGTCTCAAGAGGTTTGTTCCTTACACAATCGTCTGATCCCTTTTTAATTGTTGGCAACTATCCGCGCGAAAAAATTTGGCACGCTCAGTGGGACATTGGTGTTTGGTGTTGAAGATACAAAAGGTGAAACAATATGCCTCAGAAATTCGATAAGGAAGCAGCAAGTCAGGGAGGAGTCCAGTCTGTGATCGAGCGATATGAGGAGCAGCATAACTCTCCACGAATAGATGGACAGAATCAGAGCAATCACAGTCGTTACGAACCAATGACAAAGTTGAGTCCTCGAACCATGCATGCATTACTCGGAGAACTCACACAAGATATCGTTGAACAGGTAAATCTACGAAGTATTCATAATATGGAAAGATTTACCCAGAATGGGAATGCACATTATAACAACATGGCCAAACAACTGAATACTTTGAACGAAATAATGAATAAGTTAGTAGGCCAAATTTGTCAGTCAGTTGTGCCTCTTGCAAACCATTTTCAAACTAGGATAATTGTGGGACATAATCCCCCAGTCCTAAGTTTAAATCAAGGGATAGAACCACATTTTGACCCCTCTACTTCAAACCAGGGGGTGGTGTAATACCAAATCAGAATAGTGACATTGGTACATCTAACTTGGGGGTAACCTAAATGTAAGAGATAATGTCCTAAATAATGAGCAGAATACCCTACGTGTTAATGATGGAATAAATGTTTAGGCTAATGGTAACAATGACCCAAATCATGATAACTTTGTTGCCAATCAAGGACCAAACATCGGCCTCAAGCAAATCAACCAGTCAACCAACCTGTAGGAATTTCATATGACCCCAACGTCATGTTGAGGAATCAGATTATGGAAATCGTACAGGACCAAATGGCTTTTGGAGTACGTCCTGTCATTAGGCCGACTTACACAAAGTCATAGCCTGATTGGGTAGACCAAGCGTATACATGGCCTAGAGGGTAAAAAGTGCCAGAATTCTCACTGTTTACCGATTTAGGAGAGGTGTCTACTCTAGAACACATAAGGCGATTCACACTGCAAAGTGGTGACGTAACTGATTACCATAAAATGATATTATTCCCTAGTTCATTAACAGGAATAGCCTTCTCCTTGTTCATCAATTTGCCAGCAAACTCTGTTCAAACATGGCAACAATTGGAGCAATTGTTCCACGCTCAGTTTTATAAGACTGAGTCTGAAGTTACTTTGGCCGATTTGACGAATCTACGTCAAATGCCAAACGAATGGGCAGAAGGTTTCCTTCAAAGGTTAAAGACAGTAAGAAGTAAATGTTTTGTACCTTTGCCTGAAAAGGAGTTTGTCAAAATCGTTCAAGGTTGTCTAAGCTTTGATCTGAAGAAGAAGTTTCAAGACAAGGAATTTCCTGATCTTTTCCAATTGAGCACGAACGTGATTAGGTATGAACGATTAATAAGAGAAGAAGAACAAATGAAAAATTCTAGCAAAGGGACTTATTATAGAAACCCAAATTTTGATGTTCATACCATTAATGACGAGTATTACGATCAAATCGAAATGTGTTTGGCCGAATTAGTTAAAGGAGACACGTATACTCGTCCTATAATGGCTAAACCTAGGATGTCGGGGAAGGATGAGCCGATAAAAGATGAAAACATAAAAGCTAGAACGTTCTCGTTCAATGTAACCAAAGCCGACCTTATATTTGATAAATTATATAAGGATAAGCAGATAAAGCTGAACGATAAGCATAAATTGCCAAGTCCTGAACAAATTAAGGGTAAAAAATATTGTAAGTGGCATAATGCATGGTCACATTTGACTAACAACTGCTTGGTTTTTCGCAATGTGTTTCAGGATGTCATTGAATCAGGACGAATTATGTTCAAGGATAAGAGGAAGATGGCAGTGGATGAAAATCCTTTTCCACAGCCACTTGGAGTGAACATGGTGACATCTGGTTTCAAAAATAAATTGCCAAAATTCAAGTTGGTTATAGATGATGGAGAAGAAGACCTTGGACCACATCCCAGTGTCTTTGAATGTATTAAAGGGAAGGAGCCCAAAAAGGACGAAGACGTCCTATGTGCAAGATGCAAAAAAAAAGTGAGTGCAAATGCATAGAAACCAGGGATATGGCAGCATCGCCATCGCCCTAGTTTTTTCCCAAACGCTAAGCCTGGTAGAGGGCAGGGTACATCGTTCTTTAAGGGACCGCCTTTTGAGAGGCAGTTCAGGCCAGTAAATAATGGGAAAACATTCAGACCGCAACCTCGCCAACCAAATGTATGGCATTCATTCCAGTATGAGGCTGGAAGGGCGATACCTTTCAACGAGATGACTAGAACCCAACAAAGACATTTTCAACGGAACTATGGGTGAATGATGAGGCAACAACAGGGAATGCTGCGTCCTAAGGCACCTAGACTACTCGAGGCAGCCAATCAAAATGTTCTCAAAGACAGTGAAGAGACTGGTGTGGGCGAACCTATGGAAGAATTGCCATAGACTTCTTCTGGGAGGTCGAAGTTTGAGCGAGACAAAGGGGATGGAGAAGATCCAGATCAATCCCTTACTATCCAATTTGGTACGCTATCTCCTGTCGTGGCTAATAACTATTTACTAGTCAATGAGTTCAAAAATAAAGAGAAAGGAGAAGAAGAAAAGGAGGATAACGAAGAGGAATCATGCATGCTAGAATATAAAGAAGGCCAAACTTCTAGAGAGGCCTACAATGGTGAAGAAGATGATGGTATGACAGACATAGAAAAGGAAATCGATCTGAAAGTGGAAAGGAGAAGAAGAGGAGTATCGTACAATACTCTGTTGCAGCAATTACATCGAGAGGGAGTTCGTGAAGTAGACTTAATGGGAGAACCATCTGGGCGTTCTTTCGATTTTTACGTGCTGTACGGGACGCCTAAAAGGAAGAAGAGAGTACCTCGCTCTGAAAAGTATGGATCACCTCCAAGAATAATGCCTCCTCCCACAGGTTGGGTAACTGAAGAAGAAGCATTAGAAAATAGTGAAAAGGAAATTCAAGAGACAGAGGCTCAGTGCGATATGCTGCGCGTTGACTTATCACAAAAGGGTAACTCGACAGAGGACAAGCAGGAAATAGAAATAGATGCTGCCGAAAAAGTTATTTTTAAGCGACCAGCCATGAAATTGACTAGACACTTGATGCCATTGTACGTTAAAGCTCTAGTTAACGGAATACCTGTGGCAAAAGTGCTTGTCGATAATGGAGCAGCTATAAACACCATTCCATCTAGGATGATGAGGAAATTCGCAAAGACAGAAGGTGATATGATCCCAACGGAAGTCATCCTTACAAGTTTCAAAGGAGGAGCAACTTCAGCTAAAGGGGTTATGCCATTGGACATATTTTGCCGATAATGGAGCAGCTATAAACACCATTCCATCTAGGATGATGAGGAAATTCGCAAAGACAGAAGGTGATATGATCCCAACGGAAGTCATCCTTACAAGTTTCAAAGGAGGAGCAACTTCAGCTAAAGGGGTTATGCCATTGGACATAACTATAGGAACAACTACTAGGACCACAGTCTTCTTTTTAATAGATGATCCCACTAGTTACAATGCGTTATTAGGAAAAGATTGGATACACGGAAGTCATTGTATACCTTTATCTCTCCATCAGTGCCTAATTTTTTGGAATGACAAGGGCGAAGCAGAGATGGTGCAGGCTGATCATAGGCCTTTTGTCGCAGAAGCAAACTCAGTAGAAAGGTTCATGTACGAAGGAAATTATGGACCTGTCAGAGTAGTCCAAGATGGAGAAGAAACTCAGATTGTCGCGTAGAGTGAAGAGTCGTTTTCAGTAGATGCACTCACTAAAATGTTCAGTCAGATGAGGCCAAACATAGTGGCCCTGGAGGAGCCAGTAATTGGCAAAAGAATGACCAAGGAGTTTTAAATGAGTTGTAAACAACAAAGACAAATGGCCGATATTCAGGCCTTCAAAGCCAAATTAATGGCTTTCAATAAAGAATGCAAGGACAAGACGAAAGAAGCAACAGCCTTGAAAGCATTGAGAGACAAATTGGCAATGTTCGAGTTGGAACAAAGCATTGGCCGAGAAGTCAACAAAGTGGATTGTTTAGAAGAAGAAGTGCCTACAAGGGGACTGGATGACGAAGTGATAAGAATTGCCAAGCCTGGATACGCTCAAGCACAAGACCGCCCAACGTTCATCAGCCAAATGCTCGATCAAGAGGTTAGTGATAAATTAATCGCTTTATTAAAGGAGTACAAAGATTGTTTTGCTCGGGAATATGAACATATGCCTAGTTTAGATAGAGATTTGGTGGAACATAGATTACCAATCAAGCCTAATTTTAAACCTCATAGGCAACCTCCTAGGCGTTTCGCTCCTAATGTACTCCCTGAAATTAAGAACGAGATAGAGCGATTATTAAAACAGGCTTTATTAGAACGGCCAGATATGTTGAACGGTTGTCCAATATCGTGCCGCTATTAAAAAAGAATGGTAAACTAAGGGTGTGCATAGACTTTAGGAATCTAAACATAGCCACACCTAAAGATGAATATCCAATGCCCACGGTAGATTCTTTAGTAGACTCGACTGCCGGACATGTAATGTATAGGCAAGTTTGTTGAAGTGTATGTAGATGATATAGTGGTCAAATCCCTTAAAGAAGAGGACCATTTTGAACAATTAAGATGTTCATTTGAGCGAATGAAGCAATATAAACTAAAGTTGAATCCCTTGAAATGTGCATTTGGTGTTAATGCAAGGAATTTTCTTGGTTTCTTAGTACACAAAAGGAGGATTGAACTTGATAAAAATAAAGCGAAGGCCATTTTAGAGGCCAAACCACCTAGCAACAAAAAAGAATTGCAAAGGTTTCTAGGCCAAGAAAACTTTTTAAGACGCTTTATTTCTAACTGTGCAGGGCGAACTAAAGCTTTTTCACCGCTTTTAAACGTGAAAAATCAGGATGAATTCGTATGGAAAGAAGAGCATCAAAGAGCTTTTGAAAGCCTAAAGACATATTTATCAAGTTCACCAGTGTTGGTGTCACCAATCCAAGGACGACCAATGAAAGTGTATGTATCGGTTGAAAAAGAATCAATAGCTGGAATGGTCACGTAGGAAGACCAATTTAGTGAAGAAATAGCGATTTACTACTTGAGTAGACGGTTAACAAAATGTGAATATAATTATTCTGCCATTGAAAAATTATGTCTTGCATTGTATTTCACATGTACAAAATTAAAGGCTTATTTACGGCCTGTAACCGTTTATTTAATTTCTAAAGTAAATTTGGTTAAATATATGTTCCCTCGCCCTATTTTGCACCAAAGGGTAGGCCTTTGGACATTAGCTTTATTAGAATTCGAAGTACAATACATACCCCAAAAGGCAGTCAAAAATCAGGCTTTGGCTAACTTTCTGGCCGATCATCCATGCCTTGATATACCTGAAGAAATTGAGTTAGAGATCAATTCATTCGAATTAAAACCTTGGGTTTTATATTTCGATGGATTGATAACCTCTAAAGGTGCAGGAGTAGGAGTTGCATTGATAAATCTTTTAGGGATTTGTTACAAGTTCGCATTCACTTTGGATAGGATGTGCACCAACAATCAGGCCGAATACAAAGCCTTAATCGTGGGCCTAGAATTAATAATAGATATGGGGGTAAAGAATGTAATCGTTAGAGGCGATTCTCAATTGGTAATTCACCAATAGATTGGTGATTTTAAATGTCAAAGTGATTCCATTATAAGTCAGTATAAAATCGCCCAAGAGTTGTTGAAAGAATTCGATCAAATAGAGTTTCAATGTGTTAATAGGTTATATAATGACGTAGCAAACGAATTGGCCCAGATGGCCTCAGGGTACTCAAAGGTTTTAAATTGGAAGTCTACTTATGAGTATGGAACAATATTGCCTATGGTCCAAAGAAGGGCGAGAACGATTAAAATTCATTGCATACAAGATGGAGATGCAATAGATTGGAGGGCAGAGATTAAAAGGTTCCTTAAAGAGCCTAATATAGGAAATAGTAGAAAAATGAAGTTACGTTTGCTAAACTATATACTGATAGATGAAGAGTTGTTTAAGAAATGCTCTGATGGTATATTGCTAAAATGTGTAAGTTTACAAGAAGCCAAGACGATCATGGCTGTAGAGTACGAAGGGGTATGTGGAGCTCATCAAGCTGGCCAAAGGATGAGATGGTTAATTATTAGGAATGGATATTTTTTGCTAAAGATGGGAGAATCATGCGTTCAGTATGCAAAGAGTTGTCTAGCATGCCAAAAGCATGGTCTAATACAAAGGGCGCCAGCACGATAGATGACACCTATTATCAAACATTAGCCGTTTAAGGGTTGGGCGATAGACCTGATAGGGAAGATTCATCCCCCATCGTCCAAGCAACATACTTTTGTTATAGTTACAACTGATTATTTCACTAAGTGGGTAAAAGCGATACCTTTAAAGGAGATCACCCAAAAGAATGTCATAGAATTTATCCGTGATCACATTATTTATAGATTTGAAATTCCACGAACTTTGATGGTAGATCACGAAACATCTTTAAATGGGAATCAAGTAAATAAATTCTTGAGCGAGTTTGGCGTTAAATTAGTGAACTCCACGCCATATTACGCTCAATCCAACGGACAAGTAGAATCTTCTAATAAGATTCTAAAAAATATCATAAGGAAAATGATAGATGAAAATGTCAGAAATTGGCACAAATGTCTAAACAAGGCCTTATGGGCTTATAGAACGTCGCCTCAGTCAAGTACGAAAATTACTCATTTCCAACTAACTTATGGACAGGAGGCCGTTTTGCCTATGAAAATCAATGTGCAATCGATCAGAGTATGTTTGCAACATAAATTAAGTGGTGATGAGTATACCGAATCACTAGTTCAAAACTTATTGGAGTTGGACGAATTAAAGTTAGACGTTCTAGATAGATTGCAAGTTCAAAAATGAAGAATGGCTAAATTTTATAACAAAAAGGTTATAGCCAAGTCGTTCAACCTGGGCGAATTGGTTTGGAAAACAATACTCCCTTTGGATAGCAAAGATCGAAAGTATGGCAAGTGGTCGCCCAATTGGGAAGGACCATATAAAGTAAATAATGTGTTGCCTAATGGAGCCTATCATTTGGAGGATTTAGACAGCATAAAGCACATGAGGTTCATTAATAGCAAATATTTAAAAAAAAATATGTTCCTTCTTTATGGGAAAGTGAACAAATAAAAGCGTAATCAAATCGTGTTGAACGATCGTAGATTAAAAAGGGTCAGAAAGAAATACATTCAAATAAATTCCTTTATTATCAAACGTTCATTACAAAGTTGTACAATACAAAATACTAAATGCTCTACAAGCTACAATTAAGAGCAAACTAATCTCCCGGTCGATCGCCGAGTAAGAGGGTGAACTAGCCTTAATTGCCATCCTAATCGCACTGCTGCAAAGGCAAGTAGAGAGGCTGAGAAGCACTCTCAGCAAGCAGAAAGGAAGAAGAAGCACCCTCGCATCGCCTTCCTAAATGCATCGCTGTAATAATGGGCAAGGAGGCTGAGAAGTACTCTCAGCAAGCAAGGTGGCTTGCAGGCGTCCTCAAAAATTGTCTTCCATCATCAAACTCCTTGTAAGGAACATGGAGACGATGGGAAAAACTTTGCTGCTGGCCAAAGAATATTTCCTATATCTCCCATACCAAAAGTGACATCAAGAAGGATGGCAAAATGGGCGAATCAAATGATCTATTTTTATGGAAGACGAAGGTTTTGGATCGATTATCAGAATGCTAAACAATGGCAGCAAATTGGTTTTGAAGAAGAGAATGAAAATAAAAATGACTAGTGTGGAATATAAGTACCTTTATAGAGGCGTGAAGGTGAAGAGACAGAATATGAACAACCACATTCGTGCCTAGTAAATAGAATCAAATGGCCCGAAGTCTTGGGAAAAGAGATAGAAACACCAAGAGAAAATGTGCGTGAATCTTAACATAAAGTAGTGAAATGCTTGGGGGGTTGACAATTAAAGACAACATTAGTAAATACACAAGAAGACAAATTAATCGTTCATTAATGATAATGGCTGCTAATATGTTCAGAATTATCAATAGACATCAGTACGAGGTTACAAAGGGAAAGTTAATACGAAGTTACAAAAAGAAAAGTTAAGGCATTAAATGTCTTAATTACAATTCGCCCCAGACTGAACGAATTCTTTCCCTAAGTCTCCCCCAATCCTCGCTCTGCTGAGAAGTAGTGACATTCAATTCAGCCACAAAATCATCATCAACCTCCAGCTTCTTGTACTGCTCGACCAAAGACTTGGTTCGCTCAATTCCTAGGGAGGCATTGCATTTTTTAGTAGCCATTCTCGCCTTGCAGTCGTCCATCCTTGCTTGAAGCTCCTTCATCTGTGCAGCCAAACTGGTCATCAAAGAGTCTTCAATCATGACTTCAGAAGAGATTTCTTTTAGTTCGTCCTCAGCTTTGTTGATCTCCAGAAGTAAAGACTCTCTTTCAGATACAGCGCGAAGTTATTGAGTACTTTTGGCCTTCAGTTCAACATTTTTGGCCAGCAATGAGAGAATCTCAGAATGGACAACTTTCAGTGTCGCTTTAAAATCAGCAGAAAGTTTAAGCGACAGAAGTGTCAGTGCTTGCACCAACTTCGCACTCAAATGCCCAAGCTTATCCTTATGTTTGGTAGCACTAGCCTGACCGATATCCATAGCCATAAAGGACACATACTCAAATATCGACTGCTTGAGGAACTTCATATCTTCCTCTGAAGAAGCAGAAGGACGACTGGTTGAAGCAGGGCGAGACGTCTTAACTTGCCCCCAGGAAGTGAACAAGTTCTGGATAGAACGCACAATCCTATCAGCATCCTGCAAAGAAAGTCGCCAGCATTGAAGGTTTTCACTACAATGAACAAAGTAGAAGTAAAAGTGAAGCAAAGATTACCTCATCAGCAATCTTGGGAGGTGGCATATCCCCAGCCAAGTTTACCACCTGAGGCTCCACCACTTGTGAAGACTTTCCTTTGTCTGGATGAGAAGACTTTGCCACAACGGGCAAACCCATGGGAGCACCTGCAGAACTCAAAAAGCAACAAATCAAAAACCAATAGCACAAGCAAAGGTAAAACATAAAAAAATGTATTACCTTCTGGTTTGACGTTTGGGGGGTTGACGCCCTAGGAAGAAGGTGGCTCGTCCATTGGTTGTGATGAGGATTCCGGGACTGAAGGTTTCTTTTTAAGTGTAGTCCCTTCATCAGCTGGTTTGTATGAAGCAGCCTCAGCAGAGGATATGATGGAGCAGGAGCTGAGCTTTTCTGAGAAATTTGAATAAACCATCAGTACATACAAAAGTTTCAAGTATAGAAAGGTACTAATTTAATTATCTTTCTCCTGACGATGAGAGGAGTGTCATCATCATCCTCCAAAATGGGAGATGCTGAGGCTGGTCATTTGCGGCTTGGGACACTCTTAGCTGCAGTGGGCTTGGTAGGAAGAGAAGTAGATGGACGAACAGACTGTTTAGCAAAAGCAGAAGAGGAAGGGCTCCTAATGTACACAGGGGTGACCAAAACAGGAGAAGTGGAAGAAATGTCTGGCTGATCCAGTGAATGAAAAGTGCGATTGGCATCAGTTGCAAATAATCTGCGCTACACTGATGGCCAGAGTTGTTCAAAAAGGGGATGGATGGCATGACTAGGATTGAAGGGGGCTAATGAAAAGTTACTCATCAAAAGAATATTGCGAGCATCTATAGCTTCTGCCTCTGCCTTATTAATGGTGTGGAAGCGATCTATCAAATTTCTTGAATAACAAGGGGGAACAGGCTAAGTTTGACCAAAACCAAGTTGATGAGCAAAAAATTGGAGAGCATATATTTCAACCCTAGCTTTGGCATTAGTTCCAGTCAAAATATCATGGAACAACTCCCTCCCGATCAAAAACTGAACCCAAACAAGCAGAGAGGTACTCGCATTGTCTAGGGTAGATAGGGGATGCACATAATCAGGAGTTAAAAAGGGAGGAAAAGGAAAGAAAGAAGGAATTGAATTCAAAGTATAAAAGAATGAAAAAATGTCCTTTTTGGACATATGTACAGGGCTCAATAGGTCAATAGCTAGCCCATAGTAGCTAGCAGAATGAAGGAAAAATGATAGAGCACCAAGTGATAGAAAATAGGCTCTCAACCACATTTGAGTGAACCAAAGAGGCCCACTACCAGTGGAAGATGCACCATTCTTCAATTGGAATTGAAGAGAAGCCATGCCTCTATAGAGGGTAGCCAAAAAGAAAGAACACAAATTTAGAGACCTACCATGCACCAATTCGTGCGCTATGGGTAAATAGCTCATAGAAGGCTTCAGGCTTGGCACACACAGAATATATTTACAAAGCCAAATCTGAAGAAAGGCCACACGCTTAGCATGAGAAGGCTTAGCGCTCGAGTGATTATAACAGCTTTGCAGGCTTGAATAGGACTCGGTGAGTTTTTTGTCAAATTTTGGGGCGACACCAGAAATCAAAATACTAGAGAAAATGGCATCGCCCAAAGGTGGTAGATTTACTAAGGCCCCGACATCCCTTAAAGTACTGGACATGGGACCAAGGGGGAAAACAAAAGTATTATACTCAGAATACCAAAAACTTAAAACAATAGGGAAAAGCGCTGGATCAAAAGTAGGTGGTTGAAGAGAGATTTCTAGCAAATCAGAAATCCTAGCACTATCAAAAATTGCCTTAGTAAGACCATGGTCCACAAGGCGAGCATGTCATCTACGAAAAATAACATCAGATTTAGGCCAAGAGCGAATACCTCTTTCGCGAAGCTGCCTCAGCGGCAAAGAGTTTAGAAACGGAGGGCCTTGAGTACTAGGGAACAGCTGATCCACCGCCACTTATTCGACGGCTTCGGCGTTGTTGAAAGAAGGACCTAGATAGAACTCGTTGAGTTCGACATTGGCTGGTGCAAGGAAGTTCGAAATTATATATGGCCAAGTGAGGAGTTTCTGGAAGTCTTCGAAACTGAAAGAGTCACCAGATTGGGATTGTGAAGCAGCCATTAGGAACGAAATAAAACTTTGTTGAAGTTTGCTTGAGAAACGTAGCAGAGAAGCAAGAAGATGAACAGTAATATTGCGAGAAAGAAGCGCGAAGCAATGAGGCGTGATTTAGTAGTGCGATGAAATGACGTATATTTGGGGGTTATAAGGGTTTGCAACATCACGCCTTTTCAGGCTATGGAAGAAAATAATGATTGAAATTCTTGAGAATTTCAAATGTTGCTGGGAAACAAAAAGTAAATATGGCAAAAATTAATAATTGGTATTAATTCTGCCATATTGGGGGGTAATTGTTGACACGCTAAAAGTGCAGCCCAAATCGAATAGCCCAAATAATGAAGCCCAACTGGGTAATTCAGGATAAAGGCCCGAATAGGGTTATCAATGAATGCAATGGAAGCCCAAGAATGCGGTAACACCATCGCCCAAACTTGCAAGACGCCCAAGATCTAAGCGAATGAAGTACCTTGCAGTCGCCCAGAGTTATGACCATGTTCTCGTCCAAACCTTCGAATCGCCCAGGATCTTAGCAAACATAAGATGTTATGGTTATCCAAAAGTGCAATTATCGAAGCAGTTATTGGGTAATCTTATCACATTCCACGATTTAAGGATGTTCAGTTGAGGATGGTTGAACGACAAAGAGTAATGACAGCAATTAGAGACGACAGTTCCACGATAAGTTGGCCACCATGAAGAAATTGGGCAGTTATAAATTAATTAAGCGGTTTCTAAGCGATTGATCACAAAGAGATCATCAAGGGAATATAAAACGAAGAAAAGACATAGAGCAACGGACCCCAAATCAAACATTCTCAAACAGAGAATATGTAATTTCAATTCCTTAGTTTAGACTTAAACATTTCTTTCAGTACTCGTGTGCTTGTGCCCCTTGGAGGCATTCTGTTTAAGTTCCAATTGTAAAGTCATCGCCAATAAAACACCCATTTTTGGGACTTTGTCTCAAGAGGTTTGTTCCTTACACAATCGTCTGATCCCTTTTTAATTGTTAGCGACTACCCGCGCGAAACACTTGGTAAAACTTGAATGACTTAAATTATAAATGAAATTAATTGAGCATGCACTTTATTTAAACAATTTACAGAATTCACAATTTACTACCAAACGATTAATCACTTAGCTCCTATTTCGTACAAATTCTTTAAAATTCATCTATGAGTTGCCAACTTGAAAGTTAACTAACTTGATGACATAACGAAAAGAACAATGGATGTGAAAACATTGTGATAAATTCATAAATTCTGTTAACTTTATAATAATTTTAAAAAAAATTAATGAAGAGAAAAATGCAATAACAATTTCACGCGTTTAATGGTTGTAAGGGAGAGGAATCATCATCCACCAAGGCGATATACAAACTCAGTTTACCAAAATCTGAATCAATACCAAAGCAAACGACCCAAGAACACCACAAAGGTTCTACCTATTGTTACTAAGCTTTTTTGCCACTTAGAGAACACCACAAAGGGGAGTAATATCACTAAGATATATGCACTAAAGAAAATGGCAGAAGATGGAGGTGGTGAGGCCGAAAGATATCACGCAGGAAGGAGAAAGAGACACCAAGTCTTGTTTCTTTGCATAGTGGCGTGAAGAGTAAAGAGAATATATTGGACCAAGTCACAAAATATGGTAGGTTAGGTTTTAGGTAATGGGTCAATGTCCAATAACATATAAGTTGACAATAGTATGGACCTCAAAACTAGCTAACCATCCTAATTGGTGAAAACATGGCCCATGAGCAACACAGCTTAATTGGTTGCTTCAAATGTTCCAATCTCTTCTTGGGTCGGGTCGTTACAATTTGGTATTGATTTATTGCTCAGTCATATTGCAATCGTCGACTAATAATTAATAAACGGTTTATGTCATCGCCCGGGAGGTCATTTGACAACAATATGTCCAACAACTTCCATCTTGGTGTCAAAAGACCTGTAAAAAAGAATGTTTCACATTAGTGACACCTCTAATGAAAAATCAATAAAATTGGAAATCATTTACCTGTACCAATGTTTAGAAGTTTCTTGCAACTTCTAAACTTTGTCAGTGGCAGTACATTCGTGCCCATATCGGAAGGGTTGTAGTGTGTGTGGACCTTTTCAAGTCTTACCACCTCTTGAGATACTATATCTCTAATGAAGTAGATTCTAACATCAATGTGTTTAGTGGGCTTGTGAAAAATGGGATTCTTGCATAAATGTATAGATGACTGACTATCAGAATGCACTATCACATAATCATTCAAGACATATAGTTCATAGAGTAGGCCTCTAAGCAATAGAGCTTCTTTAATAGCTTCAGTGGTGGTAATATATTCTAATTCTGTAGTGGATAGTGCAATAATGTGTTGTAATTGTGATTTCTAACTAACACATGAATTAGATAAGGTAAACACGCAAGATGAAGTTGATTTCCTACATCACTATCTCCCGCATAATCAGTATCTATAAAACCCTTTAATTTTACACCTTCTTTATTGACACTAAACTTTAAACCTATGTTACTCGTACCCTTCAAGTACCTTAATAGCCACTTTAACGCTTCCTAATGTTCATGGCCCAGATTAGCCATGTACCTACTGAGAGTACTAACTGCAAAACCTAAATCCGATCTAATGCAAACCACCAAATACATTATGGAACCAATCACATTTGAGTAAGACACTCTACTCATATATTCTACTTCACGCTCATTGCAAGGGGATTGTTCTTTCAATAAAACAAAATAATTAGCAAGAGGCAACATGACAGGTTTGCAATCACTTATATTAAATTTTTCAATACTTTAGATATGTATGGAGACCGATGCAAGAACAAAATGGAATTTGACCTATCTCTTTCTATTTCCATGCCTAGGATTCTCTTAGTCTTACCTAGGTCTTTCATGTCAAATGCACCACTTAGTTTTGCTTTTATATTATTTATCCACTTAGAGGAAGAACCAAACAAGAGCATGTCGTCCGCATAGAGTAACAAAAACATATAATTATTGTCAGTCTCATTGTGTTGAAAATACAAGCAATGATCAAATTTACTTTTTTGGAACCCTATAGTGAGTGCAAAGGAATCAAACCTCTTGTATCACTTTCTAGGAGATTGTTTTAACTCATAGAAGGATCTTCTCAGAAAACACACATAATTAGGTTTTGACTTATCCTTAAAACCTTTTGGTTGATTCATGAAGATTTATTCGTCAACTCACCATGTAAAAAAGCAATTTTTACATCAAGTTGTTCAAGTTCCCAATCAAAATGCGCAACCAAGGCAAGCATAACCCTAGTACCTTCCTTAACCTTAAAGACCCATTTACAATCGACAATCGATTTGTTCTTAGGCCTAGGTACTAGCTCCCAAGTATGATTCTTTTCTAGAGAACACATCTCTTCTTTCATTGCCTTAAGCCACTCCTTACATTGATCACTACCTATCGCCTCTTCAAAGGTTTTTGGCTCTTTATCAGTTGGTTCTTCATAACTAGCTTGGGCAAAAGCTAATTCAGATTCAAAATCGAACCTTCTAGATTCTCTCGTCTGTCTCCTCTCTCTGTCCCTAGCTAGATTATAATTAGTTAAGGAATTTTCTTCCTCAGGGTGTTTTTCTATCACTACTTCGTTATCGTTCTCCACTTCAGGTTCCTGAACCTAAATCTCCACCTCATTAGGAGTAGTAGGGACAGGTGTACTAAGTTTTCCTAACCCCACTTTAAACCGTTCTCTCTCCTCACCTGGTTCGGTTTCACTCACAGATTCGATTTTTCCTTTTGATACACGGCATTTCATTCTTGTTAAATGTGACATCCCTACCTACAATGATGTTAATCCCCTTTTGACTTCTATCCCATAATCTGTATCCCTTAACACCCTCGAGATACCCTAGAAAGAAGCACTTTCTAGCTCTAGGTTCCACCTTTTCCTCGCTTTGATGAGAAAAAGCGGCACAGCCTAAAGTTCTAAGCATAGAATAATCACTCAATTTACCCGACCATCTATCATGCGACGTGTAATCAAATAACATGCAGTCATAAAAGCTTCACCCCAAAAAGATTTGCGAATACCAGAACTTAACATCATGCAACACACTTTATCAAGTATGGTTCTATTCATCCTTTCAGCTACCCTATTTTGCTGAGGAGTGTAAAGAACAGTCTTATGTCTAGTTATGCCATTTTCTTTACATATACTATCAAATTCCATGTTGCAAAACTCTAGGCCATTATCCGTCCTTAAAAATTTGAATTTCTTGTCAGTTTGGTTTTCCACTTGTTTCTTCTAGTTATTGAAGTTATGGAAAGTCTTGGATTTATCTTTCAATAGATAGACTCACACCTTCCTAGTATAGTCATCGATAATAGATAGAAAATACCTATTCCCACCCGATGTGGGATTACTAGACCCCACAGATCAGAATGAACATATTCAAGCATGCCTTTAGCTTTATGAACACTCGTGGAGAATAAAGTTTTATGATGCCTACCAAGCACACAGTGATCACAAAATGACAAATCTGACACACAATCATTAGCAAATGCACTTTTTTCATTAAGTAGCTTAAGTCCCTTAATGGTTACGTGTGCAAGTCTATTATGTCATGTGTGGTGTGATCAATTTTGGCAGAAGAGATATAGGAGTTCAAACCTCTAATCACTTCCCCAGTAGTGATATAGATATCATTTTTTCTTAGTTCCCCTTAATGAAAACTAAAGCACCCTTAATCATTTTTAGCATACCATTTCCAATTTTACCAGTGAAGTCATCCTTTTCAAGTCTCCCTCCTGAAATCAAATTCCTAGACAATTCAGGATTATATCTAACATCTTTTAACGTGTACACAAAACCCTGTCAAATTTTACGTTTATGTCACCAATTCCAGCAATAGTATAGCAAAGTTATTACACAGTACAACATGCCCAGCATTAGATTCATGCAAGTTATAAAATCAATTCCTTTCAAACATCACGTGGAACGATGCACCAGAATCAATTATCCCCTCATGCATGCATGAATTAGCAGTTAGATTCAATTCAGTAGTGTATGCAACTGGACTTGTAAGCATATAAACCTCACCGTTATCTATTTCAGATGTAGAGGATAACATATTTGCCCCATCTCTCTCCTTAATCTTTAACTTGCCCTTTTCTTTATGGCAATTTTTTATGAAATGCCCTGTGTTTTCACAGTCATAGCAATTTCTATCTTCATCCAAGATTTTGATCTAGATCTACCCTTACCCTTCTTTTTCCATCCATTGCCACCACTTTGATATCCATCATGACTATTTTGCCTAAATTGAGTTCTACCCCGCATCATATGTAACTTACTGATCCTCTTATCGTGTTTTTCAGCCTTAATTTCCATTTCTTTACTCTTAAGGGAGTCTATGACAATTTCAGGTGTCAACGTATCTCTGTCATACATAATGGCATTCTTAATTTCCTTACAGGAATCAGGAAACGCATTGAGCAAAATCATAGCCTTCTAAGTTTCGGACACAGCCTCATCACAATTAACTATATCTTTCACCAACTTTTTAAACACGTCTAAATTGTCATTGAGATCCTTTGAAGGATCCATTTTAAAACTGAAAAAACATTCGAGGAAGTAAAGTTTATTCGGTGTAGACTTGAGCAAATATAAGTCTTCTAATTTTTTCCAAAGTTCTTTGGTAGTTTTCAATTTACCCACCTTTCTTAAAACGGCGTCAAACAAGTGTACAATGATTGAGGTGTAAGCAAGCTCATCGGCTTTGTCTCTTTGTTCTTTTGAAAAATCAGTTGAAAAATTACCTTCGATGGCCTTTGAAACTTTTTGTTGGACTAAAATGCCCTTTATTTTTTGTTGCCAAATAGAAAAGTCACCCTTTCCGTTAAAAATTCCAAAATCAAAGTTGTGAGTTGTCATCTTTACACAATAGTCAAAGAGTGCACAAAACACAATCAAACCACACAAAGTAGTTCTAAGGTTTTAGACAATATACGCCATTCTAGATTACCAGGGTTTCATAAGACTTGCGGTCTTAGATTAAGGGAATGTTCAAAACTGGTAAGGTCACGGTAGTTTTAACGGAATTAAGCAGTGGAAGTAACAATGCAACAGAAAACTACGTCTGACGGATAATTAGTTTCACGACAGTTATATCACTAAGACTTAAATACTGATTTAACTAAAAGACAAATACTCAATCAAATAATCAAGAGCATGTAACCCTAATTTCTAGCACAAGCAATGGCAACCCCCAAACCTATTGATCACCTACACGATGATCTTCTAGTGCAAAAATATAAAGGTTTCAGGCAATTTACTAGAGCGGACCTATCTGAGTCCGTAACGTGGAGAGATGTGAATTTACTGCTTTAGGGCCACCACTATTCGTCCTAAAGATTCAGTAACATAACAATTCCGATCAGCAACAAATGCAGATTGAAGGCAGGGACAAAATCATCCAATTTTTTATTCGCAACCTGAAACACTAAACCAAACACATCAAAACGTTCAGGGGAATGAAATAAATGAAATGGCAGAAAAAATAATGATGTAGGGCCTCCCATGCGCCGCTATCATCACCACCACGCACCACCTCACAGGCGTGCCTCGACCTGTTGATTATGGGTCCGAAGTCCGTTTGTCCAAAAGGGATCCGATTTGGGAGTAATTGAAGGATTTAGGGTTCGGTCACTTCGAAAAATCCCGTCTCTCTTTCAATTTTTTGGACTATTTTAACATAAATTAAAGCTCTTGGCTCTGATACCAAAAGTAAAGAAGAGGAATCATCAACCACCAAGGCGATATACAAGCTCAGTTTACCAAAATCCGAATCAATACCAAAGCAAATGACCCAAGAACACCACAAAGGTTCCACCTATGGTTGCTAAGCTTTTTTGCCACTTAGAGAACACCACAAAGGGGAGTAATATCACCAAGATATATGCACTAAAGAAAATGGCAGAAGATGGAGGTGGTGAGGCCGAGAGATATCACGCATGAAGGAGAAACAGACACCAAGTCTTGTTTCTTTGCATAGTGGCGTGAAGAGTAAAGAGGATAAATTGGACCAAGTCACAAAATATGGTAGGTCAGGTTTTAAGTAATGGGTCAAGGTCCAATAAACGTATTTCAGGTGGTGACGAAGAAATTAGAAAAGCTTACCGATCGGCCTAGTCCGTAGCTCGTATTGAGTGAGTAGATATAAACTTATTTCTTATAAATTGGTATTTATTAAATCAAAAAAATTATTATTTCATACAGTTGATTTGAAAACATGATTTTCAGTATAAAGTTGATTTATAAACAGTTAATTTTAAAGTTAAATTCAGTTCAATTAAATCATTTCATTGGCATACTAATTCAATAATAAATATTTCAACATATTTAAAATTATTTTTAAAACCACCAGAAAGTACCCAAGTGATTTTACTCTAGTCTACACTGGTGTGAATGTGTTTCCACAGTATATGACCAGTTATGGTTATTTTACCCCCTCTGCACTGGTGTGAATGTGTTTTCACAGTGTAATGTATGACTAGTTATGGTGATTTTATCCGCTCTGCACTATTGTGAATGTGTTTCCATAGTGTATGACTAGATAGCTCTGCGCGCGTATGACTAGAATTACAGAATTGCAAAATTTCAGAATAGGATGGCTTTGCCATGTTTATCGGTGCTAACCAATACATGAATATAGTTATTCCGGATACCTTTTTGGTGTGATTTTTCAGTATTATACAGTTTATTAGATTTCAAAATATATAATTTAGCTTATTCAGTTGAAAGAATAAAGATTTTAGCTTAAAGTACTACGTAATGATATTTTTATTATAAACCAGTTTTTATAAAGTTAGCATAAATGGAAAAATATATATATATATTTGTTTACATAATTATCCACTCACTGAGTTACAAGCTCATATATTTCATCTTCCTTTTTCTTATCAGATAGCCGGTGTGATGAGTCGCATCGGAGCCTATTGAATTACCAAATTGAGCTACTAGTTGTTATTTGTATATTTCTTTTTCTCAGTTTTGCAGTTCATACTTTTTGGGGTAGATGCATCTTTTGTCAGTATACATCATGGGCTCACTACATAATTTTATATAAGTAATTCACTTGGAGTCCTCTAGTTTGTAAAGAAGTTTAAATTTCATTCCAACGTACTTTATTTTGAATAGTTGTCTTTGGAAGGGCTGATGCACCTTATTTTAAATTATATGTATTAATTTGAGAAAGTTGATAAATTTTCAAGTAATTTTAGTTCATATTTTAGATGAAACTCTGTCAAATTTTTTTACAAAATTATGTCACAATTAGAACAAATCATAGTTGCCTTAGTGGTGGGTCCGACATTTAGCTGGTATTCCTCATCGATGCACAACACGTGTAGGATCCATTAGGGTGATTCGAGACAGATCGTGTCAATGAGAGATCTGGAAAACCCAAGCCATAGAAAGAGATCTAGGGTTTGGGATTTTGGATGGTGGTTGTATTGGGAGCGAAGATATGGAGGGAGTTAATTTAATTATTGGTGACTGAATGCTCATTGAAATTTAATAAGTTGTCCTTACTTATTAAACTACTTTACTATTGCCTTGTTTGAGCTCCATTCTTCTAAAAATTCATTTTTTCAAAACTCATTTTCAATGAACATTCTTTAATAAAATAATATTAGACACAAATTCAAAATTTTTCCTTAACTTTTAACCACGCATCTCAATCAATCACTATTTAAAAATACATTCTTTCCCTCAAAATACGGATCAAACAAGGGCTATATGTTACTATTTGCGCATCGAAATTTAAAATGTTATTCGTTGCTCACCCAAATCTAAATACGATTAACCATCAACCACCCATATTATTTCCATCAATGTTATTTGTAGCAAAGTTGAGTGAGCAACGAGTAACTTCGCTCAAATTTGGGTGAGTAACGAGTAATCTTTTAAATTTCGATAAGCAAATAGTAACATTTAAAAAAGTTCAGTGAGTAACGAGCACCTTTTTAAAGATCGGTGAGTAAATAGTTATCAATAGCAAATTCAGTGGCCATTGATCAAATTATCTCAAAGCAACGAGATGAAATAGATATAAAGGTTTGTTTGAGTCAACAATTGATTCAATGTAGAGAGAGAGAGAGAGAGAATAAAAACTGAAAAAGAAAATTTGCAACAATCAATGAACATTGCAAAAGGTGAAATTTTTCATAACGGTGAATAAATGTTGCAAAGATTATGTATTAAGAGTTTCAACAATAGGTATTAAATGTTGCTATAAAACTATATTTTAACAACGTTCAATAAATATTACAAAAAGTGAAACTTTTCACAACAGTCAATGAACGTTACAAAATGCTATATATTAAAAAATTTAACAAGATGACCAAGCGTTATAGAACCATATTTTAACAATGTTCAATAAGCATTGCAAAAAATGAAACATTTTGCAACTTTCATAGCAACATACAATTAAAAAATTTTGTCAAAACTCAATTACATTAACTAATGGCAACATTCAGTTATCAGAATGTTGCGGTAGACCTCTTTAGCAACACTCGATTTACGAATGTTGCATTTTGAGTGTTGCAAATGCCATTTTTGTTGTAATCACAAACTGCACATGTACACCAAACTTAACAATCTCTATCTTGCTACTAAGAATTGGACTCTCATAGTACAAACGAATCATCGCTAGCAATTGATTTCATATCCTCATTGACGGTACAAACAATTAAACAAAATCAACATATAATAGCTTCAAACAGTTATTAAAAGGTATCACTTCAATTCCCATATCAGGAGGATTGAACTATTTAGCAATCCTTCCTATCTTAAGATTTCTTTTGATATAATATCTCTTACAGATTAATATTTAACATCAATATAATTTGTTCTATCATGAAACATTAGATTTTTACTTACTGAAGTGTACTTCGATTATCAAAAAATAATACAATAATTTCATCATCAAAACCAAATTTCATTCAACAATCCACTTAACCGTATTCCTCCTTCAATTGCATTGGTGAAAGCATTTACCTTTTGTAATCTCAACTTAACCATATTCCTTCTTCAATTGCATCGGTGAAAGCATTTTACCTTTTGTAATTAAGATTTTCAGCTTATAACAGTACCACACAAATTGTAAAAAAATAAGTAACTATATATCTCCTATTATCTCTATATCTTGCAAAGTTAAACTATGTTAGAAGTACCTTTCAGGCATTTCATCAACCAATTTAAGGCTTCCCAATGCTCCTCCCGTGTGTTCTCCATAAATCTACTAAGTACACTAATGTTATGTGCAATGTCCGGTCTAGTACGTATAATCAAATTCGTCCTCAATTTTAGAATAGTGATCATAATACAATTTTAAACAATTAGGAAAAGTTAAAGTAACAGGTTTACACTCAAACATGCTAAACTTTTTCAAGATTTTTTTCACATAACTATGTTCATTTAAGAATAACAAATCATTTTCTTCGACCCTTTGTCTAATTATATATTGTACATATGTTTGGGGTATTGCATCCTCCTCTTCTACAAAAACATTTTGTCCTCGAAATTTACCTGGGTTATCGAAGAACTGTGGATATTTAGCTTAAATATCTACCTCGTGTTCCCAAGTGGATTCTTCAATCGCATGATTCCACCACTAAACTTTTACTAGTGAAATTTCTCTATTTCAAAGTATTCAAATCTTCTTATCCCAGATGACTTTTGGAGTTTCTTCATAAGTTAGATCTAGATGAATAACTAACGATTGAGGATTAATCAAGTGGTCAGGATCTGATATGTATTTTCAAAGCATAGAGACATGAAATACATTGTGTACTGCTAAAAGTTAGAAAGGCAATGCCAACTCATAAGCCACGGTTCTCTTAATACCCTATGGTATTACCCACAAGATCCTTCTTTAATTTAAATCACACAATGGCACATAAAATACTTAACTTAAAATATTAAAAAGTAAAAGCATAAAACTACTTAGCATTTAGAGAAATCCATACCTATTCGTTAAATTTTTTATATATTTGAGCTACTTTGGACTGAAAATTTTTATGAATAGATCTCAAACTCGTCGAAAATATTTTCTTTTCATCTCTCTCTCTCTCTCTCTCTCTCTCTGCTTTTTTCTTTCTTTCTCCGTCTTTGCTTTTATTTTTTGTTTTCTCTTTCTCTAATTTTTGTAAATTGGCGTGTTGGTTAGGGTGTTTAAATACTTGCGATTAAGATAATTACCTAATAAGTATTCTAATAGGATTCTTAATTAAAAATTTTATATTGGACTTAACAATCCTATGATGCATAGAATTCAAATTTATGAAAAATCGTAATGTTCTAGTGTGGATATAAAAAAATTTCAAGTTTTATCTAACCACTTTATATCAAAAATATCCGATAATAATTGAATAGATATCCAAATATGAAATTATAATTTCGTTAAAACTCGTATTTTCAATTATTATGACTATTTGCACTAAGTCCCCATAAAATAATAAAGTTGCTAAGTTACCCTAAATTCTCAAAACTTGCATTTATGCCTCATAATATATTGTATGTATGTTTGGGGTATTACAGCTGCAGTCAAACCCAAAAGAGGTTTTGCTTCAAGGAAATACAGACCATGTCTCTTGGTGTCCAAGTGATCAAATCACAGTCCCTAAAGATTTTTATATATTTCTAAACAAATATAATGTTAAACTCTACATCATCTAGCATGTCTGGAGACAGTATGTTTCTTTCTAATTCATTAATAATTCTAGTATTTTCTAGCAGTATAATATATCCATTTTCAAATAACAAATTTTATTGTCGGTATTCCACAACGTACATGTCATTTTACTTCATTTTAGCTTGCTCTCCATTGGTTTTCTCGAAATCAAGTTCTTATAAAGGCACATATGGAAGGAACAGTCAAAATAAAAAGTACATTCTTGATTCAATGTTTTTCTTTCATATTAGCCAAAACTACATCATCTTGAGTCTCACATTTATTGTAGGCTAAAACAACATTCCCCGCATCATTTTTCTTTTCTTTTAACTCATTATAACTTTTATAGTAATCTTTTATGAACTGTGCAGTTTTATTCTTCACCTCCTTTCTTTATACTCTCATTAGAGCTTTTAGAGTGATAATTTGATTTATTAGAATTTTTTACCTTTCATCATTAAGGTATCTATAGCCTGATTTTCTTTTGCTTCAAATTTAACTCTAGAGTTCTATTCCTTAATGCATTAATTATTAGTAGTGATCTCATCCCTATCATATTCTAAGGCATTTTAAGGTATCTATGACTCTTAGGTATGGAGTTTAACAAGACTACAGTCAACTGATCGTTTAAAAGTTTATCATCACATTTAGCTAAGTTTTTGGTCAGCTTGATAAATCTGTCCAAGTTTTCTTCCAAGTCAATAGAAGGATTAATTATAAAAAAAAAAGAGAGAGAGAGAGAGAGGAATTATTTCTACAAGTAGCACTTATTTGGAATAGTTTTATTCACATACTCAGCTTATAGTTTGGTCCATAATTTTGCAGCAGTTTTAGTATCATCAAAGGTTCCTATAACATTTTCAACCAAGTGCAAGTAAATAGCACTCCATGCAATTTCTTCAAGTCCAATTCTCTGAGGGATCAATGTCCACACGCCAAGGATTATCTATGGCTCTAGCACATTTTAATTGCATCAATATAGCCCTTAATTTTGCCCCACGTATTAATATCCTCCATCCCATCAAACATATTTTATTCAAATTTAGTAGTCATCCTTAAAGAAGACAAATATAAAAAACTATGAACAGTCAATTACACTCAGAAATTTGGGAGTCAAACTCAAACAAATAGAATGCAATCAAGAATGAACTTAATTAAAAATTTGAAAGATAATGTACACTGAGTATTTATGAATCAGATTGTATTCAATATAAAGAATGCATAGAATATATCATACATTGAAGATAGTACACAAGATTTTTGTATTAACCGATTTTTGTTTCACACAAAAACACGTGCAGATGAAAATTTGTAGATAAGTCAAGAAACAGAGATTAGTAATAATGTTCTGTAGTCTTCTTCTTCAAGATTCTCAAATACATACCCATTGTCGATTTATTCATAAGGCCTCGAAAGAATCTTTGGACAAAAATTAGTCTACAGAAGATATTAGTGTATAGAAATCAAGGGAAATAACTCAAGAAACCCTAACTACACAAAGTAAAATTACAATAATTGAAAGATCTCAGCAAACCTATAAAACTCGATTCCTTTTTGTGAGGAAATGTGGCACATTGATGTGAAGGGCTGACTCTGCAGACTGGACCGGCTGACTTATTGACTTTGACTGGTTTTTTTATTAAATGATAAAAATCAGGTTGGCTGAATGAATGGATAGTTTTGTGAACTAAAAGCATATTTGCTGAAATGCATTTTCTTTAATGGGTTGGATTAACTGGATGACGCCAAATGTCACCTTCACTGCCGTTGGATGGTAATTTTCTAGAGACTTCTCATATATACGCGTCTTCTGGCTTTCTAGGGTTAGAGACAGTCACTATTATTCATCTCTTGGTTTTCTCTCTTCCTGTATAGAGATTCTTCATCTTCTTCAATGATATCCGAGTGTCATTAACCCTTCCCTCATAGTTTTGTATAGATCTTAAATCTTCAAGTTGAAATCGTGTTTCATTTGTCTTAAGTGTTTGTATACTGGTCGATTTCAAGACTACGCTCTTGAGTGAACTGTTGAGGCTATTTTGTGAGGGTTTTTTGTAATCTTGTGTGTTTCTAGCTTGTGTCTCAAATCTGTAATATTTGGATGGCTTATGGTTCCAGTTAATGTAGTGATTTCTTCCGATTTCACCACAAAAGAGGATTAAGAGCCTGCTTTTAACCTTTTGCCTTAGGGCAAAAAATTTCTTGTGTTCTTTACTATTTTTTCAGTTTTGTTTAAGTTTCTGCATTTTTGGTGTGATCGATTTGCCTAAAACCTTGAACTTATCGTAACACTTTTGAATTTTCTCGAAGATTAACCAGTAAATTTCAATATATGTCTTAGATCCTCAGTTTCCTTTAAGATGTAATATCACATTACACATTCCAAACTCTGTACCACTAAAATGCCCAAATATAAATGAACATGTGATTAATCTCGAGAACCTTGAAGTGCATAAACCTAAAATTGTAGAAAGCCAAAACAAAAGCATGAGAATTTTTCAGCCTAAGCCTCAGAGATTCAATGAACACTTTTAATACCTAATTCCCTATTGAGCATCCACAAAAGTGGATAATGCTCGTTTGCACTATAATAGTCAAAATGTAAGCATAGTTAAAAAATGTTCAGGAAATATTGCAAAAGATCAAGCCACAACAGACTTATCTTTTCAATAATCTGACTTTTCAAGTTAATGTTAACCAAGAACTCACCAAACCACACTCAAATCCTAATCTGAACATCACAGTATGAGGAACAACATTTCCTCCATTGATGTCACTAAGAATCAAACCAAAAATAGAAAAAGTATATCTAGAAAGATATTTTCGAGAGAGAATGAAGAACTACAAAGCATTTTCTCTCAAAATTAAAAGCAGGAATAATGATGAATGGATCCAAATAAAGAGTCTTAAGCCACAGAAGAATTTAAAAGTCCAATCCAGCGTTATCATATGTCATCAGGATAAAAGCATCCACTAATACAATCGCATTTCACAAACACATTTTTGGACCAATTTTGGGATTAACATACTACACACGTGCATCGAACTTAACGAGATCATTCCGAGAGGTTACTTACTGGCCGTCTGGTTCGACAAATACACGAAAAACCATTGTTTGGTCTGCTAATCGTGATAATCTTGTCCAAGAGGGATCAAAAGTTCATATGTTTGAAGATGGAAGGTTTGAACTGAGTGATCCTAGAGGCCAACGCATATGTGTGCTGCTTTATCTCATGGTGGAGTAGCATATGGAGCCATGTTTGACACTGGTAATTTTGTATTAGCAAACAACAATTCAATTATTTTGTGGCAGAGTTTTGTGAGCCAACTGATACATTATTACCATCACAGATGCTGAAAATTGGTGGCATGCTTATTCCAGCTTCTCTTAAGAAAATTATTCGAGAGGAAGATTCCTTTCATATTACAAACTCATAGAGATCTTATGTCTTACACCAAAAATTTCCCTGTGGATAACAACCATTTTGCCTATTGATCAACACAAAATATGCAAATTGGCTTCAAGGTAATCTTCAACCAGTTTGGCTACATCTTTCAGGTAGCAGAAAATGGAAGTATACTCAATTTTGTGTCTTCAATTGCGGCATTGACAAGTCAGTTTTACCATAGACCAATACTAGAATATGACGGTGTTCTCAGGCATTATGTCTACCTTAAGTCTGCTAATTCAGCAAGTGGAAGATGGCGTAACCCCACATTAAGGCAAATTTCTATCAATTTTATATGTCTTTTTTTTTTCTGCTAATTGATTACTCTCGGTGATATAGAAATATGGTTTATAATTCTCAACAGCATGATCTACTATGGCCTTCATACCTTCAAATATCACAAGTAACCCTCGTCCCGGGCCATCGCACAGAAGGCTATAATCAAAAACCATCCATTCTGGTTCTATATTTGTTCAAATAAAATGCTTAGCCAATTTCATGCATCTAACTAAAAAATGCACACTATCAGGGGGACTAAAGGATTTGGTGCTTTTGATTTTAACAGTTTCTGCTATTTGGGTATGCGACTGCCCTACTAGTTACTCTATCATAAATCCAAATGATAAGATGAGTGGATGGAAACCAAATTTCGATGTACAAAATTGTGATGAAGAAGCATGTGAAGGTAATCCTTTTAGGTTCGTTGACATTCCCAACACTGATTGGCCTGCTAGGGATGGCAATGGCTCAGCTCGGCTCGGCCCTATTGGCCATGAGCTTGACTTGTGATCACAACAAGCTGAGCTTGTGAATTTTCTTATTAAAAAATAAAATAAATAATTCCTCCTTTATCCAGACTTGGAACCAACTACTTAAATTTCGAATAAGCGGAGTTAAAAATTGTATATTAACAACTTGTAACGTGTACAATTTTTTTCAAAAAATTTATAAAAACATATTATGAAATAACAAATTTTATTGATATTGTTAAATTAAATATCATTTACTTGACGACAAGCATTTTCGACATACTTATCTTGCAGTTAAAATTACCGTCTTGTTAATCTTTCACGTACATTAATGCTTCCAAAACACTTTCTTTAAGTCGGATCCTAACCTTCGATAGAACCCTCTTACACACACTAAAAGCAAACTTCAAAACTACAGTGCTAATCAGAGGTGTTAGTAGGTCTTTTGCAATCACAGATAATACTGGCAATCGTCATTCGTCCTTTCGCCAGAATTCTGAACTTTTTCTAATTGATGCGTTACTAGGCATAGATGATTAAAGTAATCAATTAATTCAACAGGCATTGAATTTTGACTTGTTCGATGTCTGATTATATGCAGTAAATATGCTAGAAGAACCCACTTTATCATATCTATACGTGTTAATACCATCAAATAAATTACTTATTTTAGCTTCGTCTTCTTCAAGATTAGTGGGAAGAGAAGGTGAATAGGGTGCCTGACTAATATTTGCATCCATTCGTTGTGCATATAATTCATACATTTCGCATAAAGTTTGTTTTAAATTTCTATAAGTGATAGTGTGTTAAAAAGTTAAAGTTTTTGAAATTTGATTGATTACATACTTAGTACCTGATAAATTGTATCAGGGTCATGATACATGCCAAAGGAAATAATATAGGTAAATCTTCTCAATATTTCGTAAACTTTACTTCCATAGAAATTATAATTTCACTAATATTCGAGTCATTCTTGTACTTATCGAAGGTCTTTGTAATGTTATAAAGACGTTCAATTACCATACAGCTAGTGGCATAGTACGCTCCAAGTAAAATATTTGTAGAGTCATATATAAAAAGTTCTCAAAATTTTTTAATTTTAAATGCTAATATCCAATCAGATTCATTCAAAATAGTGTTATCATCGTTTTTAATATGCCTATTGTTATAAAATCCAGTTATTAAATGTTCATAACCTTCTTATTATTTCAAGAATAAGTAAGGCGAGTTTCATCTATGTTCTCCATCACTAGCAAATGTTTTCGTATCCGTCATACCAAATGTAGCACAAAATTCCTCTAAAGCTTGTTTTCTATTAGGGAAAATTGTGATATTTATTAATGCATCCCTAATCTTTGAATTTCATTCTTTGTATGTTTCAAATCATCTTGCACAATTAAATTAGAAATATGACACATACAATGAACATGAAATAAATGACCATCAAAATTAGACTGCAATGCCCTACACAACTTATCGACAACTAGTTTATTAACACTAGCATTTTCAGATGTAAATGAAAGAATTTTACTCTTGTAATGAAATTCTCTAATAATGCACATGATAGTGTTAAATATATTGTTATCAATGTGTGGAAACTCAATTATTTTAAAAGCAATAATTTTTCGTGCATACAACAAAATGAGTCTATGTAATGTGCAGTGGCAGCTATTAACCTCTTTCATAAATTCATTTTCATAAATCTGAAGTTAAAGATATTTTTGCAAGTTAATAATTAATTTTCTTTGTATTAAGGAAATATTATATTGTATCGGAATGAATGGTGTTTCTACTTACCCCCAACATACCTCAGATGAAGATATTCTTTCACGTAAGAGAGGAAATGATGCGAACCCCGTAACAACGTTAACTACGAAACCCACAACGAGATTGACAAACTCAAGAAAGCCAAATTAATCCAAAAGTTTAGGATTAACCCAAAAGAAAGTCGAACAAAAAATCCAACAAGAACGACGCTTGAAAGACCCCTTGATCACGCAATCCAAGAATTAAATCTGGTTGTTTGAACGCCACAAGTTAACACTTGATTAGTTCGAAGTTGTTCAATGAAGAACGATGAAGAGAAGACAATACGCCTCACTTTAATTCAATATCAATAATGTCAAAAGTTTTTAACAATTGCATGGAAACTCCTATTTATACTAAACCTAAAAATTAGGCAAAAATCGTGCAAAAGTCGATCATAATCCCCAAAATATGGAAAAGAATCAAAATCTAACAAAATATGAAAAAATGCAAAAATTAGAAAATTCACCAATTTTTTTGGCCTATGCGACCGTATAGTGTATTTCCATACGGTCGCATGGTTCAGTCTAGTTGGCTCCTTTGAGTTTCGATAAGCACCTATGCAGTCGCATGGTATTTTAGCCTATGCGGTCGCATGGGCTTGTTTCCAGCCTCCGATTTCGTCTCTTGATAACAAATTGATCCAAGTTGATTCGGCCTTCAACCTGAACATGAAAGTTGCTCCATTTTGAGTCCTGAACATGGTTCCATCAATGGTTTCTTGAACGAGCAATCACATCGCTTGTTTCACTTGCTTTGCCCTTAATCGCGTCATTGGTCCACCATCGACTATTAACGGATCTCGTCTCGCACTCATCTTCGTCGGGCTCGACTCCTGGATCACATCACGAAATATTGGTTGTCCGCTATTGCTAGAGGCAACTCAACACCAACAACGAAACTCACCATTCCCTTTCGAGTTTTCTCCTCTGAATACATCCACGTGCTAAATGTCATAGAAGTGGATTGACGATTGGACTCCCAAATAGCAATTACGTTTGAGTGCTACCAACAAGCTCATGTTCAACTGCACATATATTATAGTGCCGATTGAGGTGGGTAGTATCGATATCCTTTTGCCATGCTAATCGTTTCTAATAGTATTTACATACTACTTTACACTCTGTGATTCTGTTGACCATACAACCCGTTGAAACCAATTGAAAGTGCTCCCAATATTTTGCCAGTTTTTTCCTTTCGTTTCCCTTTTGCATCGAGAATAGCTAGTCCCTCTTGTTCCATTTCAGGAGCATTAACGTCGTCCAAATTAATTGGATTACTACTTTCATAAGCATCCAAATCTGGAATATTTTTGAAAATGGGTACTTCGATGAGACCAGCAAATTCATTGAAAAATTGACTTTGTGGCGTCATAAATAATTCTCCTTCGATACCTAACAAGCCATCGACAAATGATTGTGGATCCATTTATGATGAATTGATAATATAAGAATTTGATTCCTCAAATGAAAATGAAATAACGAATGAATATGTAGAAATTTGATAATTGCACAAACGTAAATCATAATAAACTGGTGTATAAAAATAATGTAGAGAATAATTATTGTAATTTGTATAATAAAGTAAGTAAATAAAGAGTATGGAAAGAAAGTATAAGATTGTAAATTTGTAGTGTGATAATTGATATTGAATAATTGAAATTGAAGGTAGAATGTAGTAGATTGTAGAATATGGAAGACAGTAAGAATTGTTGGTGGTGTATGAAAAATTTTGAAATGGGTGGGGTATTTATAGAGTGGAAAAAATAAGGAAAAAATGGCCAAAACGATCTTTTTTTTTTTAAGTTCAGTGACTGTCGCAAACGATCACTGTAGTAGGGAGCCACGAGCCCACCCGCTGGGCTCATGCTTGAGGTCATCCAAGTACAAGCCTGAGTAGCACACGAGCCGAGTTTTGACGATCCGACGAGCCAGCAACTCGTTTGCCACCCCACCTGCCTTTGATTATACCGATTTTGAGCAACAGAGGATTGGTGTCGACATATTTGTCTCAATTGTTTTTGTGCTGTTGAGATTTATAGAGGTGGTAATTATTGAAAGATGAGCTATCCTCTCTCCCACGGGAGGGTCAATACTGGTATAGGGAGAAAGCTTCGATAAAAACAAGGAATACCAATGCAATGGGGAAATCCTTTGGCTCTAAGAAGAGTAGTCGATCCTCTCTAATCATCTTCGGATTAGTTTTCTTATGCAGTTCCGTGTTTCTTAACTTAATTCTACTGTTGTCCCTCTTGTCGTATGTTTTCTGTTTCAATCGACAAATGTAAAGTGGCTTCAACCATATATCAAGTTCTTCCAGGCCTGAACATTAGAAGATTTAGTTTCAAAGAGCTGCAAGGAGAAATTAATGGGCAGGGGGCCTCGTTCAACAGGTTACAAAGGGATTCTCAAGAACAACATTATTGAAACCATAGTTGCTGTGAAAAATCTGCATAAGATGGCTATAGAAGATGACCAAGAATTTAAAGCAAAAGTAAGTTCAATTAGCAGGACTGCTCACAAAAATCTAGTTCAATTTCTGGGATATTGTGACGAGGGAGGCAAAATTGACTTTTGGGATCTTAATACATTAGCGATGGCTCTCTAGCAAACTTATTGATTTAAAATTCCAGGCCCAACTGGCACAAAAGAATGCAGATTGCATTTGCAACAGCTAGAGCCTAGAGGTATTTGCTATTTGCATGAACAATGAGACAGCAAAATCATACACCGTGACATCAAGCCTCAAAACGTACTTTTAGACGAATCCTTCACTGGAAAAATATCGGACTTTTGGATTAGCGAAGCTTTTGAAACCAGATAAATCAAAAACCACCACCAGAATAAAGGATACCAAAGGTTATGTCACTTCAGAATGGTTCAGAAACATGCTGATTACCATCAAGGTTGACGTTTACAACTTTGGCGTCTTGTTGCTTGAGCTTATCTATTGAGGAAATTATGAACCAAACATTGGTCGAGAGTGAACCATACTGTTGGGACCGGGTGGAAACGAAACGCAAGAATGGAGATTTAATGGCACGCCAAATTGAAGTAAAACACAAGATCGCCAAATTTCACGAACAAGATTAAAGTAAAAGATAAAATAAACTGGCAGAGGAACGATGTTATTTTATTCCATCAATGAAAGGAGAGAGTTTACAACTGGACAGCAATAATATTTCATTGCTTCAAATAAAACTGACAGAGGAGCCATTAATTTATAGGCCCTAAAAGAGTCTTAAATATTAGACTCCTAATTTGAGTCATATTCCTAACAATCTCCACCTTGACTCAAATTCCGGTGTAACGAACAAAACTCCAAAATTTCTCCACCTTGAGAAATAATCCGTCTGCATCAGAATGAACTGACCAATCTCCTCAACGCAATAACCAAAACTCTCTACGATAACACGTTCCCCCGCTCGGCGTCCACAAGCGACACCCGAACCCAAAACCCGGGTTCCCAAAATTCCTCCAAGAAATTACTGTTTACCAAACAGGATCGAAGCACACCCTGTAGCAGAAACCAAACACAGTGCTTGATCAGAAGGTCCCTTGCCAGAACTATCACCTTCAACGATCTCCAAAGCATCCCAGACATTATTGACAATACTGTACCTACGCTCCATGGATCTCCCCCTGGCATTTGAACACAGTGCAATTGCTGAATTTGGGCAAAGCAGAATCACCAACGCTTTCCCTAACAATGTTCTGAACTGATCCAGAGCCCAACACAAGAGGTACTGTACCAAACTGAATGTCCACCATGGTACTGAACTTGTCCAAATGTCTCTTCTTAACTAGTTCTGCGCTCCCCTGCAAGATGTACAACTTGGACTTCCTCTGTCCTTCCAGTACAACCCAAACACCCCTTCGAACCTTCAAGACTCCACTTGCACCAGAGAATTTATACCCTTTTTCATCCAGGGCACTTAGCGAGATAAGATTTCTTTTCAGGTCTGGAACATGTCGAACTTGGCCAAGTGTTCTAACAGTTCCATCCTCCAGCTTCAATCTGACTCGACCGATCCCGGCAACATGGCAAGACTGGTTGTTTCCCATGACAACTCCACCTTGCTGAACAGCCTCATATGTCTGAAATAAATTCCTGTCGGAACACATATGATGCGAACACGCTGAATCAAGAATCCACTCCTCCGATTTAGATTCCACGTCAGATATAGCCAACAAGACCTCTCCGCTATCCGAAAAATCCTCAATTACATTAGTCTCGTTCGAAGTACAAGATTGCCCCGAATGATTTGCATGTAAATTACCTTTACCCTGCAACTTGTCACAATCTTTCTTCAAGTGTCCTTTCCTCTTGCAGTAGAAGTAATACACATTACTGTACCTCATCTTCGACCTACCCCTCCGTCGTTCACCATGAGTAACCAGAGCATCCCCACTCCTAGATGTTGGATCTCCAACCAACAACTCCATCTTCTCCTTTGAGAACAGAGCGTCGTATACCTCCTCAATGGGCAACGTGTCTCGACTATATAAAATAGTATCACGAAATGACGAAAAAGAACTGGGTAGCGAACACAACAGGATCAAGGCCAGATCCTCTTCATCATACTTTACCTCCAACATCTCCAAATCTGCAATGATTTCCTTGAACACGGCCAGATGGTCCTGCAGTGACTCTCCTTTTGCCATGCGATGGGAATACAGTTTCTGCTTTAGAGTCAGTTTGCTCATCAGACTCTTCGTCATGCACAACTGCTCCAGCTTGAGCCACAAAGCTGCCGCTATCTTCTCTTTCAAAACATCTTGCAACAAATTTTTGGATAAATGAAGATGAATCAATGAAACGGCCTTCCGATCCCTCCGTTGTCTCTCCTCCATAGATAAATTTGCTGGCATCCTCTCAATACCCAGCAAAGCATCATCAAGATCCATCTGCGTCAACACAGCCCTCATCTTTACTTGCCATAGCAAAAACCTTGTATTGCGATCTAATAGCGGAATATCATACTTCACTGAAGCCATCTCTGAAAAATCTCAATCAAATCACAAAGAACTTGCAACCTGCAACACCCAAAACTGAAAACGACCGAACGTGCAAGGGGCGAAATAGTTCAGAATCACAATTTTGCTCAAAACTGAAATTGGACAATACCACAAGGTCCATCTCGCCGTCCGGAGAAAACTGCCTGAAGACACCTTCGCCGGAAAAAGTCTCACGCGCCTCCCACTCGCTCGCCGGAGTTCCACCGCCGGCGACGGCCGGAAAACGCGCCGGTGACCTGTGACCCTTTCTGAACCGTTTCAGCCTGCTGAGTCCACTGGTGGTGTTCGTTTCTCCAAAAGCTTTTTGGTTTGTCCAAAAAACGCAAAAAACTGACCTGCACGTTTATGAAAAATCTGTCCAGAACTCGTCCAGCTTTCTGTCTATCTTCCAGATTGATTTTCCAATAGTTTTAGGCCAGAAATCCACCAACAACCTGCTCTGATACCACTTGTTGGGACCGGGTTGAAACGAAACGCAAGAATTGAGATTTAATGGCACGCCAATTTGAAGTAAAACACAAGATCGCCAAATTCCACGAACAAGATTAAAGTAAAAGATAAAATAAATTGGCAGAGGAACGATGTTATTTTATTCCATCAATGAAAGGAGAGAGTTTACAACTGGACAGCAATAATATTTCATTGCTTCAAATAAAACTAACAGAGGAGCCATTAATTTATAGGCCCTAAAAGAGTCTTAAATATTAGACTCCTAATTTGAGTCATATTCCTAACACATACTTGCTGATTTTGCTTATGATGTTACAAGGAAGGAAAAATGCATCTATTAGTAGCAAACGACGAGGAAGCGTTAAAAGATAAGCAATTTGACAAGTTTGTGGTGATAGCAATTTGGTGCATTCAAGATGATCCAGAATTAAGGCCTACCGTGAAGAGAGTACTGCAACTTATGGAAGGATCTGTTCCAGCCTCCTTTATCTGTTCAATTTAGATGCACTTTTTTTGGTGATCTTCCTATTAATGTCTGTGATCACATCATTTGTTTTTAATCATGTAAAAACGACGATATATGGCATTACTGTTGTATCAATGCACCTTACTCCTCCTTTTTATGTTGTACACGTTCAACTGTCTATTTTGCAAAGACAATTATACAGTAAAACCCTTTTTTTTCTTTTCATTCTTCTCCTTGCCTTACAGAGAGAATTTATATAAATTGATAGCGAAGCTAATTATGCTTGTGGTTATTTTACCACGTTTATGCAAATCATCCATACTTTAGCATTTAGAAACACCACGCTTAAACGTGGGCTTGGATCCTAATTCAATTCTCATTGTCATTTGATACCAGTTGTGGTATGGCTGTGAGTAAGGGCGGACACAGACTTTTAGTACTGTAGAGTTAAAAAATAAATTATAATTTAAAAAAAAAACAACATAATATTAACAAAAATAAATTAATACATATTTTGATACGTTGATAACATCATATAATTACATCATTGTCAAATTATTAAATATATTTTGCTACTTGTATAGTTTGACAAATGTTGAACTGACAGTGAATAAATCAAATTGAATGTAGAAGGTAAATAAAATAAAATAAAATCCAAGTTTAATCCAGAAAGTAAGTGAAAGTCAAATTTAAAGCAAATGTAATTCAAAAGTAATTCAAATTACATTTAATCCGTAACAATCCTAAAATTTTTAACGTCATATTCCATGTAAAATTTTCTAATAAAATTATATAAATTATATTAAAAAATTTATCGTGCAAAAATAATAAACGCTAATGAAATAATTGAATTTTTTTAAAAGAAAAGACGAGTTAGACGACTTTTTTTGACATATACGTTTGACGCATATTTAATTACTTTCTATATTCGTTTGGACCATTCGATATGACAACGATATAGTTTTCGAAACGAGCTTTTACATGACATAAACGATTTGTGGATTCGGGTAGCATACGATTGCCGATGGATTTTGAAAGTTAGCATATTATCGAAATTATCGAAATACTAGTTTAAAACGGTCTACTTTGACCCTTTGTAACTTTTGCTATGATTGACCATTTCACACGCCATTAATAAGCGAAAAACTAGGTCATGAGCACTTCAAAATAGTATTAAGAATGCAATATTTTAACTTCATCTGACATCCTATAATGAGTGCATCAAAGTAGGTCATAAAAGATCAAACAACAATTTTCTTTAAAATATAAAAAAATAAATAAACCAAAAAAAAGTGCAAAAATTTGTGGGGTCATTTGACCCCATGACCCTGTGTAATTCACCCATGGCTGTCTGGTGCGTGCTGTCCTAGGCACTCCAAATTAAAACATATTCTCCTTAAAACAAATGTAGTAATGAAAGTAATGGTCGATCCCACAAAGAGTGATTAGTGTATTTCTATGCTAAATTAACTAAAATTGGGTTTTGAATGTGTTGAAATCAATTCTAATTAAAAACAATGCAAATTAATAAATTGGATTAAAGCAATGAAAAAAACTAACATTGGCCTGAGTCAATATCCACCTTCGAAATTTTACAACTGATCATAGATGCAAGTATGAATCAATTCATATTTTGAATATTCACCGTTGGAAAAATAATTACCATTCAAATTAATTTTCTATTCCTCCCTAAGTGTAATTAGTTAGGGCAACAACCTTCTAACTAATCCTAATTATCAAACAACCATAGACAAGCGCTAAGATTTAATTCAATAACAGCTTTACGTATTAGAGAAATCGATGAACTAGATAACACAAGCCAAACGTTTGCATTCAACCTATTCAAACATTCTTCCTGAGATTTAATAATTTCCAAACTAGCAAATTACTAATTCTAGTTGCTTCACAAGTTAAATCAACCAAACAATTACGGATTTTATGTTTAATTTAGCAGCAGATTGTAATGAATAACAAACTAGTATACATCCTAGCAATTAAACACAACAATCATTGAAAATAAGTGCAAAAGAATGTTCAATACCTAAAAACATGAATTAAACTAATAAAACAATTCGATCTCACAATTGTATAGATTTCGGGGCTTCAAGATCCTCGACCAAGTATGAGAAATTAGCTAGACATCTTCAATTTTAGAGCACAAAAGAGAGAAAAGTGATTTGGGGCCGTTCTTTCACGTTCTAGGGTGAATTAGGATATTTATGTGGTGAAAAGATTTGTTTCCATACATGGTTGGAAGGAAAAAGGAAATAAAAAATCACGCCTCAAATTCCTTCCATGCGGCCGCATGGTATATTTCTATGCTACTGCATAGAACAATAAAAAAGGCTCCAGAAATTGTTGAACCAGTTCGTGCAACCGCATGGTTATACAGTTTTCTCCACCGGATAGCTTTCAGTATTTTAGTCATAACTTTCTCTCCCGATATCCGATTGAAGTGATTCAAGTTGCGTTGAAAAGATAACTCAAAGATATACAACTTTTCTTCAGAAGTTATCTTCCAATTCGATCGTTTACCATGTAGAAAATGGGTCCCAATATAATGCTAAAAATCGGTGCATTACTTTTTCGATCGAAAATTGATGTGTGATTATACTTCGACTAGATTTCACCTCTTTGACTTCTTTCTTCATCCACTTGACCTCTAAACCTCTTGAATCTTCATTCCATCGTTCGTCTCCCGGTTCAACTTTTGGATATTTGCAATTCAGTCCTTGATCTTTTGATTTCTTTCACTTTGGTCCTTCTTCACTCCGTTCCTCTAATTTATGCCATAATCATCCAATTGCGACCTAAATCAAAATATAAGGGTACTCAATACATTTAGGCGTTAATTAATCACAAAAATAAATGTATTAATGGATGTAAAACATGACATTTTATATCTTATCACTGTCACTAGAAATTTTCATTCATTTGGAAGATGGTAGGCGAGGGGTGGTGAAATTAAAAATAAAATTGAAGTTTAATAACTCAATTTAAAGCTAATATGAACTTTAGTGACTCAATTGATATTTTGCTATAAATTCTGCAATTGATCAAATGGAGTTGCTAGATTAAGTGGATAATAGGTAGGTAGGAGTTATCTTGCCATTGCTGACTTAGCTCAAGCCAAAAAAAATTTGACAATTCAATGTAGTAAAAATTCTTGATCGCTAACGTAGCGTCGCCAAATCAGTTAAATTGTCAAAAATTGTATATTTGACCGCTAACAAAATTCTTGATTGCTAACATGGAGTTGCCACTTCATCTTAATTGTCAAAATTTAAAGAATTGATCGTGATGATCATGTTTTATCCTACCTACCATGATAGGAGATCATTGCTTTGCAACATAGTCTTGTACAATGAAAATTAAGATTTCCATTTAAAAGAGAAATTTAATTTTTGATCTCGTATTTTGTCTGTTCAAAATTACCCTTACAGCTCACCTCGACTTTTCTCTCTCGCATACACACTCACAAACTAGCCAAACATAGATCATACACACTTGAGAGACTGCACTTACAATTTACAAAACCCAATCACAAACATCTGTGTGTTTTGCCCATTTATGGTGCGCTGATGGGCCGCTCGTTCTATCAGGAAATGGTCAATCCTTGATCTTCTTGAATCACTGTTCAAGTTCTCAACTTTCTTGATCAGGTCTCTTTGCAGTTATTCAAAGACCACATTTTGTTCAAAAATTTACTTCCTTAGCTTCTTAAATTAATCTTATATTGAAAATTTCTTCTGGGCCTTGGAGGTTTTTTGGGATTCTATTCATCACATGTTTAACATATTAACTGCAATGAGTCCTCAAATGGCTCTCTCTTGGTGAGTGCAATTCATTTCTCCCCGCCCAATTGATCTGTGTTTTGTAATGTTTTTGGGTTCTGTAAAGTGGAAGATTTCAATATCTGAAATTGTATGGCTATATGTAGTTTTATTAATCTACAGATCTAATTTTTTATTTGATTTGTTTAATTAGTTGTTAGATGGTTATGACTAGTAAGCATTCTTCTGCCTGTTTTATAATTGGTTCTGAAAAAGCTGAGCTTGCCTTTAGTTTCTTCATTTTTTATTTTACATCTCTCTCTCTTCGCAGTGTATGTGAGTTCCCCGGGATCCTCGTGAGCTTGTGTTTCTCTGTGTATAGTGAATTGTATATAACAGTTAAACACTCTTGGTATGTTTGGCAAGTTGGATTGAACTGCATTAGAGAGAACAAAAGGTTAAATTGTGATTATAGGGTTCTGCAATTTATAATGCTATGCACCAAACATGCCTTCTAAGTTTATAAATGGAATTTATTCAAAGAATTCTAATTAGAATAGAGTGAGAGCACTGCTCCTTGATCGGATATTTATAGAGTTTTTTTTTTTTTTTTTTACCCTTTTTTGTTTTGTGGAAGAGACAAAAATCGTTGGAAGTGCTCTCGACTAAAGCGGTTTTAGTTGCTTGTTTGTGCTAAATGAGGATGCCTTAACATAAATTCTCAAGTGCAACTTTTTAGCATATTTAAAGCTGATTTTATGTAAATATTAACCACCATTTTATCGATTTAAGCAGCCATTATTTCATCATGTATCATATTACAAATTGCGTTGGGGAAAATGTTTGGTATATTGGACTCGTGTGCCTTTGATTGACAAGTTGAACTGAACAAGAGTTTTAGTTTGAAAGAATAATCACAAATTGCAACCCTCCTGCTTGAAAATTATAGTTGTTGAAAATGGATAGACAAATATATGATGTTTAAAATTCTCTTGGTTTCTGTCCCAGAAAATTTCTTTCTAGCTATCGATTTACTAAATTTTGATTAGTGTTTCTTACCATTATTCAATTTTCATAGTTAGAATTTTTCTCCACAAGATGTTAATATTTGAAGTGTCATTTTGTAAGTTAAGTTTATCAATATGATGATATTTGCTCCTCAGCTTCACATTGTTTATATGTTACACACGATCACAAGATTTATATTTAATGTTGCAATTGTGTAAATTGTTGTTTCATATTGATTCACTGTACAAAGGCTGCAATTGCTTAGGTATATGAAGTTCTTGGGCCTTACTTTACCTTGTAATGTGTTTGTTCTGATTTCATGAAATATTGTACTTGTATTTTAATCTTCTATAAATTTTTATCAACCCAAGCTACATTTGATTAGTGGCTATTTTGTTTGCCAGAAATAAAAATTACTTGGGTGATATCTGTGGAGTTGAAGATTATGGGTAGGATTAAAGCAAAGGAAAGAAGCTGGATGTCATGAACCAAGATGATCCAGGAAGTGCTGAGGAAGAAATAACACGTGCACAGAAGAGAAGGGGTAGGCCTCAGAAATCACTTAATGATGACATAGACGAAGAAGAGGCTGAGAAAATACAAAATGGAGAGAGTGAAGACACAACAGATGGTGTATTGGGCAATGAAACAAAATGTTCGACTGCATCACAGAACGGGAAGAAAAGAAAACGAAATTCTCAGGTGAAGGAGAAAATTGATTCCGTGAAAGAGAAGAATGGAAATGGAACCACATCGAGCACTGAGGAGTCAAACAAATTGAATGGATTTCGTCGTGAAGGGAATAGAAGGAAAAACAAACCTTGTCGAGCTCCTGAAGCAGGTGTCGATTGCAACTGAACGGGTGATTGGCCTCTGCGATATAACTTATACCTATAACAGCAATTGATAGCGGAAGTGAAATCTAGTCATTCCCGTTTCTGGGGATCTTAACTTAAACTTGTTTTTATTGTTGGAAGTTTCAATCAGATCAAACTTGATCTTCAGTGTCGCCATAATATGTGAGATATTGGTAACCTATGGCAAAAGTGATGTTTTTGATGTTCATATGACAGTCTGTTCTAACATTTTTGGCTATTCTATTATATCACATAATTCCTGGATCTCTTAGTTATTGTGGGTTCTTGTTTCTTCACTGCTCTAGTAATCGGAATGGTGCAGTGTCACTGAATATGATGGGCTATTTGGAAAGGGGGTCAAATGAATGGTGCTTGGGTTGGATTCTTGTCATTGATCTTGATTGCTCATCTTCTTTCAAGTATAGCTTTCGAGAAAATTTGTCGCATCTCCCTACAGCACAACTGGAACGATCTCTTTTGGATTATCGTAAATGCGATATTTTTCTTGCTGATAACTAAAGATGCATCTAGAATCTGCAAGTTTAGGATTCTTCAGTATAACTACTAACTATATCTTTGTAATCTGCAGATGCTATTATTTGCCAATCCCTACATCTTTATCTATAGCAGGTTAGGATTCTGTTTATTACAGTAAAAATCTTGATAAAAGTTTTACTTAGTGCAATTCACATAGTTTGAGAAGTACCACAATTTTGCTCTTATTTTCGTTCGTCCTTTTGAAGAAAGCGTCCTAATTTCTGCATCGGCTGCACCCAAATTTCTTCTCCTGTCCTTCGAAAGAAAAACACTCACTCTTATTCGGATGCATGATTTTGACACAGTTAAACCTTATCAACTAGCATTTTTTGTGGTTGAAGATCTCTCTCAAATATATAAGTGCATAATCATATATTATGTAATAAATCGGTTCTTTCTTTTCTTTCCATTCATTTTTTCTCTACTTCTTCCTTGATACGTAATGGCTGAAAATGTATACAGAGATCGAACTCAAAATATGTAGCACGTCTTTACTCTCTTTATCTCTATTTGTTGCTATTTGCTCCAGACGGCTGCTTTTGTTTGATCGAGGATCAGAGATGGATATGAGCTGACAGCTTATGTTTTCTGGTATTTTAGGTGAAAGGTTTTCATTATTATATCATCCAATCAGCGAAAATGATTAATTTACTCATCTTGTATGAGTGATTGTATTCTTTATGGGGAAGGGGAGCATATCCTTTTCTTCTCTAAGCTTCTTTTTTGGCTTTTATTATTGGTTTTGTGCATGAAGGACATGGGATTGTGTTCTTATTGTTCCATTTGTTCCTTGTATTCAGGGCCGATCCTGAGGCTAAGCCACCTAGGCAAAGGCCTAGGGCCTCAAAAATGTGGATTGGGCCCAGGGCCTTAGATTTCATACCGGCAGTCCAGCACCTGGGCATCAAATTGAAAGGGTTAAAGAAGGAAAGGGACGCCAAACGCTGGTGCAGGAAGGAAAATGAAATTGAAGGGACCTATCACCCATTCAGCCGAAGGGAAAGTCTTCTTCTTCCATTCAGAATTCCCAAATCTCCTCTGCAAATTCCAAATTCATACGAGCTCCAATTCGAAATAGAAAAGGGTTAAGGGTTGGATTTCCAATCTTCCACCGCTTGATTACATTTTACTTTTTCCAATTCAAAAATCATAATTCTTCAGTAATCAGTATCCTCCTCTCCTCAGTCTCCTGGCTTTCTAGCGCCCATCTCGGCAGTCGGCAGAAGACATCTCCTTCCAAAAGTTTGCTGTTTTTTCCCGACCCTGCTCATCTATTCAGGTAAATTGTAATTGGTTTATCATATAATAATTAATAGCAAAGCTCTTTCTGTCTTTGGATTTTTGGAATTTAGAATGATGATTATTGGTAGACGAGGAAGAAATTATACTGAATTTGGATGGTGTGATGATTAAACCACTAAGTTTGCAGAGCCAGAATCTTTGATTAACTGGAAGAATATTGAAATTCATTAATCATTGGTTATCTTAGAATTTTATGATATGTGAAACCTTTATGTGCTGTTGCCCTCTATTTTTTTTTTTTTTTGGTATGCAAACTAACCTGCAAAATAATTTATTTGAAAGGAGGTTTTGAATGTTGTGTTTGATTTTATTGCCCAAGTATATTATATGTGCTGTGTTGAGAAGGAGCATCATGGCAACCTGAATGAAGCTGTCAATTCACATTTCAGTGAGGTATAGAAACATGTAGGCATTTTTCCAGTCCTTTTGAATCTTTCTTTTTTTCCTTCTTCTTTCCCTTCAAATACCTATGTACTTTTAAATCAAAACATCTTCTATTACATTATTGTTTCTCTGTGTTTAGAACGCAAGAGGCATCTTTCACTGCTCCTTGGAATGATGTTATGGATATAGATGACCCGATTCTAGCTGAACCCTTAGACCTTTTTCGCTATTACCCTCTGCTAGGGATTTGAATCCATTTTCTTTACTTGATCCAAACTTCACCAGAACTATATTTGATAGTGGTACTGGTTTTGGTAGTGGTTCATCATTTGTTTCACATCCAAGAGAGGTGAGGGAGATCCCAATTGAGGTTAAGGATGGTAGTGGAGCTTCTGGTTGTCTGATACTACTCCTATAATTGAAGATGTTTCTTAAACTGCACATTGAGGCTTCCAAATGGGATGCTGCAATGTCAAATCAACAATTTGATGATCACGTTGTATGTGATTCAGTTTGAATGTATGAGTCATTTTTTCCCTGTAATGTGAGTTGTAATTATCGAAATATGTTGATCTGATACAGGATCTTAGGAATCCCACTCATCAGCCTAGGCAGTCCCATCTAGAAGATACTGAGCTTGCACGTGCAGTTTCTTTGTCATTGAAGGTATGCTTCTCTCCTGTACCGTTGTCGTTGCATCCGTTGAAAGAAGTTTTTCAAAGTTGAAATTGATTAAATCTTATCTTCGATCAACCATGTCACAAGAGATGATGCTAGCCTAATATCTCGGATTGTAAGTGATTTTTAATTTTGCAATTTTATCTTTTAGATTGTACAAATTTTTCATTTAAATATAGATATATTTTTTTATTTAATTTAATATTGTTACACGTGTAAAAGAAAAAAGTACGTGGGCCTCAAAATATTTTGTTGCTTAGGGCCTCCTAATTCTCAAGGCCGGCTCTGGCTCAATATTTTGGCTATTGGTTTGGTCTAGAGTTTTTATGCTATTTTGCCGTCGATATAAAATTCGATAATAAGACCTATGAAGATAAAAGACTCTGCAGCATTATTGAACAATTTACCAAATTTACATGCATTAATTAATTAATGGCCTGTGTAACCAATGTTGCAGTGATTTATATGTTAAAGCCATCATTCATTCAATTTCTATCCTGTCATGTTACATCTTTTGTAAGTACTCTTTCTATGTTTGTATTCATCAGTATGCCTGGTTCCATGGAAGATAAAATACTTGCTGAATACCTCAGTTGCCAACTTAAAATAGTTAATATGACAGCCATCACCAGAGACGGAGGGAGAGGGGGGCTGGGGTGGGCTGTAGCCCAGCCTCAGCCCAATAGCTAATTGACTTGTAAAAAATGGAAAATTCAGTCCAATTTATTGGTGAAATAAAGAAGAATAAAAATTTAGCCTAGTCTATAAATTAATTTTTAGCACAATTAACTTCATTCCCAACCCAAATCTAATGTTCAATTATTTAAGGGGGTGTTTGAGCCACATTATTTTGGTAATAATGTATTCTTGAATAGTGTATTGATGGGAAATGTGTAGTTAAAAAATAAGGAAAATATTTTGATTTGTGTGTAATATTATTTTATTGAAGAATGTGTGATTGAAATGATATCAAATCACTGTTTAAAAATACATTTTTTAGAATATTGTGGCTCAAACATGCCCTAAATTTAAATAGTTCATTTATAATCAAATTAATTTATTATATTAGAAATAATTTTTATTGATTAAAGTAAAGATAAATAACTTATTGTAGCATGTCACATGTTTGACTAAGTTTAAAAGTAATTAATTTTTTCTAACGTATTTTTTCATATATTGTTTATTTATACTTGTGATTTAAAAATTTATTTATTTCAAACACGAAATGGAAATATGCTTTATATTTACTTTTATCATTTAAAAATATATTTGTTAGAATTTTGTCATAGATGTTTAAAAATATATCTTGATCCATTTTGTCAGTAGCGTAAAGAGTGTAACCTTTTAAACTAAATCTCGAATAGCAAAGAGCATTTATTTTTTTATTTTTTTTTGATAACCATGGGTGTCCGAGCCAGCTTACGCGCCCCTCGACTAATCCCATGGGGCCCTGAATAGCAAAGAGCATTTATGAAAAAATTTAATTTTCAGCCCATTCTAACATATCTTTCTGGCTCCGTCCTTGGCCATCACGTTTAAATGAAATATACTGACGATATGTCGGGCCATCGAAAGACTTTCATATTGAGTAAATTCTTGCTAAAAAAAATGATGGTATGAGCATGAACACCGTTGAACTTTGTTACATGATGGGTTACTGTTTCATAGTTTTAAAGGAATTGATTATTAATATTTTGTTAGTTACCTGCCTGTAAGTGTCTATTTGCTATTTTATTTTGTTCTATACATTATGAGATTTTATTAAACGAGTGTTAAAATAAGACCAGTGGCATTAGCACCCGTCAATCAACTACCGTCTGATGAACCCAAGGTATGGAAGAAATGCTATGTTTAAGCTTACTTTCAAGCATGATTTATTAATCATTTAAGCTTGATTCCATGAAATGCTTATAATGTTAGAATGAAATGTGTTAAGCAAGTTTTTATTTTTGTACATAAAGATATGGTGATTGGTCATCTAATTAAAGGTCCAAGAGCAGAATGTATAAGATGATTGACAAAGATAGAACATAATTGAATATTTATGTGATATACATGGATAAAACTTATCAAGTCACTAGAAAGAGGAGAAAATAAAAGTCACATCTTTAGAGCTTTTTGACTAAATAAGATAATTTCGAGGACGAAATTAATTTAAGGGGAAAGGGATGTAACACCCCGCATTTTTTTACTATATGGACCTAAACTTATCATTTAGCAAATGAAGATTTGTCGTTATATTAAAAGTCCAAAGTTGAAGTGGTAGACTTGACTCGCTTATTTGTACAAATAACTTATTTGCTTACGTGCATTTTTTGAAATATTATATGGGTCGAATATTTATGTATTTTTAGAAGTTGATAAAATATATCAATATTATATTCGTTTTATAGCTCTTGTTAAATTGTATAATTCGGAATCAAGAAAAAGTAATTTTGAGCTAGTCTGCCCGAGTTATTCTAATAAAACGAAATGTGTTATCTTTACGTGTAAACAATATAAAATGATTTTTCCTAGAAATATGTGATTTATGATTGTAAAGGAAACATGTATATCCTCACTTTGCACTTTCGAATTTGAAATGGTTTTATCATCACTCATTAAATTTACAGTGTAATTGATCCGTTTCTAGAATTCTAACCATTTGACGTGATAAGACGTGTCTATTAATAATATATTAATTTATTAACATCATCAAGTATACATTTAACCACAGGCGTTTCGTTGGTTCATGTTACGTGTTAAATGACTTTTATGCGTGTATATATATTCTCAGTGAGCGCTTTACTTTTAAAACAAATTCACAACTTCATTTCTATACAAATTCATACCCGTGAATTTCATTGTTGAAAAGGCTTTATTTTATGTTATCTCCGAGTCATTTTCATACAAATTCTTAGATATCAAATTAAGGTAAGAATACATGTGCAAGTGGTAAATTCTTATTTCTTGACATTTACGTAAATTTTGGGATGAAATACTTTAAGGCCTTCGAGTCGAATTCTATGTTAAATCCTTCGGGATGGACCGTGAGGTCAAATAAAAGAAGTTAAATCTTTCGGGATGGACCGTGAGGTCAAAGAGAATATGTTAAATCCTTCGGGATGGACCGTTTGATCAAAGATGTTAAATCCTACGGGATATGGGGATTCTTAAGAAATGTTGGTATGTTATGCTATTTTTATATTTATATTATGTGAATAAGGATGTACACGTATTCTTACTTAGTGTTTTCAAAATACTTACTCTTACAATATTTTTAGATGAGAACGGGTCGTGTAGGTGCATGGAAGATTGACGGAGCGATGTTAATGGGATCGTCGACTAAATTTTCTAGAAAGTAGAAAGGATAATTGACAATTTTATATGAAGAATGTCTTTGTGTTAATTTTTATGCACGATATTTATTATGTTGTTTAATAATTTGAAATCGAGTATTTTCGATATAGTTCCGCTTAAATTCGATAGAGAAAAGTTTTGATAGCACATCGAGCTTAATTTTTATTTAAAAATAACAATAATAATGAAAAAGAGTTCAAGACGTTACATAATTACAATTAGTACCTGTAGAGTTCCCATCCAACTCATTTCAGGAAGTGAAGTGAGATTACAGCATCTATACACCCATAGATGCTGCAGAGATCCCTTCCCACTCAATTCAGGAAGTGATGTAAGATTAGGGCATTCCTCCACCCATTTGGCAGGTAGAGACATACATTACTCTGGCATTTCATTTGGCAGGTAGCTCATGGCAATTACGAATTTCCAGCTCTGAAGGGAACGGAGACCTTCTTGTCATTTTTTATACGAAACTGATTGCAGATTTTTACATTCTAATACTGTCAATTTCTCAAGAGACTGGAGGCTGTCTAGGTCACAGGGTAATTCCCTCAATTCAGGACAAGACCAAATTATCATCTCTTTAAGAGAAGCTCCGCAACCCCGCAAGTGGGGAACATGAGTCAACTTTTCACAATTAGATAACATCAAATATTCAAGGCAAGGAAACACTTGCATTCTGCTCATTTGTGCTTCTTCCCACTTTGTTAGATTCGGCATTTCCTGTATTCTAAGACTTTTAAGTGATGGGAATGATACTCTCGTCTCTTGGCCATCGCTGCTGCTAGTTGAGCTGCAATCACTCTCTCCATAGAATGATGATCGTATCGATCTTACACTAGTCAGACCATACAACTTTAGATACTTGAGGAGTGGTAGGTGGCCGAGCATTGGGATTTCTTCACATTTGTGGCAATTTCGAAATTCGATCTTGATTAGTTTATCAAATTTCACCCAAGAGCCGCTATTGCCTTTATTAATTTTCATATTTGTAGTCCACAATGGGAAGTTTTTACCTCGGAATCCTTCAATTGTTAGTCTTTTTAGCTTTTCATGAGGTTGCAGCCCTTCAAGTACACTCTCGTCATTGATGTTGCGTTCTGTGGAATCCGTTGACTCTTTCCAATGAAAGTGTAGCTTATAGATGTTTCGCTTTCCAGCCATATCTGCATGCTCAGCTTCTGTTTTGCAGCTCAACAATTCTAGATTCCGTATCTGTAGTTTGTCCTTTAAATTCTTCAACTTTCCTAGCTCATCGATTCGACAATCTACCTTGTCACCCACACAAAATAATGGCAATGTTTGAAGGCAAGAAAAACTTCCGATTTTAGGTGGCATCTCGAAATTATCGCTAATATCATTAATACAGAGATGCCTTAAACAAATCAAGAATTGCAAATCTCTAGGAAGCCGTTGAAGCCCAGGAAATACGTAGTTGTATAGAATCCTCAAGGTTTGCAAATTGTAGAGCTTGCAAACAGTTTCTGGCAGAGTAGTGAGATCATCATTGTAGGACACATCAAGATATCTCAAATGTTTCAACGTGCCAATTGATGTTGGCAATTCTTTAATATCTGCATCACATAGCTTTAGAGAATGCAAATGCTTGAAGTACGACAAAATTTCATGTGGTATGCTGCTTCTCAAGAACAATGTGCTAAGATAACTGGCTTTCTCTTTTATGTCCTCTCCAATTGATTCTATTGCAAGGTGTCTAACTTGAGGAATGTCATCAACAGTGCGACTCTCCATATTCATGAAACTTTTTGATTCTGAAACTAAACATGCAAGATCGTGGACAAGATCGTGCATCTTGCAGCTTATGATATTGTCGTACTTGTCCTTTTCAGGCTCTTGGAAGAAGAAGTTTTGCAACAAAATATTAAAAAATTTATTGCCTGTAGTCTCCATCTCACTTTTTAGATTATTGGGAAGAAATCCTTCCGCCATCCAGAGCTGGATTAAGTCTTTTCTATCTATGACCGAATCCTTGATAAATATTGAACAATAGGCAAAACATTTTTTCAGTGATGAAGAAGGTAAGCGATCATAGCTTACCTTTAAGACTTGCAACACACCCTTCTCACCCTCTTTAAGATTTGAAAGCCCGAACTGTAGAACTGAATCCCACTCTTCTATCTCCTTTCCTTGCAAAACTCTTCCCACCATATTTGCTGCTAGAGGTACACCTCTACATTTGCTAGCTATCTCTTTCCCAGTAATCTCAAATTGTTCTGGTACTTCTTTATCTTGAAATGCCCTTGCTTTGATAATGGACCAACATTCACTATTTGTTAATTGCTTCAACCTACGAGGACTACTCCAAGTGTTCACAATCAATGCCACCTCTTCTTCACGTGTGGTGACGATAATGAAATTTCCTTTGTTGGAGCTAACTCCCACCAAAGTACTTTTGAAATCATCCCAAACTATTGTTTCTTTGTTCCATAAATCATCGAGAACAATCAAGTACCTTTTGTGTTTTAATTCCTCTGCAATCTTTTGAACAACAACTTGCTTGCTACCTCCACCAAAATCTTTGTTCAATAATGATTCCAGGATCCTTTTATAAAGCGTCATCTGATCAAAATTTTCTGATACACAAACCCAAATCCTTTTGTCGAAATGGGTTTTTGTACGATGGTGATTGTAGATCTTGCGTGCTAAAGTCGTCTTTCCAATCCCTCCCATTCCGACTATGGGAAGGACTGAGAGGACATTATGGATCGAGCTGGTTAGCGTCTCCAGAATTTCTGATTCATCAGTTTCTCTTCCAATGACAATTGGATCAACAGTGAAGCTAGTAGTGTCAATGGCCAGAGGCTTTGCAAGAGGATAATCTTTAACTCTGTTGAGGCCAAGACTATCAGCTTCGTTGTTTATCCTTTTGAAGTCGGCATTTATGTCGTTGATTTTGTGAGCCATCTTCCATTGAAATGCCAAAGTGGTAGTAGTATGGCAAGGGATGTTTAAGCACCCCTTTGGCTTAATCTTGTGCTGGGTTTGGATCGTACGACTCAAATCTTCATATTTGATCTCGTCCAAAACATTGTCGGCATCATATACAGCATCTTCGAGGTCCTTGAGCCAGCTTTTAACAGCACTGTCGGTGATTTCGCGCCTCTCAGCATCTTTCAAGACTTCGTTGATCATTTTCAAGTATTTTTTTAGATTCGCAAATTCCTTCTTGAAACCCCGCACAAGTTTGAATTCTTCAGAGGCTACCTCAAACAATTTCTCCAGAATAAATTTTACACCTTCAGTAGCCACAGCTTCCATTTTTTCTTGCTTCGGAAATTTGGTGTGAGTGATTGATTGATTTCGGTAGGTAGAGAAAGAGAAAAGGGTAGATACAAATTGCACAGTGGAATTGTTTGTGGTGTAGATGATTTTTTTCTCTGTTTAAAAAGGGTACACAAATTCTTTACGCAACTTTAAAGAAACGACTTATGATACTAACCATAATCACTACATTCACTTCGTTCGCATAAAGTAAAGAATAATGATATTTAAACCATTAGTCACTACATTCACTTTCGTTAGCATAAAGTAAAGAATTATTACGCTTTTGACAACCATTAAAACAAAATCCTTTTTTTTTTTTTAAATTTCACATACTCACAATAAAATATTTTGTATGTAAATTCTTTTTTTTTTTTTTTTTTTTTTTTTTAATTTTTTTTTTTAAAAAAAATAAAATCACTTTTCTCTTTTTCCCAAAAAAAAAAAAAAAAAAATTTAAAAAAAAAATTTTTTTTTTAAATTTTTTTTTTTTTTTTTTTTTTTAGTTTTTAACTATGTATTCTAGAAAAAATTAAATCACTATTCTCATTTTCCCAAAACAAAAAAATAATAATAAATAAATAAACTTATTTTAATAGTTTCAAATAGGGTTAATTTCACAAACGGTCACTGAACTTATAGAAAAACTACAAAACGGTCACTGAAATTTAAAAAGTTTCAAAGAAGTCACTGAAGTTGAAAAAAAAATTTAGTTTTTTTGTTTACTTTTGCGGTAATTTTTCGACTACTTTCAACCACCGATACCATCGAATTTCGATACCATTGGAAAGCCCACGATATCCTCTTCAATTACCACACAAAATCTCTCTGTAACTCTTCGAATGGAAAATCGCCACAAAAGTCACCCCAAAAAATCTGAAAATCTGCCCAGATTTTCAGATTTTTGGGCGACTTTTATGGTGATTTTTCGGTGACTTTTGGCTATCAAGACAGCCGGATTTTGATACCGTTGAAAATCCCACAATGTCATCTTCAATTACCATCTAAAATCTCCCCCCAAACTCCAAAGGATTCAGCTGAAATAAACCCGCAAAGTTGGCATCCCAAAAAGGCGAAAATCTGGCAAGATTTTTCAAATTTTTTGGGCTACTTTTGAGGCAACTTTCGACCACCAATACCACCTGATTTTGATACCGTTGGAAAGATTACAATGTCCTCTTCAATTACCAGGAAAAATCTTCCTCAAACTCCAAAGGTTTCGGCCGGAATAAACCCACAAAATTGGCTACCCGAAAAGGCGAAAATCTGCCCAGAGTTTTTAGTTTTTTTGGCGACTTTTGCGGCAACTTCCGACCACCAAGACCGTAAGATTTTGGTACCATTGGAAAGCCCACAATCTCATCTTCAATTTCCACTCAATATCTCCCAATGAATCCAAAGAATTTGGCCAGAATAAACCCACAAAATTTGGCATCCTGAATCTGCCCAGATTTTTACCTTTTTTGGGATGTCGAATTTGTGAGTTTATTCCAACCGAATCCTTTGGAGTTTGGAGGATATTTTGGATGCTAATTAAAGAGGACATTGTAGGCTTTTTAACGGTATCAAAATTTGGCTATTTTGGTGGGCGGAAGTTGTCAAAAATCGTTGCAAAAATCCCCCAAAAATCTTAAAATCTGGACAGATTTTCGCCTTTTCGGATAGCAAACTTTGTGGGTTTATTTCGGCCGAATCCTTTGGAGTTTGGGGGAGATTTTTCGTTAGAATTGAAGAGGACATTGTAGGCTTTCCAACAATATCAAAATCCGGTGGTATCGATGGTCGAAAGTGATCGAAAAATTGCCGCAAAAGTAGCTCAAAAATTTTTAAACTTAGGTGACCGTTTCTGAAAGTTTTTAAACTTCAGTGACCATTTTTGAAAGCATCTCAATATTTAAGTGACTGTTACTGAAAGTTTTAAATTTCAGTGACCGTTTTGTATTTTTTTTATAAGTTCAGTGATCGTTTGTGAAATTAATCCCTTTCAAACAGGATCTTGAACCATTAGTCACGACATCCTCTTCCGTTAACATAAAGTAAAGAATTATGAGCCCCTCAGGGCACATCCGAGTTGGTGGAACAATCACTTCGCTGGGACGCTGGAAGCAAGGGTGGAGAGTTCGATTCCTGGAGTTAACACTGGGTGCTAAAATGGAGGGGAAGCCATTTGGTTGAACAAACGCCCAGCGAGGAGAGCTCTCTTTGCGGAAGGAGTCCAAATGAGTTGTGGGAACCTGGGAGCCAACAAGGGCACATCCTGCGATTTACCTCCCTGAGCTGCTGAGGGGCCGGAGGTTCAGGGACAAGGATCTAGTCGGACGCAAGCCCGGACACCTTGTAAAAAAAAAAAAAAATTATATCCACTTCCATTAGCATAAAGTAATGAATTATGATACTCAAACCATTAATCACTACATCCACTTCCGTTAGCATAAAGAATTATGATGACTTCAAAAGTGTGTTAGAGAGAGATGCTCTCAACCTAGTGAGAGAAAATCCCACTTTGTGCACACTTGCCTTGAGAGATTTTTAGTTCCTCCCTTGATTTTTCCATAAGTCTTTTACGTGAGAATCAGATTTACAGCTTGGATTTCTGGTTTTTCATCCATTTTTTTTTCAAGTTTCATCCAGATTCATTGAGGTGTTCTTCGAAGTTTTGAATATTCTTTTGGATTTCGTTCAATAGAGCCTCAAATCTTCTGGTTCATGTTTGATTTTACCCTTTTCTTGGATTAGTTGAATTAGTGCTGTCTTTACAGATTCCGGCCACCATATTGGGTTGCCGGATCTACGGTGGCGCTGGAAAGCTTAATTTGGAAGGAGAGAGATTGTAGACTGGGTCATTGCACGTTTTCAGCCTTTCCATATGGGAAAAAAGGCTAATAACAATAATGGTGGGAGGTTACCAAACGGTGCTCGCAAGTTACCAAATCAGACGCCCAATCAGGTTGGTAACTTACCAAGTAATACCTCAAGTCAGGCTGAATTTCCAGCACTTCCCAAAAATTCTGGGAAATTACCAAATGTGGCAGAATCTACACAAGGAAATGAAGGAATGGACGTTGGTGGATCCTCAACCAATCCCACGAATTCTGCCAAGACATTCTAGCAGGAATTTGACCATGCAAATTCAAATTCCCCAAGCTTATCTCAAACACTTGGTGATGAAGATACAGCTTCAGAGGATGAATCTACTGCAGTTAAGCAAACCAACATTTCAGGCCAAGAAAAGGAATCAGATTCCACTAAGACACAGTGGACTAGTTTATTCAAGGAGAACCGTAAGCGTGAGAATGGTTTCAAGCTTAAAACCTGCGAGAACCTGCCAGATATACTTGTTTTTGAGGAAGCTGATATTGAAGATGATCACACAGCTTGGGGTTACTGCCTGGTGGGGTATTTTGCTCGACGATTCCCAGGCAAAACAGCCCTCTTGCAAATGTGTAATCAATGGGGGGTAAAGTACCAGTACTTTGTCCATCAAAGTGGTTGGCTCGTGTTCAAGTTTGAGAATGCTGAGGATAGAACACAAGTGCTAGAAGGAGGCCCTTATTTTGTGTATGGGCGACCACTGATGTTAAAACATGTCCCACCATTTTTCGAGTTTGATGATACCGATATTAGCATTATGCCGGTGTGGGTGACGTTACCGGGGCTGCCCCTAAATTTTTGGACACCCAATGCACTGAGTATGATTGCAACAAAGATTGGAAAACCAATCACAACTGATTTACTCACAACTACAAAGAGACGATTATCATTTGCACGGATTCTAGTTGAGGTGGACGCAGCTAGGAGCCTGGTCCGTTCGGTAAAGATGAAACTCCCAAATGGTAAATTGAGGGAGCAAGTGGTTTATTACGAACATGAACCAAAATTCTGTTGCACTTGTAAAACATTTGGGCACAAAACAGAAGCATGCAAACTGAAAGCTGGAACTACTGGCCACAAGCACATCGTTCCCCCTAAGTCTGTGGCAAAAGATGGGCAGCACATTGATGGGGGTTCGAGTCAATTGGCTAAAAATAGCCAAATCATTGCTACAAACTCGAATAAGGCAACAGCGGGACAGAACATTGCTGGGGGCTCATGTCAATCAGCTGTAGACGGTCAGAACACTGCTGAGAACTCGAATAAGGCCATAATAGAACAGGCCTGTTTGCTGGAAGCAACCACATCAGGGGCAGATCCAACTGGACAGGAAGATACATCTGGTCAAGTTGATGCCAATGAAAAACCAGGTGCCTCAATTGATCAAAATGAGGAGGATAACCCCTTTATTGAAGTGGGCAGGAAGAATAAACCGATGAATGCAACCAAAGGATCGATGCCTAAACGGATTACACCACAACCTATTACAAGTGATAGAGTGCATGTACAGAAGTCTGGAGTAGGAATTGGATCGCCCAACTTCAATAATACAGATGTAAATCCTGTAGTCCAGACATCAAAGCCAGCAAGTAATGACAGGCTTAAGGGAAGGCTTGACAAGCAACCACCTAAACCATCGACGAAGGATAAAAAGAGGGGGAATGCCCTCTTTATATCATCATGAAGATTGCTGCGTGGAATATTAGGGGCTTCAACATGCCCCTAAAATAAAATGGGGTTCATCACCTCATTAGCCAAGAACGCATTGATATTGTTGGTATTCTGGAGATGAAAATTAACCAACAAAAGCTAGCTCGAATCCTAAGGAATAAATTTTTTGGGTGGAGTCATACAGATAATTTCCCTTCACATCCGGCAGGGAGAATACTAGTCCTATGGGACCGAACAAAAGTCAACCTGTGTGTCTTGGAAGCTACCCCACAGGTTATACACTGTGAAGTAACCTGCAAGGTAACTTCTACTGTATTTCGTTTCAGTTTTGTATATGGTTTCCATTCTACTGTTACTCGGAGGCCACTATGGAATAATCTAATTGATTTTGGAGCCACATGTTCAATACCTTGGATAGTCTTGGGCGATTTTAATAATATACTTTCACCCGAGGAGAAATGCAATGGAGCTGAAGTGACTCCATACGAGATTAGGGATTTTGCAGATTGTTGTTTAACTGCAGGTCTAACAGACTTGCGATCCATTGGATGCTACTACACTTGGTCGAAAAATTCAAAAGGCAACATACCTTCTGTTTGGAGTAAGCTCGATAGAGCTATGGTTAATGAACAGTGGCAACAAGAGGGGATACATGCCTTAGCAAATTTCCAGCCAACAGGTTGCCTTTCGGACCATTCGCCATGCATTGTATCGCTTTTCCAACAAGGAGGAGGGAGAGGCAAACACTTTAAATTTTTCAATATGTGGACAATCATTGTGAATTTCAGAATGTCGTCTCTTCCAGTTGGAATCAATCAATCTATGGAACAAAACAGTTCACTCTTTGCAAAAAGTTACAAAGACTCAAGGAGAATCTAAAGCAGTTAAATAACAAGCACTTTACTCACATTTCTGCCCGAGCTAAGAAAGCTAGAAACGATCTAAAGGCAGCACAAATGGAATTGCATGATCAACCGACGAACATTGAGCTGCAAAGTCAAGTTGCACTCTTGCGAAAGCAAGCCATGGGTATATGTGATGCAGAGAGAAGCTTTTACTATCAACAGGCCAAATGTGTTTATTTGACCAAGAGTGACAAATGCACAAAATTTTTCCACTCCTTAGTAAAAAGGAATGCGAAAAGAAACTTCATTGCTGTTGTAATGAAAGAGGATGGGACATCCACGAGCTCCTTAGAAGAGGTGGAGGCTGAGTTTCTTGACTACTATCAAAACCTACTTGGGACAAATCATGCATGTGATCCCATTGATCAAAACATTTTTAAGTGAAGGGCCATCACTTTCTTTAGAACAAGCAGACTCTCTTGTTAGAGATATCTCTCCGCAAGAGATTAAGGATGCTTTATTTAACATTGGAGATGAGAAATTTCCCGGGCCTGATGGATATAGTTCGTGCTTCTTTAAGAAAGCTTGGGAGATGATTGAGGGTGATTTTGTTGATGTTGTTACCGAATTCTTTGACACTGGTTTACTCCTAAAACAGATCAACCATACCGTCATAGCCTTGATTCCGAAAGGAAGTCATGCTTCCACAATTGGGGATTTTAGACCTATTTCGTGTTGCAATGTGGTCTACAAGACCATTACCAAAATTCTATCTAACAGATTGGCACCTATCCTTGGATCCATCATTGATAATGAGCAGGCGGCTTTTGTAAAGGGGAGGAGCCTGGTTGAAAATGTCCAGCTTGCACAGGAATTATTGAAACAATACAATCGCAAGAGAGTGTCGCCAAGATGCCTTTTCAAGATCGATCTCCGAAAGGCATATGACTCCATACATTGGGAATTTCTAAAGTCTGTTTTGGAGAGACTGGGGTTTCCGAACAAATTTATACACTGGATAATGGTGTGCATATCAACTCCTTCATTCTCAATAGCAATAAATGGCAGCTTGCATGGATTTTTCAAACGCAAACGAGGCTTACGGCAAGGTGATCCCTTATCACCTTTATTATTTGTGATATGTATTGAATATCTCTCGAGAGCTTTGAAAATAGCCACCAACAACACCGATTTTAATTATCACCCAAAGTGTGGGCCATTGAAAATCACACATCTTGCATTCGCGAATGACTTGATGTTGTTTGCTAGAGGTGACATTACATCGGTGCGCATACTCATTAATTGTTTGTCCAAGTTTGGAGATTGCTCGGGGATGAGGATGAATGCAAGTAAATCCAACATATTTACAGCCGGAATTCAGGGCCAAGACTTGGATGACATCCAAGAATTGGTAAACATGCCAAGGGGAACCATGCCGTTCAGATATTTGGGGGTTCCATTAGTTGCAGGAAAATTGAAAGTCAACCACTACGTCCCTTTCTTCGATAAGATAGCTGCATATATACATGCTTGGACGAGCTCATCACTATCTTATGCGGGCAGGAGTGAACTAATAAGATCAGTCTCGCAGGGTGTTGAGTGCTTCTGGTTATCTATATTCCCAATACCCGCTGCAGTTTCTATGAGGATCACACGGCTTTGTAGGAATTTCCTTTGGAATTTCAAAAAACCGCTGGTTGCATGGTCCGAAGTTTGCCTCCCCAAAAGTGAGGGTGGACTTGGATTTCGAGATATAAACTGTTGGAACAATGCACTACTAGCCAAGTCGCTTTGGAATATACATGCTAAGAAGGACACACTGTGGGTGCGATGGATTAATCATGTGTATCTACGAGGGACATCAATATGGGAACGGTCACCCAAAAAGGATGACTCACCACTGTTCAAAAAGATACTGTCCATTGCGCATTGCTTGAAGGAAAATGAAGGATCAAATCATGCCGCTTGCCAAAAAATGTCGAGTTGGATCCAAGGAGAAAATATATGTATTGCTAAAGCTTATGATTACTTTCGACCGAAAGGGACACCAACTATTTGGGCAAAAGCTGTTTGGAGTTCATGCATCACTCCAAAACATTCCTTCATACTTTGGCTCAGTGTGAAAAGCAAGCTCCTTACCAAAGATCGACTATAATACATGGAGATCGACAATAGATGCGTATTTTTTCAAGCTGCAATAGAATCCGTCCAGCATCTTTTCTTCGAATGTCCCATGAGCGCAGAAATTTGGGGACAGATAGGAGCATGGCTTGGAATTACTAGAGCCATGGCTACACTATCAAGTGCTTTGAAATGGATCAAGAAGGAGAGCAAAGGTACCTCTTGGCAATCTAAGGCCAAAAAAATAGCGCTCGCAAGCACTGTTTATTATATTTGGACAGCTAGAAACAAGCTAATCTTTGAAGATCTCAGGCAGCATCCTGATAGCATCATTAGAAGCATTAAAACTCAGGTATATAAAGTAATGTTTTCTTTGTATCCTCATGTGTTGCATCATTATGAATCATTGGCGTTGGGCATCTAGATTATTAGAAATATGCATTGCCGAATAATGTAAACCCGGGAATGCCCGGAGTATTTGTACATGAGTTTTGATCAATGAATTTTTACGTTTACCGATCAAAAAAACAAAGAATTATGATACATAAACCATTAGACACTACATCAACTTTCCTTAGCATAAAGTAAAGAATTAAGATACTTAAATAATTACACACTACATCCACATTCATTAGCATTAAGTAACCAATTTGATGACATTGCAAACGAAGATTTTAACAATGTCCACCTTATGATAATGTATTTAATTGGAACTTTTAAAGATTTTTTTCGGATTTATTGAGTTTTAGAATATTCAATATAGATTATTTGAGACTCTCTAACAGTCACGGTGTATTTAAATAATTTTTTTAAAAATTTTCTATAAATTTTGATGTAAGATTTTTGGGTTAATTTCACAAACGGTTACTGAACTTACAGAAAAATTACAAAACGTTCACTGAAGTTTGAAACTTTCAGTAACGGTCACTTAAATATTGGAACGCTTTCAAAAACGGTCACTGAAGTTTAACAAGTTTCAGAAACGGTCACTGAAATTGAAAAATACTTTTTTAGTTTTTTTTGTTACTTTTGCGGCAATTTTTCGGCTACTTCCAACCACCAATACTATCGAATTTTGATACCTTTGGAAAACTCACAACGTCTTCTTCAGTTTCCATCTAAAATCTCTCCATAACTCTAAGGGATTCGACCGAAAAATCGCCGCAAGAGTCACCCCAAAAAATTGAAATCTACCTAGATTTTTAGATTTTTGGGCGATTTTTGACTATCAAAACCATCAGATTTTGATACCGTTGGAAAGCCCACAATGTCCTCTTCAATTACCATCTAAAATCTCCTCCAAACTCCAAAGGATTCGGGCGAAATAAGCCCGCAAAGTCGGCATCCAAAAAAGACGAAAATCTGGGAAATAATTTCAGATTTTTTGGGCTACTTTTGAGGCAACTTTCCGGCAATTTCCAACCACCAATACCACCGGATTTTGATACCTAGGCAGCTACTTGTGTGATATGGAGGGGAATAGTCTCATTTCTGCTACCCATGATGGTACAGTTCGGGTACTTTTTACTTTACTGATTTGTGGATTTCTTATGAAATATATTATTAGTGATTATAGAATTAGAAAAGTATTCAATGAAGACGTGGGTTTATTCTTTCTTTAAATGAATTGAGATGTTTATCTATTCATGTGTGTTTCACTCCAGTAGTTTTTCTATTAGTTTGTTAATAATTTATAACTTTTTATGAAATTGATTAGTGTTGGCCCTAGAGTAATCATTTGGCAAAGTGATTATTCTATTCAATTTAAAATTTACAGAATTCTACTTCAACGTTTGGATTTACGTAGTGGTAGTAGCTCTCATGGAAATGCAAATCACAGTGATCAAACATTTTATAGCTCAGAAATGAATCATCATAATTCTTACATTTTCTAAAATTCATTAGAAGTAGAATTCTAATATATTTGTTTATTATTTTATTGTTAAGTTTTAAATTAGGAGTAGGGATGGATTTAGGGGGCTCCAGGCCCAAAAATCTTTTTATTTTTTTTATAAAAACAGTTTTTTATGTGTAAATTTATTTTTTTGCATATTGATTCAATTTGAAATTTTTTAGCTCGGTCTTGAATCCAATATTGGATCTGTCCCTAGTTAGCAGTATGTTGCATAATAATACACTGTTAAATTTTACATTTACGCTGATTTTGGGAGGCCTAATATATCAAGTTTGTCTCAGGCCTCGAAAACCACAGGACCGACGCTGCTTGTATCACCCTATCACCCCTCAAAACAAAACGAAAGATACTAATAAGAAAGCATGGTGTCTCCATCTGCTCGACAGATCCCCTGCCACCTCCTCTCACACCCCCCCCCCCAAAAAAAATTTTAAAAATATACATACACACACTATCGGTAGAACCCATCCTTAAAATCAACTTGTATTTCATGAGTGATATGAGAGACATTTAAATTATTATATTACATTGCTCTTCAAAATCGACGTCTACAACGATCCATTTTTTTAGTTGAGTGATTCCATGGAACGTACACTTAAAAGTTGAATTGTAATTGAGGATGTCCAAAGTTTTTATAAATCCAAAAGACTGGATTTTCATGAGTGACGTGAAATATAATTAGATCATAATGTGGGTGTTTGACACCCATTTTTATGGAAATTTGAATTTTAAAATAATGGATTGATGGAGAATGTGTGGATGGAAAATAAGGAAAAAAATTTGTTTATGTGTAATATTATTTTAATGAAATATACGTGGTTAAAAAGAAGTAAGAGAAAAATGTATTTTAATAAAAATAAGAATCAAAGGGGCCTATATAACAAAAGGTAAAAACTGGGGAGGATTAAACAAAGTGTAGGGATTAACAAATGACTACCATGTAAAGAATGGAGGCAAACTGAAGTTGAGATCAAGAATGACCCACTGACACCCAACATCCAAACCGGTTTAGTTAAGCTGTCAGCTAACTGATCAGAGCCAGAGACATGAGACACACGAAGCTTGCCTGATTGAACCTTTTCGCGAACGAAGTGAAAGTCAAGTGCGATATGTTTCATTCGAGAATGAAACACAGGATTAGCACATAAATAGGTGGCTCCAACATTATCAGAGTAGATCACAGGAGTGGAAGGCAATGTGAAGCCAATTTCATGAAGTAGAGCTTGGAGCCAGGGGATTTCCGTAGTCGTGGCAGCAATGGACCGATACTCAGCTTCTATGGAAGAGCGAGCAATGGTGCTTTGCTTTTTGGAGCTCCAGGAGATAGGATTGGAGCCAAGAAACACAACATAAACACCAGTGGATGTTCGGTCTGAGATGTTGCAACCCCAGTCAGCATCAGAGAATGCATGAAGAGTTAATGGAGAGTTGCGTTGGAGTAAAAGACCATGATCAAGAGTCCCATGTAAATATCGTAGTAGACGTTTAAGGGCAGACCAATGGACCGAAGTTGGGGAGTGCATGAATTGAGAGAGTTTGTTGACAGGAAAAGCAATATCCGGACGTGTCAACGCCAAGTATTGTAGGGCACCAAGAGCAGAACGATAGTCAAAGGGATGGGTCATGGGTTCACCTTCATGTAGAGCAGGGACATGAGATGTTGGCATGGGACTGACAGCAGGTTTCGATGACAATAAACCTGTTCGGTCTAGTATGTCAAGGATATACTTGCACTGTGAAAGAAAAAGGCCATGTGTGCTAGAGATGACTTCCATGCCAAGAAAGTAAGAGAGATCTCCCATGTCCTTAATGGAAAATTTGTTAGCAAGTGTCTGAATACAGGAGGCAATAGCAGAGGAGGAGGTACCAGTGAGGATAATGTCATCGACGTAGACAAGAAGAAAAAGAACCGTAGACTGTCGGCGGAGGAAAAAGAGTGAGGCATCAGCTCTAGAATTGCGAAACCCAATAGACACAAGGAACTGCTTGAGTTCAGAGTACCAATCACGGGGAGCCTGTTTGAGTCCATAAAGAGACCGTTGGAGATGACACACATGATCAGGGAATTGATGGTTGATGAAGCCTGGAGGTTGTTGCATGTATACATTTTCAGATAAGGAACCATGTAAAAATGCATTATTGACGTCAAGTTGTTTGAGATGCCAGTCATGCATAGCTGAAAGGGAAAGAATCAGACGAATGGTAGAGGGTTTGATAACCGGACTGAAGTTGTCACAATAATCTAGCCCGGGGCGTTGAAGAAACCCTTTGGCGACAAGGCGCGCCTTGTATTTATCAAGTGACCCATCAGCTTTTCGCTTAATGCGAAAGATCCACTTGCAACCAATAACATTTTGAGAGTGGTCACAGGGCGCAAAAGTCCAGGTGCTATTTTTAATAAGAGCATTATACTCATCACACATGGCTGAACGCCAGTTCTGATCTTTCATGGCTTGAATGACAGTGGTTGGTTCGCGAGGGAGTTGGAAGGGTGTAGAGGTGGTATGATGAGCAGATTTGCTCCTGGTTTGCATTGGGTATAAGGAGTGGGGACGTGGGGAAGGAAGTGGCGGGGTCGTGGAGGAAGAAGGGAAAGAGGGTAACCGAGAGCTGCCGGGAACTGGAGAGCTAGGACAACAGATAGGAGCTGGACTGGGCGGGAGAGGAGAGTGGAGAAGTTTTGCAAGACTTTGAGTGGGACGCATGTGTTCAGGTGTGTTAGGGGAAGGCGTGAGATGAGAAGAGGAATGAGATGATGGTGGTGGGGAGGGGCTGGGGACGGGAGTGGTGTTAAGTGGGACGCTGGGAGATGAAGACGACGAAGTAGGAGATGAAGGTAGGGAAGTGGAAGGTGGGGCAGAATTAGTCGGACCAGTAGGATCGAAACCGGGTGTTGGTATAGGAGGAACGGTAGGGACGGACTCCAATCCCGCTGGGGCAGTGGCGGATGGCTGAGTACGCACACCATCAGTAAGACCATCAGAACCAGTGATCAAGGGGGAAGAGGTGAAAACTGGGAATCAGCTTCAGGGGTCGTAGGGAAAGTGGAGGATGTAGAGAAGGGGAAAACATTTTCAACAAATTTAACGTGACGACTTGTATACACACGTCCAGTAGGAATGTTAAGACAATAGTAGGCACTTTGGGAAAGACTATAGCCAAGGAAAACACACGGTTTGGAGCGGGACTCAAGCTTGTGAGTGTTATACGGGCGTAGCCAAGGGTAGCATAGGCACCCAAACACGCGGAGTTTGGAAAAATTCGGGAAAGAGTGATAAAGTTTTTCATATGAGGTGAGGAATTGAAGGTTGGTTTTAGGAAGGCGATTAATTAAATATGCAGCCGTGGTGAATGCATAGGGCTAAAGATGCGTGGGAGAGGAGGAGTGTTGAAGGAGGGCCAAACCAGTTTCAACAATATGGCGATGTCGCCGTTCAGCATAACCATTGTGTTCCGGGGTGTGAGGAGTGGTAAGATGAGTGATGCCATTTTCCGAAAGGTACGAAGTGAGAGCAATAAATTCACCACCATTGTCCGTAAATAAAGTGGTGATGGAGGCATTGAAAAAATTTTCGACAAGGCCACGAAAGCGAATAAAGGTGTCACGAACCTCCAATTTTTTCTTTAAGGGATATAGCCAAACATATTTAGTAAAGTGATCAATGAACACAACACAGTATTTGTACCCTTCGGTAGAAATAACCGGAGATGTCCATACATCAGAGAAAATAATTTGTAGTGCAGCAGTACTGGATAACGTAGAATTAGAAAACGGCAATTTGTGACTTTTATTGCAATCACAAGAATCACAATTAGACAACGAGTGTTTAAACGATGATAATGATAAAAAATTGCGAGACACTAAATGATGTAAAACTTTGGAGTTGGGATGTCCTAAGCGGAGATGCCAAGTATTAAGGTTGGTGGAGATGGAGGAAAAAGCAATCACTGGTGCAGACAGAGTGAAAGGGAGTGCGTACACGCCATCCTTAACTGGGCCGCGTAGGATTGGAGCATCGGTCTGCAAGTTTTTCACAATAAAGGAGGTGGGCAAGAATTCAATGCTAAAATTATTTTGTGACCAAAATTGAGAGACAGAGATCAAATTACGAGCTATGCGAGGAACACAAAGAATGTTAGACAGGGAAAAATCAGAGTTATGAGATTTAAAACGAGTGTGACCGGTGTGTGTGATTTGTAATCCATTACCGTCACCAATTTGAACATCATCCTGCCCAAAATAATTGGAGTGAAGGGAGAGGTTGCCAAGATCATTGGTTATATGGTGCGATGAGCCGGAGTGAAGAAGCTAGTCTTGAGTAGGTGAATCAGTGGAGTGAGCGGCCAGATTTGCTTGGTGTTGCCGTAGCTGATGTTAAGGAGTGGAGTTGGAGATGACTGGTGAATAACGAGAGGTAGTGCAGCGTTTGGCCGAATGATCTTGTTCCCCACAGAGTTGGCACTTGCCAAGGTATGGTCGAGGAGAGTAATCTAGGGTATTGTTGGTTCGAGGTCTGGGAGTTTTTGATGGAGGACGCTGCTGGGTTGTATAATGGGGCCGTGAGCCACCAGAAGACAAGTTGTATGACCGTGTGGCAGGTGGACTACGAGAGGCAATATTGGCCGTGATAGGTTGAAAATAAGAGGGAGAGCCAAATGAAGGAGGTTGAAGTCGGGTTTCCCTGGTAGCCAGTTTTTTCGTGCAGTTCATCAAATGTGATTGAAGTATCATGAGCACGAACAGCCTCTGCAAAACCATTATATTCGGGGCCAAGGCCACGAAGAATATGAAGAACTAGTTCATCTGGATCGGGAGGGGAGTTCATGAGCGTTAAGTTGTCAACAATGCTTTTAACTCCATGCATATATTCTATGACAGAAGCATCACCTTTTTGCAGATTGCCAAGAGCATTTTTTAGGTGCATAATGCGGCCACGTGAGGATCTAGCATAGGTGTTTTGTATGGTAATCCATGCTTCACGTGACGTTCTTGCGGCGGCAATAAACGAGACCAGATTTGGTGAGAGAGAGCTGACGATGGCATTGAGGAGTAGTTGATCCTGTCGGATCCAGCGTGCATGTTTGGTTGTGTTTTGTGGTGGTCGGGGGAAGGTACCGTCGACGAAACCCAATAGATCAAAGCCACTAAGAAGGCTGTGAAATTGAATATGCCAGGCAGGAAAATTTGTTGGGGGTTAGTTTAATGGGAAGTTGGGCTTGAGCGTTGATGATAACGGGAGGATAGGGTACTGTGGGAGAAGGTGGATTCGGTGGAGTGGTGTTGGCGGGCGTTTGCTCAGTGGTTTCAGTGTTGGATGATTCAATTGAGGCCATGATCGAAGCTTGTTAAGCGTAAAGCTCTGATACCATATAAAGTATTAACAACTGTTGGAAATTTTCATTAATTACAATGAAGAAGATGACAGCCCTTAAATACATATATGGACGGCAGTCCTAATATAATTGTTTCCTAATAATCATAGGCTTCCACAGCCTGTGGGATCTTTTAATCAAAGTAAATTACAACAATTATAGTACATTAGGAATTCTATATAAATACAGACCAATGATTATACATATACTAAATTAAGACACAATTAAACAAGGTAAAGATATTATTCTCCAATAATATTCAATCTTTGAAAAGTATCATGAGTTGACTGGTTCCTAGTAAGTTGTCAATCATCTTTCCTATATATAATGATATTTTCATGTGTCATATTTGCTTTAACAATGTCGTCGGCCCTCTTCAACTTCATATTCTTCATAATATTTCTTCTCCCCCTCGGCACTTCTTCTCAAAACGATGGCACTGTAAACGTGGGGACCTCACTTGCTGCAACAGAGAGGTCCAATCCATGGCTTTCAGCCTTTCACCTTCTGGAGATTTTGCATTTGGATTTCAGAAACTTCAAGACAATGATCAATTTCTACTTTCTATATGGTATGGTTAACTATCTCATTTAAAAGCTTAAGATTATTGCTTTTAAATCATGTATGTAGCACGCCCCCTCGACCCTCACATATAGATGGGGTTCATTTTTCTGCCTATCACATGAACAATTTTAATAAATAGTTCACAGTGAACTATGTTAACCATCTTGTCTAAGCTGTTTGAAAGCGGCCCAGTTAATGTATTAAATCGTCTTCAACAGGTACAATAAAATACCAGCAAAAACCATAGTATGGTATCCGAAGGATACAAGTCCAGTATCACGTGGATCGACTGTGGAGATTGATACACAAAATGGGCTGGTGCTTCGTGATCCTCAAGGGAGCCGGCTATGGCGTACAGAAAATATTGTTGATAGTGTTTCTGGTGGTTTTATGAATGATACTGGAAATTTTGTTATATCGCGGAGGGATTCAACCGGGATATGGGAAAGTTTTAAAAATCCAAGTGATACGATGCTGCCTACGCAGATAATTGAGATTAATGGTAAGCTTGTTTCACGAAAATCTGAAACGAATTTCTCTCGAGGAAGATTTTATCTAGACATGCTTAACAATGGGAATTTAGTGCTTAATACTCGAAGTGTGTCGAGGAATTTGGGTTTTGATGATGAGTATTACAACAGCCAAACTTCTGATCTTGCAAATGTATCGAATTCTGGTTATCAAGTGATCTTCAGTGAAAGGGGCTCAATTCAAGTTTTGAGGAGAAATGGCGAACGAAAAGCCTTAACTACTGAGCGGTCAATTCCAACCACTTCGGATTATTATCACAGGGCAACTCTTGATTTTGATGGAGTTTTCAGACAGTATTATCATCCCAAGAGTTTTAGTGGCAATCCTGGGTGGACTGCTGCTGAATATTGGCCCGAAAATATATGTGTCAGCATTACTGGAAATTATGGAAGTGGGGCTTGTGGGTATAACAGTATCTGCAGACTTCAGAATGGAACACCAATTTGCAGATGCCCTCAAGGTTATTCATTGGCTGATCCGAACGATGCTAACGGTCACTGCTACCCAAAGTTTATGCCAAACTGCGGTGAAGAGGATCAGAAGGGTTCTGCAGAAGATTTATACGAAATGTTGGAGGTTTCTGACACTGATTGGCCAACATCGGATTTTGAGGAAATAAGCCCTTGTTCAGAAGATTGCTGTAAAAATGAATGCCTGAATGATTGTTTCTGTGCCGCTTCAATTTATAAAGATGATCAATGCTGGAAGAAGAAGCTGCCACTGTCTAATGGGAGACTTGACACTAGTGTCAATGTAAATTCTTTTCTCAAGTTGAGGAAGGTTGATGTTCCTTTACAACGTCCTAATCTTCCAAGTCCAGAATCTCCAGATAAACGGAAAAAGGACCGGGAAACGTTGATACTCGTGGGATCAGTACTCTTGGGCCGCTCCGTGTTCATAAACTTCATGCTTGTAGGTGCAGCTTGTTTTGGTTTTATCCTTATTTACAACAATAAGATCACAAATTTCCGACGAGTTCACAATGCAGCAGGACTGAATTTGCAGTGTTTTACTTATAAAGAACTTGCACAAGCTACAAATGGGTTCAAGGAAGAACTGGGTAGAGGTTCTTTTGGAATTGTCTACAAAGGAGTAATGCCAATGGGTTCCATAACCACCATTGCAGTGAAGAAGCTGGATAGAGTGGCTCAAGATACTGAAAAAGAATTCAGAACAGAAGTGAATGTGATAGGTCAGACTCATCATAAGAATTTGGTCCGCCTGCTTGGATTTTGTGATGAGGGGCCTCAATTGTTGTTGGTTTATGAGTACATGAACAATGGAACTGTAGCAAGCTTTCTTTTTGGTGATTTGAAACCAAACTGGAATCAAAGAACTCAAATTGCAATGGGGATAGCCAAGGGACTAGCGTATCTACACGAAGAATGCAGCACCCAAATCATCCACTGTGACATCAAGCCTCAGAATATACTTCTTGATGAATATTACAATGCTCGGATTTCAGACTTCGGATTGGCAAAACTTCTGATGGTCAATCAGAGTCGTACCCTTACTAATATCAGAGGTACAAAAGGCTATGTTGCACCTGAATGGTTTAGAAACACGAAAGTCACCGCGAAGGTCGATGTTTATAGCTTTGGCATTTTACTACTGGAGATCATTACATGCAGAAGAAGCCTGGTAGATTTGGAATTTGGAGAAGGAGAAAATCCAATTCTTGCAGATTGGGTTTGGGACTGCTTTCAGGAAGGAAGGTTGGATAATTTGGTTGTAGATGATACAGAAGCCTTAAATGACAAGAAAAGACTAGAAAGGTTCGTGATGGTTGGCATTTGGTGCATTCAAGAAGATTCATCTCTGAGGCCAACCATGAGAAAGGCCTGCCAAATGCTTGAAGGAATTCTTGAAGTTAAAATCCCCCCTTGTCCATCTTCTTTCACCTCAACTGATTAAGTTATTAAGTAATTAGCTTGTTCGTTACACTTCTTTTTTTCTTTATTAAAATTCATGGTCTGTAATTTTCATCTTGAAGTCATTAGTTTTTTATTTGTTTATCATTAAAATTTATGGTCAAAATTGAATTTTTTTTTTCCCCTCTCAAACCCAAGTTTGTGTTTCTCAATATAAGCTAGAGGAAACCTACAACGATTGAAGAATTTTACAATAGCTGATGTTACTGCTCTTCTTCTTACACATAAGAGAATAAAAAGGTTACTTTATCCTAATGGTTCAGAGTACATTGTAGAACCCATGATAACTGATTATTTACTTAATAATTTTAATTAAAACTAGCTTGAATCAAGAAATAAGACGCAATCAATTTCTAGTTTGGTTTTAATTATATCTAATTATATATGAAAATAAACAATAAAAAATTAAGCAAATCCTGGAGTTTCATCAAAAAATGGAAGACACTAGAATTTGGAATCTATCATTGCTAACCTACTCTAGTCCTTAATTACCCTATACCAGTTCCTGTTATATATTGGCAATTTATATTCATTATAAGCTACTTATCTTTATCGATTAAATATCTATATCTATCCCAGTATATATACACCCTGCCCGCCCACCCAGCATAACGTTAGTGGACCCAATACATAATGTGCGACAATAATAGATACCAACTAAAAGTCGAACCCACCATCAAGGCTACTACGACTGCAATCTATTATGAATTATTGTTAATAAAATTTCTGCATTCTATCCTGTAAATATGACTAACTAACCTATAATTCACTATGCACAAATTCCAACAATAATACATCACAATAGAGATAGTTGAACTCTAAAACTTTTACTACAAAAATAACAAGAAATGTACATATGGATGCAAAATATATAGCAATCCCCATAGCTATCTACAAATGATGCAAAGTGACATCCAAAAATAAACATAGGTCCCAAAATACTGACTACATGCTTTATGAAAAGTCACATTTGCAAACACTTTCGTGTGGCTCTAACTTCAAAATCAAATACTCAACTACAAAATATGCCCAAAATCTCAATTGCTACCTGATAAGAAAATCGTTGAAAAACATATGAGTTGATAGTCGTTGCTTTTTTTATATCACAAATGTAGTTATAGTAACAAGTAATGTGGTGGACCTTTGAGCCCATCATCGTTCCCACAAAGATTATACTTTAATACTTGATCTAATTTTTCAAACTCCTATTTAATGAAAATAAACAAAGAATTATGATTGTTGTGATTTTTTATTTAACTACTTGAATATAGCTATTCGCACAAAAAGATCGTTTGACAATATGAATATGGAATATATATTAGGGCATAAAAATTTCATGTATTGATCACCTTTAAATCTTAATTCAAAATTCATATATCTATTGTAGTGTTAGATCGAATTCTTCTTAGGTATAGATATCTCTACACGTTTAGATTACCAAATTTTAATATGTGGTCTAAATCTAAAACTTATATCTTGATTTGTAATAAATTCACAAAATCATTGAATTACTGATCAAGTAATTCAAAATATTACATATATAATTAAATCAATACATATATAATTGAAGAATTTGAATCTTGAATAAAAAAAAAAAGAGGGAATACTAGAAAAACAATTAACAATATTGAAGTACATCATCGAATTTTGAATTGATATGTGGAGAAGTGGATGAATCTTGTACCAAGTTCCTATTGCCTCAATCTGGATTCCAAACCCTAATTCTTGATTTCTTGTTTTTTCTCCTTTGATTTTATTCTCTCAATCTCAAGTTGTGTTCTTCGTGTCTCAATATGTTGAACTCCTCAAAAGTGCCTCCATTTATGTATTCATGCTTCCCTTAATGTTTTCCCGAATTTGGAGTGTTAATGGGCTTCAAACGGGCCAAAAATTCTTTCCCTAGACGCGTCAATAGCGCCGCGGTGCAACGACATTCGGCGCTACCTCTAGAGAAAAATTCAACAATGCACCTCCTTCAGTATTTTTATCGTAATGTTTTCTTCCGATATTTGATTGAGACAATTCAAATTGAGTTAAAAATTAACTCAAGGACTACAATTTTGCTAGAGGTAACTCTTTTCCAATTCAAACTTTTACTAGGCCGAAAATGGCTCTCAATCTCCAGCTAAAAATTTGGAACATCCTTGTGCGGTTGAAATTGATTTGTAAAAATATTTTGGTCATATTTGACTCGTTTTGACTTCTAATTGCATCCAATTGACCTTAAAATTCTCGAATATTCATCGTAAAGTCCAACACAACTTTTGAATCTTTACACTTTATTCCCCAAACTATAGATCTTGCCCTTGTCACAAATTTTTGTTTCTTTCTTTCAATTTCACTTCCATTCATTGAATTTCACCTAATAAATGAAATATATAATAAATTAGGCTGTAATTGTTCAAAAAATTATTAAATATCTATATTTTTAGATTCAAATAAGTGCACAATATACTTATCAAACACTCCCAAACTTAAACATATGTTCGTCCTCAAACAAAACCATAAACTAACTTGACAAACACACAAATATACAAAAGGTTTTGGTTAGATAACTTATCGTTTTTGTCTCAAGATTGAAATCATTGTATTAAATCTATAAATAGGTCTAAGGTTGCATTACCAAAATCATATCTACTTTTTCAATGTAAAACTAATGTGTGTGTGTGTGTGTGTGAAGAATTAAGTAAAACACTATAAATTCACAAGTTCTTTCAATTCCTAACCTTCGTCAGTCAAATTTTTACTTCCATCATTCGTAAAATTCAGACATCCCAAATTATTCTTTTTTTTACTCTTTTGCAGTGTGTGATCTAAAGCTAAATCTTTATACTAATTTCTCACCCTCTCTAGTTTATATGGATCTCACTAATTGCAAGTCAATATTTCAACAAATAAGAATTTTCCAAATTTTGATTGCTTCGACCTCGAAGACTCAATTAAACTAATAATCCCTTATCAAAAATCTAATTTTCCCAAATAAGTGTTTGAGACTTAATCAAAACATGTGGTAAGTAAATATATAATCGTTTTTTCATATCTTAATGTGCAAACTTCTCTCTATTAAGCTTTCTAAATGACATATGTAATAGGCTTTAGGTCGATGACTTCCAAATCAAATGATCATAAGATACCAAGTTTTTAGATATCTTTGCAGATTTAATCGCTCGAGTCATAAAGATTATAAAGAGACGTTTCAAAACAAGATAACTTTTTTCTCTTTTCTTTCCTTTTTTTTTTTTCCTTTTTTTTCTCCCCATGATTAGTGTAATGTCCCTCATTAAATGCTCATTCTAAAAGATCAACCCCTAACTTAAGATTTTCATCTAATTTTCATCATATTAGCCTTAGACAATCCATACAAGAATTTATGTGCATGGAATGTCTATTCATATCCATATATCCCTACAGCAATAAAATCACCCCCAAACTATTTTAAATTTGGTCGAAGAATGTATGTTGTAGTAATTTTGGGTTTAGCATCTATGAATCTACTATTTAAACTTATCAAGCATATAAATCAACACATTGATTTATAATGCTGAACTTAATTCATGTACGCAAATAGTATCATGCTTTACATGGATAAGAATTAATTAATCTAATAATGTAACATATCCACAATTCATAAACTGACAATTAATTTCAAATATATATGTCGGCAATGCTACCTAACCCACACAAGTACACAATAAACAATAAAATCTTTTTGAAAATTTTTAACAATTTATCAATTTTTTCTAATATAATAAAGAAGTAGAAATACGCAATCACACAAAAATAATAAAATTAAAATCAATGTTTTTCTCACAACTAAACTTAAAGTGGACATTGTCCTCAATGTCTTAAAATCTATTATAGCACATATAGGGGCAAAGAAGAAAGGAAGATGGCACTATCTAGATTTTCTGTATGATATTTAAGGTAGCTTGTTGAATTAGTTCATTCCATTCTTTGCTAAGCTACCTCATACTTGATATCCATGTACCTTTGAAAGATAAAAGACAAATATAAATAAAAAAAGATAAAAGATAAAAAAGAAAGACGACACTCTCCACATTTTATGTCTCATATTTGAGGTAACTTGTTGGATCAATTCATTCAATTCTTTGTTAAGCTATCTCCTACTTAATATCTATGTACCTTTGAAAGATAAAAGACATATTGTAGCAGCCGAGAAAAATAAAATGGAATTATGCTAATATTTTGCGATGATCTAGCACCCCGAACCTAACCCATTTTAGAAACGACCTATGGAAGCTCAACCCATGTAAGATTACGAAAGCCCAAGTCATAAGTTAATAAAAAGCCCAGCAATTTAAGAAATTAAATTTAAGTAAAATTGATTACAAAGATTTAATAAATAACTAAGTTGCCACAATGGTCATCTACATGGTATTTTATATAGGCAACCCAGGTTCGAATCACCATGTAGATGTTTTTTTATAAAACTTTCATATGAATTATTTTTATGGCTTAGAGACTCTTCAAATTATTAGTTAAAGGCTAAATTTAATAAATTTAATGATAATACAACTCCCCCACTTAATTTTTCATTAAAAAGAAAGGTTATAGAAGTGGAATGTCACTTTTTCACGATACTCCTCTTCAAATCCAAATTTCATCTCATTTTCTCTATAAAAAAAAGATATTTCATATCAAGTTAAGCTTAAGGAATAACAAGGGTGAGAAGAAGGAAGGCTTTCTATACATTTTGTTCTTTTATCCAAGAAAATTCAAGGTAGGTAGAGGTGCAAGTGTTCATTCGTTTTCTAATCTGATTTTTCGATAAATGTTTAAATGAAATAGTACCTTCGGGTACGGTGCTTCGGCACTACAACAGTTTGAATGATTATTCTTTGGCTCTACGTGTTATGATAATGCTATAGTAATTGGATTTTGCCAAAAATCCATCTACGTACGACGGTATAAATCTATAGTTCGAAATTTCTAATTTGATAACGAATTGCACCGATGATAGCTATTGAGTTTCAAACTCATGGGTTAATTCCCTTCCTATAGGTTGAATGGATTTTCCTTAGGGCATAGATGATGGTAAAGGATGATGCAACATGTCATGGAGAAGCCGGTGAGTTACATCTTTAGTTGATTTTGAGATGTTTACACCTTCTTTAAATTCAATTCCTATGAATATTGTGTGGATCTATTTTACGAACACTCGTTATGAATAAATTACGTTTGAAAGTAGATATGCGTTATAGGAATAAATTTACAAATCACCGTATAAAAAAATGTTACTGACCTAAAGTTTTGATGTCTCTTCAGAAATTTCAGTTTCTGCCTCATCTTTAAAAAAATCATAACTCTTTTATTACTTGGTATTTTTATACGAAACCAATTGGATTGGATAGCCTAGTAAGTTAGATACTGAATAAAATTGGAATAATGTCAATCCAATATCGGTAAAAGGTTATATGTCACATAAAGTAAACTGTGCTGAGTGCTGTCTCTATTTTTCAGCTTCTACCCTTGTTTTCAAAAATTTATAACTCACTCGTTACTTTGAATTTTTGGAAGAAACCAATTTGATAGTCTCATGGATTAGCTACTGAATAAATTTAAAATCATGTGGTTTTGACGTCAGTGGAATTTTATATGCCATTTTAAGTGAACTGCACCGATTTACCTTTCAACCGGGTTGCTGCTGAGTTTTGAAAAATATTTTAATACCCCATATGATGTCGACGGAAGTTAGTTTTTGAATATGTCCTATTATAAGGAGTTTACCTATGTTAAAATTTGATGAAGTTTCCAGGTCAATAGCTATGAAAACAAATTTATTTTTGATAATTACTGTTTGAGACAAAAACTGGAATAGCAACATTACTTTTTAAATTTTGCCAAAATTTCACGTCAATAGTCGTTACATGCATAGAACCCATTCTAAAAACATTTTTGAAATTGTTTTCTTTTAGAATTGGATTATTGTTTAAATAAAAAAAAGAAAATGCTTTAATTAAATTCTAAAATTTAATCTTTATACCTTCTACTAAAAATATATTGAACTAACTTTATAACTAAGGTACAATGGTTGAGTGACGTTTTCGTCCATGCGGGTCGGGGCGTTACACATATAAGAGTAAAAAAAAAAAGTTATAAAGTTATAAAGTGTTGTGTATGATAACCATTTTTTTACATACCATTTTTCATTCAAATATATGATTTTCTTTAATAGTCTTAATATAGATATGATGCCCTCTTATCGAAACAGAAACATGCCTAATATTAATGCAACTTAATAGACTATATGCAATGCAAATACAGAAAACAAATAGATCAATTGAAAAAGAAAAAGAATAAAATAAAAAAAAAGCAAGAAATAATTAAACCAATATTAAATAAAAATAGTCAAGGGCAATGACACCAAAAGTTTGTTGCATTTTTTTATATTTCAAGTGTGTGATATCGTAACAAGTAATATAGTGGACCTTTGAATTTGGATTATTGTTCCCACAAGGACTATACTTTAATACTTAATTTAATTTTTATAACTCATATTTGATGAAAACAAACAAAGAATTATGATTTGTTGCGAATTTGCATTTAACTACTTGAAAATAGCAACATGCACACAAAGATCGGTTGACAATACAAATATGGAATAGATATTAGGACATCATCTATTGATCACCTTTAAATCTTAATTCAAGATTCATAAATCTACTTTAATGTTCGATCAAATTCTACAATTTTATTCAATTTACTCTTTCGAGTTCTCATTGACCGCATTTAATTAATTCAATCACATATATATATGTGAATTAATCTTGGTTAAACACACTATGTTTTTATAATAATGCATATAACGACCGTAATAATAAGTATAGGTATCTCTACACATTATACTAAATTACCAAATTTTAATATATGATCTAAATCTAAAACTCATATCTCAATTTGTAATAAATTCACAAAATCATTGAATTATTGATCAACTAATTCAAAGTATTAAATATATAATTCAAATCAACATATAAAATGATGGAACTTAAATCTTGAATAAAAGAAATATAGGGTCTCGAAGATTACAATGTTTGCATTAATGAAAAACTTGGTTATTCATCATAATAGAAGAAAAACAATTAACAATATTGAAGTACATTACCAGGTTTTGAATTGATAGTGGAGAAGTGGGTGATTTTTGCACCAAGTTCCTCTTCTTGCCACAAATCTTGATTCCAAACCCTAGCTTTTGATTTCTTGTTTTTCTTATTTGATTTTGCTCTCTCAATCTCAAGTTGTGTTGTATCTCAATGTGTAGAGCTCCTCAAAATTGCTTCCATTCTTGTATTTATACTTCCCTTAACGATTTTCTCAAATTTGAAGTTTTTGTAGGCTTCAAATGGGCCAAAAATCTGCGCCCTAGACGCATCAGGTGGCGCCACAACATTAAACGCCACCTCTCGAGAAAAATTCAGCACTGTACCTCCTTTAGTATTTTTATCATAACTTTCTCTTCTGATATCCGATTAGGACGATTTAAATGGGTACTAAAGATTACTTAAAGGACTAAAATTTTACCGGACATAGATATTTTTCCAAATGTTTATAAGGCTAAAAATATGTCTCAATCTCAAGCTAAAAATCTAGAACATCCTTGTGAGGTTGAAAATTGATTTGTGATAATATTTTGATCATATTTCATTCATTTTGACTTCTAATTGCTTTCAATTGATCCCCAAGAATTCTTGTATCTTCATCCTCAAGTTTGACACAACCTTTGAATAATTATACTTTAATCCCCAAACTTTAAATCTTGCCCTTTTTGTCAATTTTCGTTTCTTTTTTTCAATTCCACTTCCATTCATCGAATTTCACTAATAAACAAAATGTACAATAAATTAAATGTCTTTATTTTTAGGTCAAAACAAACGTATAAAATACACTTATTAAAGATTAATGAGTGGATGATTTCAAATATAATTATACATTCTCATTTATACATTTTCATCAAAATCGAGTTTACATCGTTTAACAATTCACATTATAACAGCATAAATAATAATAATAATAATAATAATAATAATAATAATAATAATAATAATAATAATAATAATAATAATAATAATAATAATCATCGTCGTCGTCGTCGTCGTCGTCGTCGTCGTCGTCGTCGTCGTCGTCGTCGTCAAGATGTGAGACTTCCTCATAATGATGAAATGTATTATCTCATAGTCATGATGTAATCATCAACTCAAATTTATACCATCATCACATCACACGAAATGTAATTTACCAAAAATGTACCATCTAGCTGAAATCTGTAATTCACCCCTCGGACTAAGCACTTCCGCTACAAGCCGTTGGCCTCTCCATGAAAGAAAGCGGGGTTTCAGAGACCTCTGATAATCAATTCTAGAACATGGTCAAGGCTGCCCTATAAACTATATGTACACGGTCAAGACCCATCTGTTTACTATAGAACACGGCCAATTCTCCCTATGAACTAGAAGACGTATATAATCTGGAGTACTTTTGGATCGATTCATTATCACATGTCACAACCCCCACTCATATTGATAACTATACATTAACCTGTGTGGAAATGAAATTGATGGCTCAACCTAGATATAGAATTTCACGTATACCATTTTTTTCATATAATAAAATGAAATAAACATCTTCACAATTATGTCTCCATTTGTTAACTCCTACTAACCTGTGACGATCATATGGTACAGCGAAATCAAATATCATATAACGAAAATCCAACATACATGTTCTGAGGTTATATCTACAAGCAATTTCAAAAAGGGTATAAAATACGGGATCCCCAAAATATAACACAATAGACTGCAAGCTCAAAACAACAGCCCACAAAGTAGCACTACTGGTCATCATCCATGTATATCGAACTCTAGAATCCCATAAGAGCTCCACAGCTAGCCGTGTTCTCTATGTAGTTCCATCCTTACCTACAATGCAAGAACTACATAAGCCAATGCTTAGTAAGCAAAAATCATCCATGTCATGAGTATGAGTAACAATGATATATGACGCCATGCCATTTACTTTAAACATCAAGCTAAAGATACATCATATTTCAATATTCATCAAAGTCAACTCGAAATCATTTCATTTGAAATCTTTCATTTCACTGGGCCCTTAACCCACCTACTATGCATCGAATTGAGCTTTGCGTAATATCAATATCAATAATCAATAATTAAATGGTCGATATGAAATCGACACCGGTGCGTGGACCATCCTCTCATAACCACTAGAGGTCCATCCCCTAACTAACTCTATGATCCCCTAAGAAGTATCCCACCCAGCAGCACCAATAATCATAATATCACAATAGCACAGTAGAGTGGTCCACCCTCCTGTGATCACCAAAGGCCCATCGCCTGTCTACCTTTGTAATCATCCAGAAAATATCAACCGCGATACCAAAACATATCATATAAACATACTTTACATGCATCAGTGCCCTAGTAGTGGTCAATAAAACATTTATAAGGAAAGCACAATTTGAAATCATGTTTCACATGCAGGATTTTCAACCATGATCACATGTCATGCATACAGATGAAAATGCTTATGAATGACATATTTAATAAAAATTGATATCAATAGGCTCCGCAACCTCATACTCAATAATCATAACCATCATATGATGTGCAATAAGTCTCTTATCAAAGTTATGTAAATATTCCAATATTATCATATCACAAATACTAGGTTCTTGCATCGTAGTTGGAAATGAATTTTTATTTACCTTTCGCCTTTGTGTGTGCAAACTCCAATGAAGTGTATATCATTTTTTTTTTCACTCAACGTCGAAAAATCACCTGTATTACCATCTAATATTAAAGACAATCCTCTATTTAATAACCTTAACACACACACAATCCCAAAATATATCCATTCATGCCAAAACAATTTAGACGATATTATAATTTTAAGTTACTGAAGTCATTACAAACTAGCCCCATAAATCTCACTATTTCTCAAATCCAATTATGAACGTCAACATCATGAAATTATTGTCAACAACCTAGTACTCTTTAGAATCTATTTTCTAGGCCCAAGAGATGATTAATGGACATGTAAAGGTTGAAACTACATCAAACACGAAATGGACAGAATCCGTTTTTCTGTTTTCCATCACCATCCAACTATTTTTCCAATCATTTTTCACCCCCTTAACCATATGCAATGACTCCCAAATTTTTACCATATTTCTATAACATGTATATGAAGGTAATCATGTCATAAATTTTTGATAAGTGAAGTGTTTTCATCCTCCAAAACCGTCCTTTTTCCACAACATCAAATTAGGCAGTTTTCCTTGTGACAATTTTCGTTTTCTTTCAATTTCTTGTAAATAATTGCTCTTATTTTGCCATCATAAAATCATCAACAACCGTACCATCTAATTAGAATCAAGTTCAGATGTTCAAGAGATTATAAACCCCTCAAAAATAATGGATACCAACCTCAAAATAGTGAAGTAATTCAGCTGTCCAGAATTCCAGCTTCTTGTTTCTTTCTATCTCTTTGCTTCCCTTGATCTCTCTTGCACTTGGGGTCACTTTGAGATAATTTTGGAGGGTTAAATGTCCTATTTAAGAGAAATATAAGTAGTCTTAAAGATTGGGGTCGTGAGTGATACTTAAGGGTGAAGAAAAATGTGGTTGAAGGACAAGTATCCTCAAGCATGAGCTGTCCGAGCAGGTTGTGGCTTCTTTACAACAATACTTAACTTTTCTAAAAAATTGGGTATTAAAGTGACGAACACCCCAAGCATGAGGTATCCAAGCATGAGATGGCCACTTGTATAAATATGATTTTATATCTATCCTTGCAGGTACAAATCAAGTATCCTTGGCTTATTTTGATATGTTTACAATCCATTTCACTTTTCCTAAGTTTCCAAAATATTTTATAGACCTAATTCCTCAACCGTTCATTTAATCACTTACCCGATTGACACCCGATTCACTATCTATTTCCATAATTCGCATCTCAATATTTATAACGTAATATGAGACATATATTATTACATTGTGATCATGCCACTTTATGCTTCACATCCCAAATATGTCAATTATCTATCTAGGGTTTAAAGGGGACCTTGATTAATCGAATTGAAAGCTTGAACCTTTGTCGATACTTAACTCCGACCTTTTTGATATTCCTATTACTTACCAAGCCAATCTGCAACATTTAGTTAACCCAATTTTCCATCATAGCTCAACGTAAAATTCACCACCTAGGTCGAGGAGTCGAAGACTATCACCATATAAAGATCCTAAAGCCTCGATAATTGAATGCACCATTTTAAGATAAAGCAATTAGGAAATTGATACAAATGACAATGTAATTAGCATGAAATGCATGAATCATATTTGCCAAATGTATAACGTGAAGTTCAGGGTATTTGATAAGTGTATTTTATACACTTATTCAACGCTTTAATATGATAATATTTAGTTGCTTCTCAGATGAATTATGTACTAAATTGTTGCATTTGGTGTTGAATAGGTAAAATTCAATAATGGTACAAGAAATTGGAAAAAGCAAAAGTGGGCAAAATTGGAGAAAAGAGCTAAGTTGTAAGAGATCCAAAGTTTTAAGGACTAAAGTACAAATTCTCAAAAGTTGAATCGGACCTCGTGATGAAGATTCAAGAGTACTCAGAGTTAATTAGATAAAGAAAGACATCAAAGGGATGAAATATAATCAAAGTATGATCACACATCAAGTTCCAACCCAAAAAAAGTTATGCATTGGTTTCAGCCTCATATTGAGACCTGTTTCTGGCATAGAAAATGATCTAATTTGAAAATGATGTCTGAATCAAAGTTGTAGCCCTTTCAATTAGCTTTCGAATACATCTTGAATCATCTCAATCGGATATTGAGAGAAAACGTTATGATAAAAATACTAAAAGAAGCGCAGTCAGGAATTTTCACCCAAAGGTGGCACCATGGTGCCACTTCAAGGTGCCAGCAAAACAGAGTCGAGGTGCTGTGGTGTCCCTTCAAGGTACAGTGGTGCGACTACGTGTGTCTAGGGCGTATTTTTGCCTGCTTTAAAGTCCATAAAAATCCTACTTTCTACACAAACAAGGAGGCACCTATAAATATAATTTTCACACTTGGAGAGGGGGATTCCACACATTGAGTGTAATACCTTAGTAAGTAATTAAAACAAGTCAACCAAAGGTTGGTCAAAATGCCAAGAATTAAAAAAAATATATAATATAATAATAATAATAATAATAATAATAATAATAATAATAATAATAATAAAAGCAAAAAGGCAGGCGGTGGATAAGGCCATCCAAATCCATTTATATTATTATATATATAAATATATACAACCTAAACAAAAACACACACTAACACATACCAAGGAAGCCAAGAGCAAAGGGAAAGAGAAAGGAAAAAGGAAAAAGAAAAAAAGAAAAAGAAGGAAAAAAAAAAATTCGCCAACGTGTGAGGAGTTAAGTGAATTATACTATTAGGCTTGAATTCCTCAATTTTGAAAGGTAAGTAAAAAGTTACTTATTGTCGAGTTATGTTTAATTTTATGGTTGTTAGATTGTTAGATCAAATGCAATTTTATTGAAGAGGTTAGTATAATAGACTATGAAATTGAGTAGAGTGAAAGAAAAATTAGTTTTCATGATTAAAGAGATTGTAGAAATTGCTTAAACGTGAATTGGTTAAGTTTGGGAATCGCCTATTTAATTATTGAAATTACTTAAAATAATTAATAATTGATTTAAAAATTATATCATATTTCAGACGGCGATGCAGATATCGGGACAGCTTACCAACCGAGTTGATTTTGCATAGTTATGTGAGTGGAAAAATATAAATATTTTTAAAGTATTTATAAATTAAGTATATTATCAAAGTATGTGCAATTATGTGTTCGATTTTATGATTACTATAGAAATCTCTTTCATTTTGACTCATGTGGAATTTCATAGATTTCTTATGGTACATTTATGACTTGATATGTGAGACATATGTGATGTTGAGATTGACCAGAAAACTGCCCGTGATTATATACTTCTTCTAGTTTACAGAGGGTCCTTGGCCGTATTCTATCTTACACGGAGAGGTCTTGACTGGTTATTGGTCTCGACCGTGTACATATAGTTTACAGAGGGGCCTTTGCTGTATTCTAAAATTGATTACCAAATATCTTGAGACCGACTTTCGTTCACTGAGGGGACCAAAGGCCTGTGACGAAAGTTCTTAGCCCGAGGGAAGGATTACAGATTTTAGTCAGAGCGTGCATTTTTCGGTGAATTTTCCAGTGCATTTGATATGATGAGATTATAGCATGATTAACAGCTTATGTTTATATCATGACTTGAGATGATATTTTACCACGTTATGTGAATGTCTCATATTTTGACTATAATTATATGATGTTATCTTGCGAGTTATTCAATGATATGAACTCAATTTTCGATAAAGATGTAAAATTGAAAAAGTATAATTTTTTTGAACTCTCCACTCACTGAGGTATCAACTCATATATTTTCCCGTAATTTTTCCTTTAGGTAGCAATTGACCTTTTTAGCTGGAAGAGCCTAATGATTTCGAATTAAGAGCCACATGATATGTTGAATATTATAACTCGTTTTGATGAAGCGTGAAGTAAATAGTTTGGGGCCATCGCATTATGTTTTACACAAGCATTTGGTTTTGATATTTTTTTGAAGTAACTCATAGTCAGTCTTAGTGATAGATTTGACACCTAGTCATCATCTGTCATCAGCGCACATTACGTTTCGAGTCCACTATGGTGATTCGGGACTGGTAGTGTCAAAGTGGTATCAGAGCATGGTTTATAAAGTTTTGAAAGTCTTTGTAACTCATGCATTGATATATCATGCATATTCAGTGCGTATGGTCACATGTCGTGGTGGCAGAAATCACAGGCTCTCAAGCTCGAATGTATTGAACCAAAAATGATTAAAAAATATTTTTAATATATCCAGAAATGAATAGTATATAAGTATGTCAGTTGCAATGATATGATGGTAGAAAGTGTTATTAGTTGTTGGATTGAAATTGTGGTTTATTTAACCTACGAAGATTTGAACAGATTTTAATGATTTTGCAGGTTGTTTATGCATAGACATTCAAAGTTATAGATGTTACAATGACTTAAGTATCACTTTACATGTTGAATTGCATGATTTGTTTTATATATATGTAGGAAAATCTGTAGTTATAGCTCATACAACAAATACAGGGAAGTGATATAATGTGTGATTGGTGACAATCAGTAAGGAATTTTAATTATTTTGGGAGCCAAATGGTTATTAGTATTATTAAACTTTTATGATGATCTATGGCCACTTTTATGTGATGATAATAGAAATCATGATGGTGTACATTTATGCTATATGATAAGAAATTGTGGAACACAAAATGTTGATTTGTTGATTGATAGATAACAATGTGTTATTGTGTACTTTAGGCATCGAGGAAATTAACGGTAATTCCAATTATTTTGATTATTTATGAGTGGTTTGATTACAAGGAATTTTAGAATAATAGGGATGAACTTCATAATAATTACCTATTAGGGGGTGATTTGTTGCTTTAGAAATGGAATTAAATGAATATGTGCATTTAGGTATGTTTATGTGAGAAAAAAAATTAGAGAATGGTATAATCGAAATTTATTGAGATTGAGAAATTAACATGTGGTATTTTGATGTGTGAAATGTTCATGTGATAAATATGAAGGTTATTATCTTGCGGTATTAAGGAAAATTGATATAATTAAATGTTTTAGGTCATACGATATGACAATAAATGCCAACATTACATGATCATAACATGATATGATGAATAACATGTAAATGAATATAATGGTTGTCATATAGCAAAATAATGTGATGATAGATTTGGGTTATTAAGTTAATTAATTTTGTTAAGGCCATTCGTTGGATTATTGTGTTATATTCCATACAATTTGAAAGTGTTGAGTTAAATTTTGAAGTTAAAATGAATTTAATGAATTTTTAGTGATGCAATTTTTGGGTGATTTTCGATTATATTTTTGGATTTCACGTATAAAGTATTCTATGTTTATTGAGATCTGTTTGCGATGGAATATATGGATGATATGTCGAATAGTTCGAAGTTTAGGGTGATCATTAAATGTAATTTTATTCAATTGTGGAACAGTATCTTTAGGTTACATTATCCCAATTAAAAGACTTTATGCAATATACAAGAGGAATTATGCATTGATGATAGATCAACTACCCATTTATGTAATGAGACTATAAATTTTCATGATTAAATGTTATTATTTGTCTCTTCATAGAAAGAAATAACAAAATTTATATGGGTATAGAAATGTCAAAAGTTTTGCTATCAGGAAATTCTAAGAAAATATTTGCTCTTATATCTAAAGATGATAAGTGATTGATTCACGATGATGATTTATGTTAAGGTTTAGAAAGTATTCTAAAGTAAACTTATAAATTATGGATATGATGTAGATTGTTGAAGAGGCATGATTAAAACATGATTTGGAGTTGGTTATATTGGGATTTTGTCATCACATTGCCAGAAATATCAATAGTTATAAATTATCAGACTTCAAGGAAGATTCTATTCGAAATGTTGGAAATGGAAATTGTGTATATATTTTTAGTGGGTGATATATAATTAAAGGAAAAGAACATCATATTGAGCTATCTCAATTGTTTTGATGGGGATAACTAGAATTTTAGAAAATCATGAACTATTGAATTTTTGGAGATATTGTCAATTTAGAATGGAGGTAGTTACCCTCAAATATTTTTTGTTTGGGGATTCCGAATACATGGAATGGAGACAAAATAGTATTTAAATCATTGTGGATAGATTGATAAACGTTACAAGATTCTTTTTAAAAGATATAGTCATTTCATAGGATAAATTTATAAAATTATATATGGACAATATTGTTAATTACATGGTGAAATTTGAGTATTTATCTTTGGTTAGTTGTAAGAAGTTATATAATTAAATTACATTGTGCATCTTCTTTTGATTGAATGGCAGACACTATGAAGACAAGTTCAAAAGAGATGCTATCAACTGTGATTGTTTAATTAAAGGAGACTTGGATAATTATTTATTTTCATGGAATTGACATATAAAACCCAGACACAAGTGACGATAATTGAGGTTATATATAATATTGAAATATTCCAAGGACTTATGACGAAATGTGCGAAAGAATGTTGTTAGATCTTAATATGTAACCATTGTTATAGAAGAAGAATATGATTAGAGAATAGTTTAAATTATGGCGTAAGGTGAAGATTTGGAGAACATGAAAAGTAGTATCTTAAACTTCAAATTGGAATAATAATTGAGTTTTCCTAAGGTTTGAGGGAAAAAAAAAGGAAAAGAAAAGATGAGAATATCACATATTGATCATTTGGATGATATTTAAGGTATCGGTTTAACCTATATTCCATATGTTCGAGGCTTAGTAAATAGACGTTATATTTAACTTATGCTATAAGATTATCAATGGAGCTGAAAGAGCAAGATATCTCACATATGAGGAAGAACCAGTTCAGATATTGGACAAAAAGAAACAGGTCTTGCGAAGTAAGACTATTTCTTCGGTTAAAATCTTATGGATGAATCATGTTATAGAATAAGCGACATGGGAATGTGAAGAGCAGATGCGTTCTTAATATCCCCAGATTTTTTGCACTTAGTCAATTGAATTTCAAGGATGAAGTTCTTTTAAGGGGGTGAGCTTGTAATACCTTAGTAAGTAATTAAAACAAGTCAACCAAAGATTGGTCAAAATGCCAAGAATGAAAATAATAATAATAATAATAAGAAAAACAAAAAGGCAGGCGATGGATAAAGCCATCCAAATCCATTTATATTATTATATATATAAATATATACAACCTAAACAAAAACACACACTAACACATATCAAGGAAGTCGAGAGCAAAGAGAGAGAAAATGAAAAAAGAAAAAAATAATAAGAAGGGAAAAAAAAAGAGAGGAAAATTCGCCAACGTGTTAGGAATAAGTAAGTTATACTATTAGGCTTGAATTCCTCAATTTTAAAAGATAAGTAAAAAGTTACTTATTGGCAAGTTATGTTTAATTTTACAATTGTTAGATTAAATTCAATTTTATTGAAGGTGTTAAGTATAATAAACTATGAAATTGAGTAAAGTGAAAGAAAAACTAGTTTTAGTGATTAAAGAGACTGTAGAAATCGCTTAAATGTGAATTGATTAAGTTTGGGTATCACCTATTTAATAATTGAAATTACTTAAAATAATTAATAATTGATTTAAAAATTATATCATATTTCAAGCGGCGATACAGATATCGGAACAGCTTACCAACCGAGTTGATTTTGCGTAATTATGTGAGTTGAAAAATATAAATATTTTTAAGGTATTTATAAATTAAGTATATTATCAAAGTATGTGCAATTATGTGTTAGATTTTATTATTACTACAGAAATCTATTTCATTATGATTCATGTGGAATTTCAAAGATTTCTTATGGTACATTTATGACTTGATATGTGAGATATATGTGATGTTGAGATCGACCAAAAAAGTCCACATGATTATATGAGCATTGGTCGTGTTCTATCCTACGGGGAGGGGTCTTGACCGGATATTGGTCTTGACCGTGTACATATAGTTCACAGAGTGGCTTTGACCGCGTTCTAGAATTGATTACCAGAGGTCTTGAGATCGACTTTCGTTCACCGAGGGAGCCAAAGGCCCGTGGCGAAAGTTCTTAACCCGAGAGGTGGATTATAAATTTTAGTCAGACAGCACATTTTCGGTGGATTTTCCAGTAGATTTGATGTGATGAGATTAGAGCATGATTACTAGCTTATGTTTTTGTCATGACTTGAGATTATATTTTACCACGTTTTGTGAATGTCTCACGTTTTGGCTATAATTATATGATGTTATCTTGCGAGTTATTCAATGCTATGAACTCGATTTTCGATAAAGATGTAAAATTGAAAAAGTATAATCATTTTGAATTTCTCCACTCACTAAACTATCAAATCATATATTTTTTTGTAATTTTTTCTTACAGGTAGCAATTGATTCTTTTTAGCTAGAAGAGCCTAATGATTTAGAATTAAGAGCCACATGACATGTTGAATATTATAACTCGTTTTGATGAAGCATGAAGTAATTAATTTGGGCCCATCGCATAATGTTTTACAAAAGCATTTGATTTTGATTTATTTTTTGAAGTAATTCATAGTCAACCTTAGTGATAGATTTGACATCTAGTCACCATCTATCATCGGCGTACGTTACGTTTCGAGTCCACTAGGGTAATTCGGGACGGGTAGTGTCATTGAGAGGCAAAAACACAATTTGAGAATTAGAGAACAAGCTCAAGAGGAGAAAAACAACAATTCAGGGGTTGGAAATCAAGATTTGAAACGAGAAGAAGAACTTGGTGCAAGATTCATCCACTCCCCCATATCTACATTCAAAACCCAATGATGGACTCCACTATATTTTTTTTTTCTTCCTCGATTATGAATAGCTGAAATTCTTGTTAGGGCGAATATGTAACTAATTTGGGACCCTTTACATATTTTATTTAAGATTCTTGGTCTTTATTGATCCATGTCTTGATTTTACTATGAATTTAATGCATTAAATTACTTGATCACTAATTTCATGATTTTGTGAATCCTTTACGAATATAGATATAAGATTAGGATTTAAGCCATATAGTAAAATCTGATAAATTGGTATAACGAGTAGATATACTTATACTAATTATTGCAGTCATAATTGAATTCTTAGGATAAAGAATTCGTTTAACTATGTTAGATTTGCATAGAGATATGGAGTTTAAATAGTTAAATAGGCTCAATGAGAACTCGAGAGAGGTAAACTAAATACAATAGGAGAATTCGACCTAACACTATATAAGATGTGAATGATAATTTAAAATGTAAAGATGATCAATAGGTGAACGTCTTATTTAAGTTCTAAATCACTCTTTGTGTGTATCCCCATATTTTCAAATAGTAGTATAAAAATCATAACATCGAATTCTTTGTTTATTTTCGATCAAATTAAAGTTAGGAATAATTGAAACAGTTATTAAATAGTAGTCCTTATGTGAACGATATCCAGACTCTTAGGTTCACTTTACTACTTATTACGATCCGTACACTTGCGAAAATAAAATTGACAACAGTGTTACATCACATGTCTCGCATTCCCATTTCATAAGTAACACACATACAACCTTTGAACTCTACATATATCACAATGAACGAACATTTCATAATAATCATGTAATTGAAAATTTTTAATTCATATAAATGCACATAATGTAATAGGATAATTAATCTATCAATATCTAAAAATATTTAAGTTTTTTCACTCACAAAACTATGTACGTAAAATTAACTCAGTTGGTAGGCTGTCTTGGTATTTGTATCGTCTCCTGAAATATGATATAATAATTAGATTAATAATTAACTATCTTAAGTAATTTTAATAATTAGATAGGTGATACCAAAACTTAATTTTTTTTTCATAATTAAGCAATTTCTCAAGTTCCGTTAATCATTTAAGCTAATTTTTCTTTTATTTAACTTAATTTTATAACTTATTACACTTAATTCAATAGTTCCTCTTCAATAAAATTGAATTTAAACTAAAAATCTAACAACTCTAAAATTAAACATAACTTTTCAATAATTAACATTTTACTTACTTTTCGAAATTGAGGAATTCGAGCTTAATAACATAAACTACTTATTTTTCCACTGTGTCATCGAAGTTTCCTATTTTTTTTTCTTTTTCTTTTCTTCTTCTTCTTCTTCTCCCTTTTTTTTTTTTTTTTTTTTTTTTTTTTTTTTTTTTTTTTTTTTTTCCTTTTTTTTTTTTTTTTTTTTTCTCCTTCTCTTCTTCCTTTCCTTCCCTTCTCTCTGCTATAGGCTTTCTCTGTGTTTGTACGTATATGTTACGACTTGGGTAAAATAGATCTGGTTATATAAGTATGATAAGTAAATTGATATGAGTTGGCAACTCTGTCGCCTGCCTTTCCATTTTTTTGTTGTTTGTTTTCATTTATTTTTTTAAATTTTTTTTTGGCTTGACAATTTTTACTTAGTTATATATATATAAACACTGAATATATATAGCAACTCCCTAAATTAATTAAAAAGGAGCAATTATTGAATTAAAGAATTAACAAGGTTTCATCAAAACGTTAATAACAAAAAAAAATATCATATCATGTTTTGATCACAAAAAATACAAGATAAATAATGAATATTTAACCTCGATAATTTGGAAGAGAATATGTGTATAACCCTTAATCTTGAATTTTATTCAATAATCGTAGACGACCCCTTCTTCCTCTAAAAATTACCCAAGACAATGAATTTCTTGTAATTTTTCCCCCAAAAATTGATGTACAACAGTATAAAATCCGCATTTGTTTGACCTAGGTTACCTCTATCTATACTCTTCTATTGGCCTTGGAAGTCATGCCTTGAAAGTACCAAATTCGTTTGTACTTTTAACTCAAATAACCAAAGTCGTGAACTGAGTCGGAACCAGTCTAGATCGTGGTTTGCAAACGACTAATCTTGAGATTTACCCGGATTCAGTGGTCTCACTTCAAACGCAAATAACTTTTAATCCACAACTCTGAATTGCGATCTCCAAATTGAATTATATTTTCAATAGTGTACCGTTTTTCTTTATGAAGATCTTTTTAATAAAAATTATAATCTAATTTTCTCATATGCTCTGCACATAGATAATTCGTTTGGCTTCTCTTGGTCTTTTTATCATGTATTGCCTGCTCAACTATTGTTTCAAAGTGGTCAATCAAAGAGAAACATAAGATTGGAATCAAAATAGGTTCACTTTGACACAACCTTCTCCTAATCAGAGAGGAAGAAGTTCTGGTGGCAGAAACCACTTTTGTTGTAGAAATGTGGATCAACCACAAACCCCCAGATGTCAATTATGTGGAACACTCATATGTGGGTAACAAACATGACCAAAAGTCTAATGTGTTGTAACAATTTTCTCAATATAACCAAGTTATTTTGAGTTTCATCCTTTACTTGTTTTGTGAAGGACCAGGAAACAAGAGGATTCCTATATGTAATATTTTTCTTAAGAATTGGGGAAGTCTCAATTTCTACAAAATTATATTATTTATCAATCTGGATTTAACAAATTATTTTATTTATTTAAATATTTCTGCCGAGTAATTTGATCTTGGTTGAATCTTGTGACATAAAAATGTTTCATAATTTCCATCTTGTTCTCAATTCTCTATGAGGATTAAACACTTTTCTTTGGATTGGTTAGTTCTATAAAACTAGAGTTGAAAAGGTGCACGATATAGGGCTGCTCAAGTCCGAGCGACTTGGCCAGGCCGTGCTCAACAGTCATGCTGTCCGCTCGGGATCTTTCTAACATTTTGATGTTTTAAAAAATTAAATTAGAGAATTTAAAAATCATGTCCAGTGTCAAATGTTGCAGGCGTGCCTTGTCCAGACAGTTCAACCCTTCTTATATATCTAGAGATAGATAGAACCCGCCAATGGCTGTTCCATGGGAAAGGGGAAAAATGAATTGTAAAACAATTAAGAAAGAGAAGTTGTATTCTAAGGCTAAATTGACTATTCCAAATAAAGTTGAATACCTAGTTAATCTCCCACTTTTAAAAATCATTATCCTTTTCATAAATTTATTACTCACTAATGATCCATTTTACAAGTCTACGAAAAGATATTTTATAGTTATTTCCAATTGCAACCAAAGAAAACTTTTTGTTAGTCTAAATAAGAATCAATTGTAAAGGAAAAATTCTAAACTCAAGTGATTTGCATGTCAAAAAATGATGATTGAGAAAGAATTTTCCAGTTCGACCTACATTTGTTTACTGTCCATGACCGTGGACTGTACTCCCAAATCTCTTTTTCCCTTATTTTATGTTGTTTGAGAATAGTATAAATAAGCCTAAGGAAGGCTCATTCCGAAACATCAGTGAAATAAAAATATTTGATCGTTTTATTTTCCATTACATATCGTTGTTGATATAGACAATTTACCTCCAACGATTATGTATGTATGTATGTGTGTGTGTGTGTGTGTGTGTGTGTGTGTGTATATATATATAGGGTTATTTCAGAGATTGGAAGGCTGTTGAGGGAAGTTGTTAAAATCAAATTAAAAATCCTACTCAGTACTCTTCTTAATTGAAGTTTTCTTATTCTTTTGATTATAATAATATCCCTTTTTTTTTTTTTTTTAAAGAAAAAATGCCATCTGAGATATATGAACTTGAGCCTAACTCCATTCTTGCAAGGACACCACTGGCACTCCCTTAACAAGAATTCTTAAAACAGTGATCCCTTTCCCTCTTCTATGCGTCTACTAGCCTCTCCACTGGGCCTTTACGCTTTGAGAGGTCACTCAGGACTTATTTTAAAAACAGTTTTAAACTTTAAACTTGGAGTTAAGACATGCTCTTATCATATACTCAGCATGAAGCATAAAAATCTTTATAAAATCATAAAAATTTTATGAACAGTAATTGTTCTTACAAGATCTGGAACTAATATTAACTATTAGCACCATATCTTAGAACTATAAAACATACCTACCGGAATGATCCATCGGTAGTTTATAAAATAAAATATTTTTGTGGGATATTATTTTATCTAAGAATAAGAAAAATTAAGAATTTCCCTTTCGGGAGAGAAAGAAAATTAGAACATATTTAAGGGTGCGTTTGATTACAAGTAGGAAAATTACATGGAAAGAAAATGAATTCCAAGGAATTGAATTACCTAGAAATTGTTTTCATGGAAATTGTAAATTATTGTGTTTGATTGTATAAATTTTTCACGTGAAAAATGTTGAAGTAAAAGTATTTTTTGATGTTCGTTTGACTTTGTTTTACGTGGAAATTGTCAATTTCAGGGATATCCTCTTTTACAATTATTCCTAAAATTTGTTCCCATTGCCAACAATTAAAAAAAAATAAAAAAAGCAAAAAAAAAAATAAAAAAAAAAGGTGGAAAACCAAAAACCACTTATCCCCTATGAAAAAAAAAGGTGGAAAATCACGCTTTAAGGTGTTGTACCTAGAAATTCATGGAAAATCAATTCCCTGGAAAATTTTGTCAATCAAACAGGCCAAAAGTGGAAGTTGGAATTCGAATTCCAAGTTCCATGGAAAATTTCGTGCAATCAAACGGGGCCTAAGAGAATTCAAAACTTGTATTATATAAATTTTCTTGTGTGTTTACAAATGAAATAATGGTCTCCTTATATAGGAGAAGAAAGATAAAGAAAGCGTTTTTCAAAAGCAAGGAATCCTTACTTTTTTCAAAACGTCAAAAAGAAAAAAGTAAAAGCTATACTATCAAATCTTACTTTATCAAATTTTTCTAAAAGAAAACAGTAAAGATTCGATCTTTTCGTACAATAATTCTTGATTTCTAAAAAATCTTTGATTCTTTTTCTAGAAACTCTTGTTTTTTCTCCAGCTGTCTGAGATGTCTGTATCAATTCTTTACACCTGTCTGAAGAGTCTTTATCTTGTTGCATAATTATGTCTGCCAATACTGTCTAATGAGTCTCCTCCATCAGTAAAATCTTCTGGATTATCTTCTGAATTATTGTCTTTGGAATCATCCAAATCTCTTTCTTGTTCAATCTTCTTTTTACCTTTATTTTTCTTTTTAATTTGTAATTTCTTTTTCTTCGTAATACTTTGTTTAACTTGTTGCTGAATCTCCTCAATCTTATCAAGCATTTCTTTGATCTTTCTAATGTCTGACTGAGAAATCTGTTCTGGATCCTGAGCTGATTGGAATGAGCTTTGAAAATTAATTGGGTTTTTCTGTTTAAGATCTATTGGACTAATAAGTCTAGTAGCAGAATTATCAGTCTGCTGTGTCTGTTCTTCTGAATTAATTGTAACAGGATTTTCAGCCTGTTGAGTCTGAGAAGTAGAGGAATCAACAGTCCTCTGAGTCTGTTGAGCTTTTGATAAGCCCAGAACCATAAACGGATTTGATAAGTCTTTACCAGCTTTCGTTTGAGCTGGACTAGCTATAGAATTCTTGGGCTCTATAGTACCTGCTTCTGTCTGAGAAATAAGATTTGAAATTTTTAAATTGATAATCTCTTGCTCTAAATCAGAGATTTTCTTTTGTAAAACTAATTTTTCTTGTTGTAAAGTCTGATTTGATTCATTTAAAATCTTAAAATTCTTTGTCATACATTCACAATGATCACAAAATCTTGAAGAATAGTCTAAAGGTTGATCTGAAACATTTTTTAAAGAAGGAGCAATAAAATAATTTGCACCTATAAATTTTCTAAATTCTTCTAATGCTTCTGAAATTGAATAAAATCCTTTGTAAAGAGGATTTGGAAAATTCTTAATACAATCTGAAACTTCTAACCAGGTATGGTATATTCCTGGGAGTCTTCTATTTAAAACAACATAGCATTTAAATTGTTTATGATCTTGACTAAAATGTTCTGAAAGAGCATTTAAACATGCTAAAAAATATTTTTGATCTTTTGGATTCTTATTGTAAGAAATCCATAAATTATCTAAAATACATTTTTCTGCCTTTGTAACTGAAATATGAGAAAGTGTCTTGAAGCTAATATTGCTATTAGGAAAACAAAGTAATTCTATATTACCAAATCTTAACTTATCATGAGTCTGTAGTATATTTATCTGAGAACTTGAACTACCAACAATTGGCAATCCTGGTCTGGGACCTCTTGGTCTTTGCATCTGCAATAAGTAGTTAATCATAATCTTTATTTTTAATTATTCTACTTAAAATATCTGCAATCTGATTATCACTTCCTTTAATATGCTCAAAATTAATTACTATTCCAGTATTAGTAATTCTATCAATAAAATTTAACCATCTTCTTCTATTACTTCTTTTATTTTCTAATTTCATTTTATTAACAAAACTAACAATTGCTTCACAATCTGTTCTTAAAGTAATTTCTTTTTTAGAAATAATAAACAATTCAAATGAATCTAATGCATAATTTACTGCAAGTAATTCTAAATCTATGCTACTTATATTACCTTTTTCTTTATAATTTCCATTATTATATCTTACAATTTTTTCAGTATTTTTTTCTGAATATTTGTTGGGTTTTGCAATAAGTATTGCTCCCCATCCTATTATACTACCATCTGTCTCAATAATTAAATAATCTGTTTCTAATGGCATAGATAATTTAGGTAAATCTTTTAATTTTTCTTTTATTTTTTGGACTAATTTAACATCTTCTATATTAAAGTATCTTTGACCTTTTGGTGAGGTTTTCCCATATAAAGGTCCTGCAATTTTTCCTAAATTCTTAATAAAAAGTCTAGCATAATTAACTAATCCTAAAAACTTTTGTAATTGTTTAATATCTTCAAGTTTATCTGGGAATTCTAAAGCTTTCTGAGCTATATGAGGTTGTAATTCTATTTTTCCTCTTCCTATATTTACTCCTAAAAATTCTATATATTCTTTAAATAAGAACATTTTCTTTTTATTTATAATTAAACCATGTCTAATAAATTCTGAAAAAAGGATTTGTAAATGACCTCTATGTTCTCGCCTATTTTTACTAAATACTAAGATATCATCTATATAAACTATAATGAATTTATTATGTTTACTAAAAATACTATCCATCTTTCTCTGAAATATGCTAGGGGCATTTTTTAAACCAAATGGCATTACAAGCCATTCAAAATGTCCTTCTGGACTAGTAAAGGCTGTCAATTCTATTGAATCTGGATGCATCTTAACTTGCCAAAAACCTGATTTTAAATCAAATTTACTAAATATATTACAGTTTTGAATCTTATTGATTAATACTGTTTTATCTGGGATATTATAAGCATCATCTATTGTATTATCATTTAATCTTTTATAATTAATTACCATTCTACTTTTACCTTTAATAATTTCTGAATGTTTTCTAACTATAAAGGCTGCTGATCTATGAGGACTTTCTGATTTTCTAATAACTCCTAATTTTAATAAATCATTTATATGCATTCTAAAATCTTCCTGATCTTGATTTGTTGCTTCAATATTTTAGTTTTAATAATATATTCTGGATTCTTTATTTTTATTTCACAAAATACTTTATCTTTATCCCAATATTTAAGAATATTTTCTCCTAATATTTCTAATTTTTCAAGTTTACTAATCATATTTTCAATATCTTGTTCTGTTACTAACAAATTATAAATTTTTTCAATTTCTACAACTTCTAATCCTAATTCTTCATTATATTCATCATATTCTTGATATTCTTTTATTAAATCCTCAAATTCTTCTTTTTCAATTAATTGACACTCTCTTTCTTTACTACACTCACATTCTTTTTCTTTTTCTATTATCCCACCACGCTTCTCAGCAAACTCTGATGGAATAAGCTTAGTATAAGTAGGTGCACAAAGTGTAAATTTTTGTAATTGCATATAATCTTTACTAATTATTATACTACCATTATCTTTTAACAAGAAACTTAATCCTAAAATTAAGTCTGTATTTAAAGATAATTCTCTTACCCATACTGAGTCTTTGGGTAAACTATATTCTGTACTTCTTCCACAATTAGTCTCAAAACTGATTCTTGCTGGTTTAAGAATATCTTGATAACTATAAAAATTTCCATCCATTTGTTTGGCTTCTATAGGTTCCTTTGATTTTATTATATATTTTTCTGGTATTATTCTTTTATTAATTACACAATGACTACATCCTGAATCTATTAATCCTAAACAAATTATTTCAAAATTTTCTATTCTAACATAACATTTTACTTTAATACTTTTTAATTTTTCTGAATTACAAAAACCTCGAACTAATTCTGATTGTTCAGGAATTATTTCTGGGTTTTTTCCTTTTTTACTTATTTCAAAAAGTTCTAATTTCTGTAAAATATATCTTTGCATATCTTCTAAATTTTCTATCCTTTTTCTTAATATTTTTATTTCTGATAATTCTATTTGAATTATATCATTCTGCTCTTCTTCAGATTCTATTAACTCTTTCTGCATTAAACATTTTTTACAAGCTTCTAAAAAACAATTTTTACATTTAACTCTTAATTTTTTACTGGGGTACCATCTACATATGAAACATGGTATACTATCTGAACCTGTTTCTTTTACCCATTTATGTTTACAATCTAATTCTATATCCATAAATTCTAATTCTTCATCTGAATCTGATAAGTTTTTAATATTTGAAAATTCTTGTATAAAATTTTCATAATCTGATTGTTCTTCTAAATTACAATTATTATTATAGTCTTCTATTGATATTATACTATATACTGACTCTTTATCTGAAATATATTCATCTATTTCTAACAGATCTTCATTAGTACATTCTACTAAAGTACTTCTTTTATCATTATTATTTATCTTTTTTGGACATATCTTAGCTAAATGATCTGTTTCTCCACAAACATAGCAATTTAATTTATTAGGATAATTTCTTTCTGGTTTAAATTTCCTAACATGTCTATTTTCATCTAAGTAAGGTTTTCTTCTATTAGATTTTCTAAGGTAATATCTTTTCTTATAAGGTTGGTAATTTTTCTTATTATCATATTTTCTTTTATTCTTTTCTTTAAACTTATTTTCATAAGTCTGAGGTGTATAAATATCTTTACAGAATTTATAATCTGTCTTTTTAAGTTGGTTCTGTATTTGTAATTCAATACATTTTTCTTCTAAACGTTGCATTATAAATTGTGTTCTGATTCCTATACTCCATAATTAATCTGGTCTTTCTTTAACACTTTTGTTTTCATTCCATTTCTTTGTTATTTCTAATCCTAAAGGGCCTGGTAATTTATGAAATAATTTTTTCCCTAATTCTTGATTAAAAGTATTTCCTGAAATAGAAACTAAATAATAATATTCATTTAAGAATTGTTTAACTTCTTTACCATTAGTCCATCTATTTAAGCTAAGTTGTTCTAAATTTCTAATAGCTTTATTTTGAATTATTAATTGTCCTGTATTAGGGTCTGCTCCTGTTAATAATTCATGTATTTTACTAAAAAAGTTATAAGGATTATTTCCTAATAATACTAATGCTTCAAATTCTGATTGTTTATCTCTTTTATAAGCTTCCCATGTAGCTTTAGTACTTTCTCCTAAAAAAGTTTCTAAGTATCTGTACATTTCTAATGATTCCATGTTATCTGCTAATCTAATATAATGACCTAATATTGTATTCTTCCAAACTTCTATTGTATTATTCCAAGTCTGGGGATCATGTGCTGTAATATTTAATAATTGTGGTTTATGCGGTGTCTGAAATTCTATTTTAGGTTCTAAAGGTCTAACTTTTCCTCTAGCTATATATATTTTTTCTTTATCACTATAGCTTGTATAAGGTATTCTGGGAGGATCACCACTTTGATATTGATATGGCTCTGGTTCTATTTTAGTTTGCATTACTTCGTCTGCTAATTCCTTATAATTACTACTTTCTGATATTTCTGTCATATTATCATTTTCTTCTATATTAGTTCCTACTCTTATATTTTTAAAATTATCATAATATAAATATTCTATTTCTCCTATTTGTTTATTTAAAAACAAAATGGTCTTCTAGTTTTAAAAGTTCTGTAGGAGATAAATTCATTTCTAATTCTTTAGGATATATTATTCTATCTTCAATTTCTATTTCTACTTTATTAATAAATTCTTCACCTTGTTCTTCATTATTGGATTCTATTTCTGAATCATTATTTCTATTTATATGACTATAATTACCAAACCTTAAACTAGTTCTTCCATATATATCTTTATATGTAATGGCTTCTTGAGGAACTAAAATTGGTTCTTGATTTTCTAAAAATTTTTCTAAATTCCATTCTAAGCCTGCTAAAAGTTCTGAATCATAAGTCTTAGGCTTAATCATTTTTATTCCTTTACTACTCATTAAATTTATTACTTTATCAATATATAGTTTATATTTTGTCTGAGAATTATTACTACATCTTCCTAAAAATCCTATACTTATTAATAAATTTTCTCCTGAGACAACATCTTCATATCCATGTGTTTGAATTCCTATTTTAATTTTTTCTGAAAAATCTTTTATTGTTAATAAAAAATCTGGATTACAATATATAATTCCATTATTATCATTCATATCTACTTCTGTACTTGCTATCATACTTTTTTCTATATTTTGAATTCTTTCATCATAAATAGTTAATAAAACTTTGTTTCCTAAATGTTTTCTCATTAATCCTATAATTCCTATTACTATTAATCCTAGATGCATAAATCTAAAATTCTTTTTTCTCAATTCTTTTTTAGATTCTTCTGATATTAAAGATAATTGTCTTACTTGTCCATCTAAACATTGAATTGAAACTTCTCTAGTATGTCTAAAGAATTGAGTTCTTGATTCAAAAATTCCTCTATTATATAAATTTTCTGGATTAAGTAATTGTAAACCATGAGTTTGAAATCTATTGTAATCTTGTTCAGGATCTATTAATTCTTCTATATTCTGATTATACTGAGGTTGTCTATGTAAAATTCTTTCTATAATATTTGTACTTATATTAGGAGTACTATGTCTACCTCTATCATAGGGTTCTGAAGATGATCCTATTTCACTAATGGTTCTTGATCTACCAGGAAAATTATTCATATTTATAAAATGTTGTAGATAATTTTCTAGTTACTTTTTCTTTACCTGTATTTCTTAAACTTAATTTATCTAAATTATTTATTATACTTTCAATTTCTTGGTTAGGTTTATTTTCTATATTATTTAATTTTTTATTTATATTTTCAATTGCTTCTGTAGTCTTAAGATCTGGAAATTTTTCTTTATTTTCTACTTTAGAAATTCTATTTATAATTGTTAGATTTTGTTCTCTAATAAAATCTAAATTTTCACGAATTTTATTAATATCTTTCTCAATATTAAAAATTCTTTTTTCTAAAGAGCTAATTTCTCCATTTAATTTATTAATCTCTTTTATTAAAAGATCCAGTTTTAAACTTTTAATCTGAGTAATAAAAAGAATCTAATGAAAAATTTGTATGATCTGATAAATAATTATTATCTATATTCTCTAATTGAATTCTTAGTTTTAGATCTAATATAAATATCTGATCAAAATTATCTATAAAATATTCTTCTCTAAGTTCTGAGATTAAAGATCTATATAAAATCTGTTCTTTTAACTCTGGATATAAATTTTTAGTTACTTGTAATATAGCAAATAAATAGTCTATAGATTTATATTTTTCTAAAGAAATTAATTCTAAACCGTATTCAAAAATCTCTTCTATTTCTTTATAAAAATTAAAACTATAAATTATTTTTTCTAAATCTACAAGTAATATCTTAAAAATCATAAAACAAGTAATTAAAATCTAAAAACTTTAAAAATAAAGATTACCTTATTATTATTTTTTTTCTGAATCACCAGCACCGAAACAGAAGCTCTGATACCAAAAAGGGGGGTCCTGAAATAGGGTTATTTCAGAGATTGGAAGGCTGTTGAGGGAAGTTGTTAAAATCAAATTAAAAATCCTACTCAGTACTCTTCTTAATTGAAGTTTTCTTCTTCTTTTGATTATAATAATATCCCTTTTTTTTTTTTTTTTAAAGAAACAATGCCATCTGAGATATATGAACTTGGGCCTAACTCCATTCTTGCAAGGATACCACTGGCACTCCCTTAACAAGAATTCTTAAAACAGTGATCCCTTTCCCTCTTCTATGCGTCTACTAGCCTCTCCACTGGGCCTTTACGCTTTGAGAGGTCACTCAGGGCTTATTTTAAAAACAGTTTTAAACTTTAAACTTGGAGTTAAGACATGCTCTTATCATATACTCAGCATGAAGCATAAAAATCTTTATAAAATCATAAAAATTTTATGAACAGTAATTGTTCTTACAAGATCTGGAACTAATATTAACTATTAGCACCATATCTTAGAACTATAAAACATACCTACCGGAATGATCCATCGGTAGTTTATAAAATAAAATATTTTTGTGGGATATTATTTTATCTAAGAATAAGAACAATTAAGAATTTCCCTTTCGGGAGAGAAAGAAAATTAGAACATATTTAAGAGAATTCAAAACCGTATTCAATAAATTTTCTTGTGTGTTTACAAATGAAATAATGGTCTCCTTATATAGGAGAAGAAAGATAAAGAAAGCGTTTTTCAAAAGCAAGGAATCCTTACTTTTTTCAAAACGTCAAAAAGAAAACAGTAAAAGCTATACTATCAAATCTTACTTTATCAAATTTTTCTAAAAGAAAACAGTAAATTTAGACATGCTAGAGAAGTTTCAATTCAATGTTTAGATGGACAAGTAAGACAATTATCTTTAATATCAGAAGAATCTAAAAAAGAATTGAGAAAAAAGAATTTTAGATTTATGCATCTAGGATTAATAGTAATAGGAATTAAAGGATTAATGAGAAAACATTTAGGAAACAAAGTTTTATTAACTATTTATGATGAAAGAATTCAAAATATAGAAAAAAGTATGATAGCAAGTACAGAAGTAGATATGAATGATAATAATGGAATTATATATTGTAATCCAGATTTTTTATTAACAATAAAAGATTTTAAAGTAATTTCTTTTTTAGAAATAATAAACAATTCAAATGAATCTAATGCATAATTTACTGCAAGTAATTCTAAATCTATGCTACTTATATTACCTTTTTCTTTATAATTTCCACTATTATATCTTACAATTTTTTCAGTATTTTTTTCTGAATATTTGTTGGGTTTTGCAATAAGTATTGCTCCCCATCCTATTATACTACCATCTGTCTCAATAATTAAATAATCTGTTTCTAATGGCATAGATAGTTTAGGTAAATCTTTTAATTTTTCTTTTATTTTTTGGACTAATTTAACATTTCTATATTAAAGTATCTTTGACCTTTTGGTGAGGTTTTCCCATATAAAGGTCCTGCAATTTTTCCTAAATTCTTAATAAAATGTCTAGCATAATTAACTAATCCTAAAAACTTTTGTAATTGTTTAATATCTTCAAGTTTATCTGGGAATTCTAAAGCTTTCTGAGCTATATGAGGTTGTAATTCTATTTTTCCTCTTCCTATATTTACTCCTAAAAATTCTATATATTCTTTAAATAAGAACATTTTCTTTTTATTTATAATTAAACCATGTCTAATAAATTCTGAAAAAAGGATTTGTAAATGACCTCTATGTTCTCGCCTATTTTTACTAAATACTAATAAAATCATAAAAATTTTATGAACAGTAATTGTTCTTACAAGATCTGGAACTAATATTAACTATTAGCACCATATCTTAGAACTATAAAACATACCTACCGGAATGATCCATCGGTAGTTTATAAAATAAAATATTTTTGTAGGATATTATTTCATCTAAGAATAAGAACAATTAAGAATTTCCCTTTCGGGAAAGAAAGAAAGTTAGAACATATTTAAGAGACTTGTATTGTATATATGTTCTTTCGTGTTTTTACAAATGAAAGAATGATCTCCTTTTATAGGAGAAGAAAAATAAGATAGACGTTATCTAAAAGCAAGGAATCTTTGCTTTTTTCAACTATAGTACCTGCTTCTGTCTGAGAAATTGGATTTGAAATTTTTAAATTGATAATCTCTTGCTCTAAATCAGAGATTTTCTTTTGTAAAACTAATTTTTCTTGTTGTAAAGTCTGATTTGATTCATTTAAAATCTTAAAATTCTTTGTCATACATTCACAATGATCACAAAATCTTGAAGAATAGTCTAAAGGTTGAAATAATTTTTTCCCTAATTCTTGATTAAAAGTATTTCCTGAAATAGAAACTAAATAATAATATTCATTTAAGAATTGTTTAACTTCTTTACCATTAGTCCATCTATTTAGTCATAATCTTTAGTTTTAATTATTCTACTTAAAATATCTGCAATCTGATTAGGTTTATGCGGTGTCTGAAATTCTATTTTAGGTTCTAAAGGTCTAACTTTTCCTCTAGCTATATATATTTTTTCTTTATCACTATAGCTTGTATAAGGTATTCTGGGAGGATCACCACTTTGATATTGATATGGCTCTGGTTCTATTTTAGTTTGCATTACTTCGTCTGCTAATTCCTTATAATTACTACTTTCTGATATTTCTGTCATATTATCATTTTCTTCTATATTAGTTCCTACTCTTATATTTTTAAAATTATCATAATATAAATATTCTATTTCTCCTATTTGTTTATTTAAAAACAAATGGTCTTCTAGAGCCACTATGTTTAGTCTCATTTGACTGAATATTTTAGTGAGTGCATCTACCGAGAATGGCTCTTCACTCTGTGCAACAATTTGAGTTTCTTCTCCATCTTGGACTACTCTGACAGGTCCATAATTTCCTTCGTACATGAACCTTTTCACCAAGTTTGCTTCTGCGACAAAAGGCCTATAATCGGCCTGCACCACTTCTGCTTCACCTTTATCATTCCAAAAAACCAGGCATTGATGGAGCGATGAGGGTATACAGCAACTTCCGTGTATCCAATCTCTTCCTAATAACACATTGTAACTAGTAGGACCATCTATTACAAAGAAGACTGTGGTCCTAGTAGTTGTCCCTATAGTTATGTCCAATGGCATAACCCCTTTAGCTGAAGTTGCTCCTCCATTGAAACTTGTAATGATGACTTCCGTTGGAATCATATCGCTTTCTGTCTTTGCAAATTTTCTCATCATCCTAGATGGAATGGTGTTTATAGCTGCTCCATTATCAACAAGTACTTTTTCCACAAGTGTTAAGTTAACTTCATGGCTGGTCTCTTAAAAATAACCTTTTCGGCAGCATCTATTTCCACTTCCCGTTTGTCCTCTATCGAGTTATCCTTTTGTAATAAATCAACGTGCAGTATGTCGCACTAAGCTTCTGTTTCCTGAATTTTCTTTTTACTATTTTCTAATGATTCTTTTTCGGTTACTCAACATGTGGGAAAAGGCATTATTCTTGGAGGTGATCCATACTTTTCAGAGCGAGGAACTCTCTTTTTCCTTTTGGGCGTCCCGTACAGCACGTAATAATTGAAAGAATGCCCAGACGGTTCCCCCAATAAGTCCACTTCACGAACCCCCTCTTGATGTAGTTACTTCAACAGAGTATTGTGCGATACCCCTCTCTTTCCTCTTTCTGCTTCCAGATCAATTTCCTCATCGATGTCCGTCATACCATCATCCCCTTCATCATCGTAGACCCCTCTAGAAGTTTGGCCTTCTTCACATTCCAGCACACATGCTTCTTCTTCGTTATCCTCTCTTTCTTCTTCTTCTTTCTCTTTGTTCTTGAACTCATTGGCTAGTAAGTAATTATTAGTCATAACAGGAGGTAACGTACCAAACTGAATAGTAAGGAGCTGAGCTGGATCTTCTTCATCTCTTCCGTCTCGCTCAAACTTCGATCTCCCAGAAGAAGTTTCTGGCAATTCTTCCATTGATTCACCTGTACCAGTCTCTTCATTATCTTTGAGAATATTTTGATTGGCTACCTCGAGTGGTTTAGGTGCTTTAGGACGTGGCATTCCCTGTTGTTGCCTCATCATTCGTCCATAATTTCGTTGAAAACGCCTTTGTTGGGTTCTAGTCATCTCGTTGAAGGGTATCATCCTTCCTGCGTTATACTAGAACGAATGCCATACATTTGATTGGCGAGGTTGTGGCCTGAATGTTCTCTCATTATTTACTAGCCTGAATTGCCTCTCAAAAGGCGGTCCCCTATAGAATGATGTACCTCGCTCTCTACCAGGCTGAGCGTTTGGGAAAAACTAGGGTCTATGGTGATGCTGCCATATCCCTGATTTCTCTGTATTTGCATTCACTTCTCTTTTGCACTTTGCACACAGGACGTCTTCATCCTTTTTGGGCTCCTTCTCTTTGATACGTACAAAGACACTGGGATATGGCCCAGGGTCCTCTTCCCCGTCATCTACAACCAACTTGAATTCTGGCAACTTGTTTTTGAAATCAGTCGTCACCATGTTCACCCCAAGTGGCTGTGGAAAAGGGTTTTCATTCACTGCCATTTTCTTCTTGTCCTCGAACGTAATTCGTCCTGATTCAATGGCATCCTGTAACACATGGCGAAAAACCAAACAGTTGTTAGTCAAATGTGACAATGCATTATGCCACTTACAATATTTTTTACCCTTACTTGTTCGGGGCTTGACAATTTTTGTTTATCGCTCAACTTTATTTGTTTATCCTTATATAGTTTATCAAATATAAGGTCAGCTTTGGTTACATCGAACGAGAACGTTCTAGCCTTTTTGTTTTCATCTTTTATAGGCTCATCCTTGCCCGACGATCTAGGTTTAGCCATTATAGGAAAGTATACGCATCTCCTTTAATCAATTCGGCCGAACACATTTCGGCTTGATCGTAATATTCGTCATTAATGGCATGAACATCAAAATTTGGGTCTCTATAATAAGTTCTCTTGTTAGAATTTTTCATTTGCTCTACTTCTTTTATTAATTGTTCATACCTAATCATGTTTGCGCTCAATTGAAAAAGATCAGGAAATTCCTTGTCTTGGAATTTCTTTTTCAAATCAAAGCTTAGATAATTTTGAGCGATTTTGACAAACTCTTTTTCGGGTAAAGGTATAAAACATTTACTTCTTTCTGTCTTGAACCTTTGAAGGAAACCTTCTGCCCATTCATTTGGCATTTGACGTAGACTCGCCAAATCGGCCAAAGTAACTTCAAACCCAGTCTTATAAAACTGAGCATGGAACAATTGCTCCAATTGTTGCCATGTTTGAATAGAGTTTGCTGGCAAATTGATGAACCAAGAAAAAGCTATTCCTGTTAATGAACTAGGGAACAACCTCATTTTATGGTAGTCTGTTACCTCACCACTTTGTAGTGTGAATCGCCCTATGTGTTCTAGAGTAGACACCTCTCCTAAACCGGTAAATAGTGAGAACTCTAGCACTTTATACCCTCTAGGCCATGGATATGATTGGTCTACCCAATCAAGATATGACTTTGTGTAAGTCGGCCTAATGACAGGACGTACTTCAAAAGCCATCTGATCCTGTACTATTTCCATAATTTGATTCCTCAACATGATGTTGGGGTCATATAGAATTCATACAGGTTGGTTAATCGGTTGATTTGCTTGAGGCCTAATGTTTGGTCCTTGGTTGGCAACAAAGTTGCTTTGATTTGGGTCATTGTTACCATTAGCCTGAATATTTATTCCATCAGAATATTTATTCCATCATTAACACGTGGGGCATTCTGTCCATTATTTAGGACATTGTCTCTTACATTTAGGTTACCCCCAAGTTAGCTGTACCATTACCACTATTCTGATTTGGCATTACACCATCCCCTAGTTTGAAGTAGAGGGACCACAAAGTGGTTCTATCCATTGATTTGGACTTAGGACTAGGGGATTATGTCCCACAATTGTCCTAGCTTGAAAGTGATTTGCAAGAGGCACAACTGGCTGACAAATTTGGCCTACGAACTTATTCATTATTTCATTCAAAGTATTCAGTTGTTTGGCCATGTTGTCATAATATGCATTCCCATTCTGTGTAAATCTTTCCATATTATGAATATTTCGTAGATTTACCTGTTCAATGACATCCAGTGTGAGTTCTCCAAGTAATGCACGCATGGTTCGAGGACTCAACTCTGTCATTGGTTCGTAACGACTGTGACTACTCTGACTCTATCTCTCTATTCGTGGAGAGCTATGCTGCTTCTCATATCGCTCGATCATAGACTGGACTCTTCTCTGACTTGCTGTTTCCTTATCAGATTTGTGAGACATATTGTTTCACCTTTTGTATCTTCAACACCAAACACCAAGGTCCCACTGGGCGTGCCAAATTATTTCGCGCGGGTAGTCGCTAACAATTAAAAAGGGATCAGACGATTGTGTAAGGAACAAACCTCTTGAGACAAAGTCCTAAAAATAGGTATTTTATTGGCGATGATTTACAATTGGAACTAAACAGAATGCCTCCAAGGGGCGCAATCACACGTGTACTGAAAGAAATGTTTAAGTTTAAACTAAGAAATTGAAATTACATATTCTCTGTTTGAGAGTATTTGATTCGGGGTCCTTTCTCTCTCTGTCTTCTTTTCCTTTTATATTCCCTTGATGATTTTTTCGTGACAAACCGCTTGGAAACTGCGTGATTGCTTTATAACTACCCACTTTCTTTATGATGGCTAACTTGTGATGGAACTATAATCTCTAACTGCTATCACTACTCTTTGTCGTTCAACTGCCTTTAACTGTGTTCCTTGAATTGTGGAATGTGATTAGGTTACTCAATAACTGCTTCAATAACTGCATTTCTGGATAACCATAACATTTTATGTTTGCTAAGATCATGGACGATTCGAAGGTATGGGCGAGAACAAGGTCATCGCTCTGGGCGATGATAAGGCACTCCATTCGCTCAGATCTTGGGCGTCTTGCAAGCTTGGGCGATGATGCTATTGTGTTCGTGGGCTTCCACTGCATTCATTAATAACCCTGTTTGGGCCTTTTATCCTAAATTGCCAATTGGGCTTCATTCCTTGAGCTATTCGATTTGGACTGCACTTTTAGTGTGTCAACAGAAACGTACAGGGAAGAAATGATTATTAAAAAATTAATGTATCTATTGTCTTGTTTTTCTTGTGGCCAAGTTAATTGAATATTTCTGGTGTGTGTAGAGTTGTAAAGGTGGATCCGGCTACTTAGGTCCAAGGTGATTTGGTCGAACCATGCTGGCCTCTCTCAAGATTTTTCTATTTCTTTATTTTTTTTATTTACTTTTAATATAATTAAGTAAAAACTTGAAAAATATTAAATCTAGTGCCAAAAGTTCGAGGTTGTGTTGGAGTCTAAACGGTTCAATATGTTTTACACGTCTAAGACATGAGTTTTCGGAGCTCTTGTGCACCTGGAAACTCACTAAACGTCTTCTTTGGAAGTCAAGGGCTGTCCCGTGGGAGAGGAGAAAGTGATGCAGGAAGATGACTTCTAAACAGTATTAGATATTCTATGGCTAAATTGTCTATTCACTAGAAAGGATGTTAATCAATTAATTAGTCTTTCCCATGGAAAATTCACACTCCGTTCCTTTAAATACTCAGTCTGTGCTTGGTAGAAATTAAAATTTAGTTTTTAATCTAAGTTAAAATCAACAATTAATTTTAATCACATATTTTATAGCACCAACAACTTCTGAACACCTATTTCATCAACTTTTATCAAAATTTGCGAAAATTTTGATTTTAACATCTACCAAACATGGGTTTAGTTAGAGAATCATCTTAGTAGTTGGACGATTTTAGTTTTTTTCATTTTCATTAATAAAGAGGTTCTTTTTGTTTGACCCTACAATAGTATTGCATGAACTTCTCTACAATTTCTCATATTCATTTCATGGAAGTTAATTTCCTTAGTTTTATTTCCATAAAGTTACTATGATTTATTACTAGATATGCACGATTCATGTTGCTCAAAGAATCACTTCGACTAAATCAATTTAATATTTGGAATGAAAGGCACTGAACAATTTTTATTTTTATTTTTATTTTTTTTTGAAATTAAAGTATTTGTCGTCTTGTTACTTGTCTACTTATTTCAGCCCTCATAGTCAAATTTGATTCTTGGTCTGTTTAGAGTTGTATAGGTGGGTGGGTCCGGATACTTAGGTCCAAGGTCATTTGGTCAAACTGTTTTTCTAATTTTTTTAATTTATTTTTAATTTTAAGAAAATTGAAACATAAAAAAATACAAAGCCAGTGTCTAAAGTTCTAGATTTTCTTGGAGTATAAATGGTTCGACCCATTTTGCACGTCTAGAAAGAAGTTTAGTGTCAAAAGTTTTAGGCTATGCCAGAGTCTAAATGATTTGACTCGTTTTACACATCTAAAGAGAGGAGTTTCAAGGGTTTTTGTGCCCTTAGAAAATCTTTAACATCTTCTTCGGAACCATCAAGGGCTGTCCTGTGGGAGAGGTGAAATTGATGCAGGAAAATGACTTTTTAAAAGCATTAAGAAAGAGTAGTCATATTCTATGGCTAAATCCGTAACTTGTTCTTTTATTTATTTAGTAGAGAGTAGTCTCAGTAATAACTTCTTTATTTTTCATTAATAACGATATTCCAATTGCAACAATAGAAACTTCTTTTTGTTTAACCCTACATGAGTAATTATACAGGAAAATACTACACTCAATTGGCAGGTTTGTTAGATGGGTGGAAGAAAAATGATTATAGACTTCGAGAAAAATAGCTAAGGCATAAAGAAGTGAAGACTACGGGTCAATGAAAAAAGTCATAATTGTTGATTTTTCTTCCAATACTCTATCAGTTCTTTCCTTGGGTCGTCTTACCTGAATGATAAAACCAACAAATACAAAACTTATATTTCAATTGAATCAATTCTTTTGAGGGAAATCCACTTTCCACATGGTTTTTCCTGTTTCAAGTATAATATCGATCGTTTGTCCTGCTGTTTTTTTTTTTCTTTCTTTGTTACCAAAGTCAGCCACTGCCCAGCCTTATATTTGGGGTTTATCAATAACTGCAAAAAATGTAAATTCCACAAGGTTATTACCATCAGGAGAATTTGCTTTTGGCTTCAAGCAGATATGAAATGCGGAGAAATAAACGAACATGTAATTAGTCTTAAGAACCTCAAAGCACAGATACATAAAATTGCATAAAATCAAAATAACGACAGGTTTAAGCCCCAGAGATTTAATGACCACTTCTAGCATCTAATTCCTTGTTGAGCATATATAAAAAGTAAATAATGCTCGTTTGCACTAAAACAACCAAAATTGCAACAAAGGTGTTGGCGGAAGCTCTTCAAAATCTCGATTCCGAGCTTAGAAAACATACCAAACAAACACCAACCAATAAGGTTTGACCCACAACTCTACCCACTTGGTTGCGACAAGTTTTCACCCCACAAAGGAGAACATTATGGTGGTGGCATTTGCAAGCCGAAAAGGAAGAAACAAACAATTGAGGATTCTATGTTTAATCTCCAAGTAGAAGAAACGGCAACCTCACTCTCGTATGGTTTTCTATCTTGCAAAATACACACACACAAACTCAAAGAAGACGGCTACAGCAGGAAGGCAAATGTATATTACCTAGGTTATCACAACTAGGGCAAAGAATGAGGAGATAACGGGCTAACAACCAAAAAATAATCCAATCGGCTAGCAAGCCTAACAATCTAGTTTTAAAAAACATATTCAAAATTTACTGTTCATCAAATTCTATTCCAGAAATACTAAAACAAAGAAGTAAAATTAACAATCTACAAATCACCTCTTTCCTCCTTCAATCAAACAAATCCCAGACTCACCCACCATTCACGCTATGATTCAATCAAACAAATTCCACCATTCATGCTATAATTCAAAAAAACAAATTCCTCTTTTAAACGACCATTCAAGCTATAAATCCCTGATTCATGGCCTTGAGAATTAGTAGTGAAAATTCTAGTATGCTCTGATACCACTTGAAAATTCTCCAAGAACGCTTTCCTAAGTCAAATTCAAATTTTATACATTAACAAGTTTACGTTCCAAGTTACAAATTAGACCTTACGTGCAGAATTAATCTTACTAAAGCAACAAGTCACTTTAATTAGTTGTCTAGGTTATTAAACATACAAGTTCAATTAATCCTATGTTGAACTACCGGTTCGCAATATGTAAAATAAACAAATCAATACAGCTCACAGTTTGTTGATGGAGAAACCTAATGTGGGAAAACCGCTAGGACCAAGCCAGTGATATCCACCATACCAATTCAACAAGTACAAGTTATACCAAACTCCAGACCCAATCAAACCCGCTGTTCCAATCTTACGATCTACTGCTGTAGATACTTCTAGCCTCCTGCTAGACGTCCTGCAACCCAATCTACTGTCCACTACAGTCTCCTGGTCTTTAGCTGATTGTACCACCAAGTGGAATTCCACCCGTTCTTGTGCATTTTACTGCGATTGTTGTCCACCTCTCTCAATCCCCTAATGAGAAAGTCAATTCCTCAACAAATTAAGGAACCAGGTGTTTTTTCTTCAAGAACCTTGATGTTTTTCCCAAAACAATGATTGCCGGATTGTTGGGCGCGAAAGCTCCAAAAACACCAGTTGATTCCAATGGATTATAAAGAACGAGATTATAATGACAATTATGAAGTAAATTAGATTACACGATGAAAAACAAGATTTAATTGTAAAAGAGGAACAAAGAAAAAATTAATGCAAAGGAACGAAGTTTTTATTGAACAATATGGAGAATACAAGCCAATTAGCTAACTGTTACAATTCATACTAACGAGAGGAGCCTCTAATTTATAGTACACGGATAAACCCTTATTGGAGTCATAAAAGGCAAGAAATTCTAGTCCAATTAGGTTAAAACGTGAAAAAAGAGAAAAAATTGAGCAGCCTGAAAACGAACCATGCGGCCGCATGGTATTGTTCCATGCGACTGCATGAAACAAGCAAATAGGTCCATTAAATTCCATGCAGCACCCCATGCGACCGCATTGTCTTGTCGTGAAGAACAATAATTCCTTCTTTCCATAATTTTTGTTTCTTTCTTCCATTTAAATACTAATTGAACTTGTTTCCTTCTGACAAGTCCACTATGAATCAATTTTCGGATCTTGTTTCCCTGGTTATCTTGAATTCTTCTCTAAGCCAAATTCCTCCTCCAAAGACTCCTTATTTGAGTCATCTTACCTGACATGGATCACATGATTGAAGTAGATGGAATCACCAATTAATTGCACATTGGATCTCTTCAAAGATGTTATAAATAAGTTTTTCAATGAAAGTAGCAACCTCTTCCTCATGACCCAGACTTGTTCTATTTATACTTGGGGTCAATATGTCTCTTGGGCCGTGTAAAAATCTCAAAAAATGTGAAATAGGGTTTTCGGATAACACTATCGCTTAAGCGACAAGTTTTTTCCTCGAGCAAGATCAGGGCGAAAAGCGAGCGACGATGATTCTGCTTTTTACACTCCAGCAATGGCAGGGCGAGAAGCTAGCGAAATTTCGGTGCTGCATTCTTGATTTGATCCTTAGACTCAAATCCTAGTCCCTACCAATCAACTTTATGAAATTGTAACCTAAGTCCTTGACTTTTACAAATATACAATTAAGCCCGTTTTGTTCACAGAATTGTCCATTACACTTTTTAACCTAACAAACTCCCCATTTGACATTCTGTGACAAAACTATAAATGAAGTCAGGACTATATAAAAAATAAGTCTAGACTTAACACACTATACAATCCAGTAATCCCAATAACTGAGTTTTGCATTCCTTCTTGTACCTGTTTCCTGAAATCCACAAACTCATATACCCGGTGTAAAAGCACGTGATACAGGAAATAGAAACATTAAAGCACTTAACCACAAATCAACATGCTAGTTTGAGACGTGACATTAATGTCAATCAAAACACCAACCGAAATATTAACATCACTAAACATCAAAACCAAACAACAATATGTAATATAGAATGCAACGCAACACTTTTGCTTACTGCAAAATGTATCTATCTCTCCCCCAATGACCCCTATGACATAGCAATGCAAAATGTAATCATGTCAAGCGGTGACATTAGTGCACATGCAAATGCAGTCGTTCTTTCCTCTATGTCGCTTATGTGTTTCTCCCCCTCAGTTACATTTTCTCTCTTCATTTTTGTCACAAATGCTGAAGGAAATCATATCAAGAACAAACTCAAAAGTGCAATTGATAGCATTCAAAGGTAAAATTAACAAGTAGCAGACCTCTCTACGTACCTGGTTTAGACCAAAATGGAGTAAAAAGTACATGTGACTCATGTGCATAAAGTGTCACTATTCCAATGCAAGCAGGACTCCAAACCTTAATTTTGTGAAAAGAGACATGTCAATCACTACCAATAACTATATCCCTCTACTTATGAAAGTTAAACCTTGTAAGAGCAGTAGGATCTATATATATATATATATATATATATAATTTTCTAGCTCATTAATTTTTCATCTTAAATCCAGATTCTTCTCTATTAGGCGACAAAGATGACCCCTGTAGCGAGCTTTAGGCCAGTTAACCCAAGTCAGTTAACCATAGGCATCAGGTTTTAAGAGATCCCGCAAGTTTAAGTTTCGAGTCAAATAGGCTCTGAAGAAGAACATTAAGATATGAGCTTATATTAATGGGGAGAAATTTCTAGTTTAAGGTCTACAAAAAGTGGTTAATTCATGTTCGAAGTCACCCTATCTACATGTGGCAGCCATCTCAAATCTCACACATGCAATAGAGTCCCACTAACAAGGTTATAGTGTGTGCAGTGCAGATGGTACATGAAGACATTTATACAAATTAATCCAAATAGACCTAACCAAGAAATGAAAATTATTCTACAGCTTATCAATTTTAGCACCTACATGATCATAACATGCAAGGTCAAAAGTCATGTGTTATGCTTTAGCAATTTTCACAACCAACTATTTTTGTCTTTTTCAATGTTTTCATGTTTTTTTTTTCATTTTTCTAAAATGAAATCTCCACACACAAAATAAAATAAAATCAAGCACACAAAAACAAAAGTAAATATGCATGTGCCAAAACAAACAAGTGAAAATGCACATGCATGAAATAAAATAAAATAAAGCAAAGACAAACAAAATACAAGTGATGCATGCAACAATCGTATGTCAAATGAGAGCCAGACATGCATAAAAGAAATAACTAATCAAGTAGGTATAAGTGCTCTTTCCTTTAAGAACACCACTACCTACTACCAAATTCGGGAGATCGCTCTTCTTTACCCAAACTTGTCTAGAGCAGGGATTGTTTCCAGACAGCTATGTCACCAATTGGGTCAAAAGATTCACTTGATCAGCAAGGAATCCAATCTGACCAACATACACCTGATTTTTGTCATTTTTCATGTTAAAGCCTTTCCTATTGTTCGAGTACTGATGACATCTAGGGCAGATGTGACCTAACTCACCACAGTGATAGCATGTAGGGATAAACCTAGGACCTGTGTTATGTGAATGCTAACGTCTCTTCCTAGGTCGACGAGTCCTACATTGTTTGGTACACCTCTGTCCTACAGATCCCTTATCCTTAGGTTGGGGTTTAGGTACATGTTTAGGCTGGTCAGTAGCAGGGACAAATGTGGTCTTGGAAGTACTAGCAACATCATGACTTTTACCCTTATATCCTAGACCTCTCCTATTTCCAGTCGACTTGCCTATTTCTCGAAGATTATCTAGCTTTGACGAACCATTAGTGAAGGCAAGAAGTTAAGACTTTGAATTCTCTAAATCGCTCACAAGGTTCACCACCTGAATTTGCAAAGTCTTACTCATGGTGGTCAACTCGCTGACTTTCCTAGAGGACCTTTCAAGCTCATTGGTGAGATTATTAACTTGAGATTCTAAGGCTTCATTCATTGACTTAAGCTTACTCAGGACAGTGGAATATTCCTTAACGTACACTCTAAGTTAGCTGTCTCATATTGTAGCTCCTGAATCGTAGTACTTAAGGCATTGTTTTTATTGAGAATTTTTAGGCTTTCCCGATACATCTTTTCATAGGCCTCTTGGATATCTTCATCATTCACAGACTCATCACTAGATTCTTCGCTACTATCTAGGTCATCATCCCTTTCACTCCCTTATTCGGATCCACTCTTAACCCTAGCAAAGAAGGCCACATATTTTCCACTCTCCTCACGTGTGGATTTCTCACTCTGATTGTTCAAGCTAGACTCATAATCAGTGAGAGTAGTATTAATTACATTCTCTTCAACTTTCCTAGTACTCGCGCACTCACTCCTCACGTGACCGAAACCCCGATAGTTATGACATCTCACGGATTTAGATTTTCTCCTAGATTCACTTGGGCCAGTATTTTGTCTCTCTTGAGGCTTCTTCTTATTTCTAAATATTTTTCAAAATTTCTTAGCTAGGTAGGCCATATCCTCATCATTGGGTGAATCTGAATCAGAAGATTCCATCCGGTTATTCCTAGCGGATTTCAAGGCTATGGATTTTTTCTTAGCAAGCTTGTCTAAGGTCAACTCATAGGTCTGGAGGGATTCGACTAACTTCTCTACCTTAATAGTGTCTATGTCTTTACTTTCCTCAATAGCTGTGACTTTTGGCCTAAAACGCTCGGCTAAGGAACTAAGAATTTTTCTAACTATCTTGGGCTCAAGAATTTTCTCACCTAGGTTGAGGAGGAATTCACTATGTCATCTAAGCTCGCATAAAAGACATCAAATGTCTCATCATCTTTCATCTTGATTTTCTTAAACCTACTGGTCAGCATCTATAGCTTAGAGTTTTTAAAGGCCTAAGTTCCCTCATGTGCGGTTTGCAAAATATCCCAAACATCCTTAGCTACCTCACACATAGATATTCTCCTAAATTCCTCTGTAGACACAACCACAAACAATGTATGTATGACCATGCTATTAAAGTTACAACTATTTAATTGTGCTCTAGACCAGTTTTCTACTGGGGTAGGAGTAACTACACCATCTACTGTGGTACTAGGGGTGGACCAATCATTCACTACGCTCTGCTAGACACGCTCATCTACGGATTTCAAAAATGCCCTCATTCTAACCTTCCAATATGTATAGTTACTACCATCAAAGTGGGGCGGCGCATTGAACGAATTACTCATCTAGACTATGTAAGGTTAGGACAGGATTTTAGGCTCTAATACCATTTGAAAATTCTAGTATGCTCTGATACCACCTGAAAATTTCCTTGGAATGCTTTGCTAAATCAAATTCAAATTTTATACGTTACCAAGTTTACATTCCAAGTTACAAATTAGACCTTACGTGCAGAATTAATCTAACAAAAGCAACAAGTCACTTTAATTAGTTGTCTAAGTGATTAAACATACAAGTCCAGTTAATCCTATGTTGAACAGCAGATTTGTAATATGTAAAATAAACAAATCAACACAACTCACAGTTTGTTGATAGATAAACATAATGTGGGAAAAACTCTGAGACCAAGCCAATGATATCCATTATACCAATTCAGCAAGTACAAGTTATACCAAGCTCCATTCAAATCAGACTCACTATTTCAGTCTCACGATCTACTACTGTAGATGCTTCTAGCCTCCTGCTGGACATCCTAATCTACCTCTTGTAGCTCTATCTGCTGTCCACTACAGCCTTTTGATCTTTAGCTGATTGTACCACCAAGTGAAATTCCAAGAACCGCCCATTTTTGTCCAATTCATTGTGCTTGTTGTCCACCTCTCTTAATCCTTCAATGAGAGAGTCAATTCCTCAACAAATTATGGAACCGGGTGTTTTTTCTTCAGGAACCTTGATGTTTTTCCCAAAACAATGGTTGCTGGATCACAAGATTGAAGTAGATGGAATCACCAATTAATTGCACCTTGGATCTCTTCAAAGATGTTATGAATATATGTTTTTCAATGAAAGAATAATGTAGCAACCTCTTCCTCACGACCCAAACTTGTTCTATTTATACTTAGGGTCAATATGTGTCTTGGACTGTGTAAAAATCTCGAAAAACATGAAATAAGGTTTTTCAAATAACACTATCGCTTGAGCGACAAGTCAGCGAAAAGCGAGTAACAGGTTTTCACTCAAGCAAGACCGAGACGAAAAGCGAACGACGATGATTTTGCTTTTTATGCTCAAGCGATGGTAGGGCGAGAAGCTAGCAAATCAGTGCTACATCCTTGATTTGATCCTTAGATTCAAACCCTAGCCCCTACGAACCAACTTTACAAAATTTCACCCTAAGTCCCTGACTTTTGCAACATTGTTCTATTAAGTCTCTGACTTTTACAAATATATAATTAAGCCCGTTTTGTCCACAGAATTGCCAATTACACTTTTAGACCTAACAAGTAGGATTGACAAAAATGAATTTTTACATTTACATTTTCTAATCTGATACTTTTTCAAAGTTTTACAATATGGCATATGAGTTTTCAACTTGTCACAAGTTGATAAGCATTTAGATTTTGTTTGTTCATTATAATTGTTTTTTTACATAATATGTAACAAAAATGTTTTAGTTTTATAGCAATAAAGATATCATATTAGTATTGTTTCCACACAATCTACAAAGGAATGCTTTACCTATGATTTTATCAAGATTTTGTATGTTTGTTTCAGTCCTATACAATTTATCTGAAGTTCGCGGCTTAGCTAAAATGTTTTTGGTCTGTAACATGATGCTTCTAATTTTTATTTTCTTTTTTTTAAATGAATAAATTAGATTAAGGCTTTTAGGCTTCATGATATTCACCATGTATAACCACCTAGTGTTGCCCACTAGCCTTTTTAGGCTTTTATGGGCATTAAAGCCAATTTTAATGAACTCGATTCTCATGAAAGTGGAGTAGGCTTAGGATTATTTTCATCTTGTAAATCTTGAATCTATATGTTCTTTAATGCTCGGTAAATGATAGATTGTGTTATGATCTTGTTCCTTACTTTTCAAGTAGTGAACACATTTTGATGTGACATTTAGTGGGACATATTATACCGTTACTTGCGCTATTTGATTTTTAAAATGAAATGTATCTTATCGTGCAAACTTCACAAGCAAGAATACTAATTTACGTGATGTCAATCTATGCAGTTTCACATATGGTTTTCGCTATCATACACATGTTATAATAAAGATTGTGTTAGAATTTTTTACAGTGTTTTTGTTCAATGAATCTGAATATGGTTGACTTGATCCCAACATACTCATATATATTATCTAACCATTTTGTGTGCTGTTCATTGAGTAGAATCTTTCGTCAAATGATGTTAAGTAATACCTAGATTAGATGAAAGCAAAATTACAATTTCTCTCTTAATAACGGAAATAACAGGAAAATGTGTTGAGATGCCTATGGAACATATGCTTGAGGCAATCGTCTGGAAACATGAACGAACGAGACACAAAAAGCCACTTTGCTTCTCTATCTAATCAAGGATTTTGGTTCACCAATCCAAGGATTCCGCTCTTTTCTTACTTTTCTTTCCCTTTATATCCCTTCCAACCGTACCACAGTTCAACGGTCCTAACTCCTTGCTTATTGTTTTGCCATGTTTCGTAGGAAAGATTGCATAGAGCTGGGTTGTATAATTAAAAGAATTTTAATATCTTATTCATCATACGTTCAATTCTTGAAAAACTCCAACTGCTGATGCTCAGTACCCTTTCAGTGTTTCTGGTGCATAAAACAATCGAAGTGCATCTTCTATAGTACAGACAAGCTTAAGAAAAATTTGAAGTTGGAGCGAAAGAAATGGTTGCACAGTTGTCGAGGCTCTACTAGTGGCTCAAATTCAATAAGGAAAATCGTGTTATATGCACATTGGCAAACGACTACATCGAGTAAGAGTTGCAGGAATTGGTTCAAATTATTAACCAAAAATTGGAAAATGAAAGGGTGTGTAAAAGTGAAAAATTGAAAGGTGTGACTACGTGTCAATTGCGACCAAATATTCAGACTTGATCCGATGGTCAAATTACAAAAGTAAATAGACCAATTTATTCTACTCATTGATTTGATCGTCGTGGTATATTTGGAATCTCAAAACCAATTCCGAATGAATGAGAAATTATGGATCAAAGTTGGAAGAAATGAAGTGTTGCAACTTTTCGAAAGGATGCAAGTTTTGGCCAAGTGTTGCAACTTTTTTGAAATGATGCATGTTTTGACCCACACTACTTCATTTGCACCCTTTCTACATTTAAAAATAGAATCCTGTAGACATGATTTTGGGTACACCAATTGCATTGAGCATTCATTCTCCTCTTGCAATTCTCTCACTTCTAATTTCATAGCATTTCATACATTTCCTTTGTAGAGGGGAAATTCTGTTAAAAGTTCGTCGGTTTCTTATGGTTTGAAGTGCTACTACCACAAGTTGTGAATCCATTGTATCTTGGGAGACAAGTGTCATTCACCGTGAACACCGTAGCGAGGCAATTTGTCTTAAGGAAAGAGATAACGTCTCGCCTTGGATTGTTCTCTATTTCTACTCCATCTTAATCCTTGTTTTGCGTAATCTTTATACCAAAACTCTGTCCAAATTTCCATTCATATAAATTGTGTTTTGATCACGCTCTTGCGAGTTAAAACTGGTCAAACAAATATATCAAAAATCAACCCTTACATAGCCCTTTTTTATAAGTCGTCTCCAACAAGAGTATCACAAGTGAAATGAGGAGAGTAGACGAGAACCTTAGCTGCCATTCCTTAGACATTGTATATTCAATAGAGGAACGCATCCAAGATAGCAAAGTATAAATGATTTCCCAAAAAACATTTTTCCTTGCAAAGATAAGAAAAATACGAGTTCTAATAAGAAAACATATGAAACTACCAATGGAATTTCAAATGAGAAAGAACCAAGGCGTAGTAAAAGGGCTAAGACTTCCAAGACGTTTGGCCCTGATTTTCTAACCTATATGGTAGAGGATGATCCAAAGACCTTCGATGAAGCAATGTCTACACCGGAAGCACCGTATTAGAAAGAAGCTATCAATAATGAGATAGATTTAATAATGCAAAACCATATATGGAAGTTGGTTGATTTTCCTCCCAGTAACAAGCCTTTAAAATGCAAATGGATATTCAAAAAGAAATTGAAAATTGACCGATCCATTGATAAATATAAGGCTAGACTAGTTGCTAAAGGATATAGGTAAAAAGAAGGACTTGATTTCTTTGATACCTACTCACCCGTGACTAGAATCATGTCCATAAGGTTGTCAATTGCAATTGCGGCAATACACAATCTTGAGATTCATCAAATGGATGTAAAAACAACATTTCTAAACGGTGAGTTAGAAGAGAAGATTTACAGGAGCAACCTGAAGGGTTCGTTTCTCCTAGCCAAAAATACAAAGTGTGTAAACTTATTAAGTCCTTGTATGGATTAAAACAGACTTCTAAACAATGGCACCAAAAGTTTGACAAAACAATGTTATCAAATGGATTCAAGATCAACGAATGTGACAAATGTGTATATATTAAACATACACTGTATGCCTATGTAATTGTATGTCTATAGGTGGACGACATGTTAATAATGGGCAATAGTCACGAAATATTGCTTAACACCAAAAAGATGCTAACAAAGCATTTCGATATGAAAAATCTGGGTGTAGCAGATGTAATTCTAGGGATTAAAATCTCTAGAACGCAGGATGAAATTGTACACAATCTCACTACATAGAAAAAGTACTTAAGAAGTTTGATGTGTTTGAAGAAAGTCCTGCGAGAACTCCTCTTGATCCGAGTATGCACTTAGTCAAGAATACGGGAGAAAACATATCACAACTAAGGTATTCACAAATAATTGGAGTCTTATGTATATCACAAACTGCACTCAACTGGATATTTCTTTTGCGATGAATAAACTTAGTAGATTTACAAGTAATCCAAACCGTGATCATTGGAAAGCTTTGACGAGGGTTCTAAGGTACTTGAAGTATATCCTAACCTATGGATTACACTTCACAAAATATACTGTGGTGCTAGAAGGATATTGTGATGCGAATTGGATATCCGATATGAAAGATTCCAAGTCCACTAGTGGTTATGTATTCACCATTGGTGGAGCTGCTATATCATGGAAATCAACAAAGCAAACGTGCATAACTCGATCAACGATAGAATCAGAGTTTATTGCTTTGGACAAAGCTGGAGAAGAAGCATAATGGCTTTGAAATTTCTTAGAAGATGTTCCATGTTAGCTCAAGCCAGTTCCTGTGATAAGTATACATTGTGATGGTCAATCAGCAATTGGAAGGGCTCGAAGCAGCATGTATAATGGTAAGTCTAGACATATTTGTCGTAGACACAACACCATTAAGCAACTGATCTCAAATGGCATTATCTCCATAGATTATGTGAAATCAAAGGAGAATATTGCGGATCCACTTATGAAAAGTTTGCCTAGAGATCAAGTGCGTTGCCTATCAAGAGGAATGAGAGTAAAGCCTACTACATAAGAGTTTTTGCAGTGGTAACCCTACCTTGGTGATTGGAGATCCCAAGATCTTGGTTTAAATAGACAACTAAGTTGTGAAAATTTCATAAAGCACTTAGGAAATTAGATTCCTAACTCATTCCTATGATACTAAAGTGCTTTCTGCAGAGTGAATAGAGGCTAAAATTATCTTTTAATGATTCCTGTATCTTAATTAAGTCAAGTGGAGTAGAACGGAATATTCTTAATAGGAGGTCACCTATGTAAGTGTAAAGTGGGGCCGTTTCGATAAGAATTGTTTAAGGTTTGAATTCTCTAAACACTTATGAAACCAAGAAGGGTTCAAGGCCAAAATGAACCAAGTTATGAAAACTAAGTACAGAATAGGGAAGATATCTGTGTGAGTACTGTTATCTTGAGTTACACCAAAGGTTGAGTGGTTCAAGACCTATAGTTTACCAATTAGCCGAGTAAGTCTGATAGTATTTCACTAAGGGAGGTTCAAGTCCAGAAGCCACCATCCCTGGTGCAGTATTTTTTCGCACCCTCTCTACATTGCATCATATCATAGCATTTGCATATGCGTACCCGAATTTCCATTCACGTGGGATTGTAGGAATTTGTTCAAATTATTAACCAAAAATTGGAAAATGAAAAGGTGTGTAAAAGTGGAAAATGAAAAGGTGTGACTACGTGTCAACTTCGACCAAATATTCAGACTTGATCCGATGGTTAAATTATAAAAGTAAATAGATCAATTTATTCTACTCATTGAGTAGATCATCGTGGTATATTTGAAATCTTGAAACCAATTTCGGATGAAAGAGATATTGCGGACCAAAGTTGGAAAAAAATGAAGTGTTGTAACTTTTCGAAAGGATGCAGGTTTTGGCCGAGTATTGCAACTTTTTTGAAAGAATGCATGTTTTGGCCCACACTACTTCATTTGCACCCTTTCTACATCTATAAATAAAACCCTATGGACATGGTTTTGGGTACACCAATAGCATTGAGTATTCATTCTCCTCTTGCTATTCTCTTCTTTCTAATTCCATAGCATTCATACATTTCCTTTGTAAAGGGGAAATTCTGTCAAAAGTTCGTCAATTTCTTGTGGTTTGAAGTGTTGCTACCACAAGTTGTGAATCCATTGTATCTTAGGAGATAGGTGTCATTCACCGTAAGCACCGTAGCGGGGCAATTTGTCTTAAGGGAAGAGATAACGTCTCGCCTTGGATTATTCTCTATTTCTCGCCTTGGATTATTCCCTATTTCTACTCCTTCTTAATCCTTGTTTTGCGTAATCTTTATACTGAAACTCTGTCCAAATTTTCATTCATATGAATTGTGTTTTGATCACGCTCTTGTGGGTTAAAACTGGTCAAACAAATATATCAAAAAACAACCCTTACATAACCCTTTTTTATAAGTCGTCTCCAACAAGAGTATCACGAGTGAAATGAGGAGAGTAGACGAGAACCTTAGCTGCCATTCCTAAGACATTGTACATTCAATAGAGGAATGCATCCAAGATAACAAAGTATAAATGATTCCCCAAAAAATATAGCATATCTGTTCATCTGGTCGTCTCTCAGTTATCATTTTCACCTTCATCGGAGAATGGATATGCATAACGAATCTTGAAATGTCGATTACCAAAGAATAATCAAAATAAATTACACCAGATGTTTACAAATATATGGAATTCATGAAAGAAAAATTGCAAATCCAGAATAAAAAACGTAACGGATAATGGGTCGGTAAAAATATTGTGATGAAAATGTTACCTGTAATTAGTCTTACAAATAGCTACAAGAAAAATCAACCGAAAATCAAAAATAGATTTCTCGTAAAACGAAGAAATTTTGAAACGAGGATGACACGTTCACCAGTTATATGTTATATCAATTGAATTGATAACAGCAACGTAGCAAGAAATCTCAATTTAAATTCAAATTTCCATTATTTTCAGCCTTCAAAACTAATGTCGTCCATTTTACATTTGACTGATGATTTCAGTTACAGATACAAAAGGGAAAGTTTCATATACAGTAAAATTGACCTTATTGTGACATTGAGTAGTAATTTCGACTAAATCATATATGTAGTAGTTTAAAATAAATATCTTTACATTATTAAGACATATAGGATTTTTTTTCCCCATATATCACCACCAACGCAGTCACAATTCGGGTCATCCACAAAGTATTGGACTAGGAACAATATTAACGTAATTAAGCTGCTTCTAGTGATCCAAATTATTTTCGAGTTGAGCCATCATCAGTGTCGAAATAACTTATCCAACATCGTTTTACCATCATTCCTTGGATTTATTGGGTTTCAAAACCCAACACAAGGTTACAAAAATGCTCAAAAAATATGAAAGATCAAGCCACTTATCTTTTCAATAATCTGACCATTCAAGTTACCATTTACCAAGAACTCGGCAAACCGCACTCAGATCCTAATCTGAATATCACGGTATGAGGAACAACATTTCTTCAATTGATTTCCCCAAGAATCAAACCAAAAATAGAAAAGGGAGTAAAAGATTTAAATATCTCGGGAGAAAATTTTTCAGGATTTCCCAAGAAAAATAATTCCCTTTGAGCTTCAGAATTTTCAGTTTCTTCAATTTGACAAACTCCACTGGGAGATTTCCATTGAAATTATTGTTGTACACGTTCAAATCTTCGAGCTCCAAAATTTTAAGCCCGAATTCTTCCAGAAACGTCCCACTGAAGAGGTTCTTGGACAGATTCTGGTGGCTATGGCAGTGATAGGGAAGTTGGGCAGGGACGGGGGGTATACCAGCGGATGGAAAGAGAGTAATTTTTTTTATTTTTTTTTCGTTTGTTAAAAATAGTTTTATAAATATTTTGCCCTTTTAAATTTTTAAATATTTTGATAAAATACGTTGACAAACAAATTAATAAATAAAAATCATACATTTAGATGAATTCCGCTAATTAATCAAAGATTTAAATTCAGTTGCACCATAAAACAAAAATATGGAGGCATCTTCGAAAACCAAAAACCAATCTCCTCTGGCAACCAATGGATCCAAAGAATAAAATAGAGAAAGGTGTTAGAATGTAATTTCCAACATGGGCACGGATATTATTATTCAAAACTATATACACTTTTTAGATGAAATAGTTATAGAATAATTATATTCACACTACATATTTAGTAAATTACAACATATTTCAATTGCAATGAAGATCCTTAATTTTTGCACTTATGCCTTCAAGTTTTTTATGGCATTTTTACACTAGCATATCGTGTTTTTTATGATGATTTCTCTTCAAATATTAGATTAACATACATTAAAATTAGGGACACATACTTTCTCAATTTTTTTTTTTCATTTTCTATTTATTTGCTTAATTAAAACTACGAGGCAAATAAGTCATTTTATGGTTAAGTCCAAATAAGTCATTTTGTACGAAAATCTGCATGAGAAATATGAAAGTTAATACAAGGTTGAGAATAAGAATATGATAGAAAAAAATTGAGGACATAAGTGAAAAAAATAGTAAAGATTAGGGGCATTCATTGCAATTAAAATGCAATATAATTAATAAAAATTGGGTGTAATTATAATTGTCCTTTTAGAAACGTTATAGAGTAACAATTATCCTTTACACATAGTTAGTTGTTGAATGGTGAAGGTTACTATTCATGACTAGTGGAGCCTAATATTTAGGCTTCACATTTTCTAAAAGTTGGCTCACACATTTCAAAGTTTGGCAAGAATGTTTTCCTTTACATTTCATGCAAACATTATCATGCATGGGGTTTTCTCAAATTTCAGAAGCAATTGGAAATGGCATAAAATTCACTGAATGGATGTGCAAGCAATTGGCGCAAAATTGTCAAAAAGGAGAAATATTATGTCTCATAACAATTCTTTGTAAATAGAAAGCGTAGAATGAAATTGTAGAGAAGAAATATAGAGAGTGAGTTCAGAGAATCAAAACGAGAGAAAATTAAGAGATTATCTCTACATGGACAAATAAAATACAGAGAGTAGATTGTTGAATTCTTCTTCTTCCCTTGTTGACATAGTGGAAAATTGGTATGGGTTTGTGGACGTAATCATGATTGCCATATTATATCCAGCATCTTCCCAAGCTGCTTCTTCCAAGGTAAGTCCCTCCCACTAAATTAACTACTATGTAATTGCCATGTTGTGCCTCTTGGTTATACGTGTCAGTAACAGAATTAATGGATTTCTTTCCTTTGATTCCTCATATCTTTCCTTGAAAAGTTGGAGTGCAGGTCCCTTTCCCTTATTTTATTTCTTCAACAAAGATACATGAAACACTGGGTGTATCTTGGCTTCAACTGGCAAGGCTAGCTGATAAGCCACCTTCCCTACCCTTCTGATCACCTGGTAAGGTCAATAGTAACTAGCAGCTAGTTTCTGATTGAATCAGGCTGCCACTGATTGTTGTTTGGGGGTGCAACCGGAGGTAACCCAATCTCCAAGTTCAAATTCTCTTTCACTCATCTTCTTATTAGCGTTGATTCTGGCGTGGCTTGTGCTAAGTTCTCTTTCAATAATAGATCTAGCTTATGCCTTTCCCGTAAGAGTTCCTCTACTGTTGCCGCATTGGTTTGTTGATAAGGCCCAAGAGCTAATTTTGGGGAGAGGAAGGGGAGGGAAGAGTTTAATTCCACACAGACCTTCAAAGGGGCTCAATTTTATCGCTGCGTGAAAGGTGGTATTATATCACCACTCTACTAGTGACAACCATTGAGCGCATTGCTTAGGCTACCTATAAGTCATACACCTCAAGTACATCTTCAACTACTTGTTCAATCTTTCCATTTGTCCATTTGTTTGTGGGTGATAGGCTGTACTTAGCTGAAGTTTACTGCTTACTAGCTTGAAAAATTCCTATCAAAATCCACTGGTATACACTTTATCCCTATCAGACACTATGCTCTGTGGCAAGCGATGTAATTTGTAAATGTTGTCAAGAAACACCTTGGCCACAATAATAGCATAAGGGTGAGGAAAGATAAACCTCAAAAGCTAGCCGATGAAATTGGAGAGCCCAAGTCTACATAAACTATACAAAAGAAGTCCATACTTTCAATATGAAATTCAAACCCCCTTAAGTTCCACCAAAACCATGACAAACAACCAACTTTCGACCCCAGTACCCACGTGGGCAAGCGTCCATACATCAACCAAGGTCTCAAGAATGATGCTTGCCCCAATAACCAATGTAATGGTTAAGTAAAATCTCAACCCAAAACCAGTTCATGTTGGGAATCTACTTATCACGCGCAGCGAAAAATTAAAATGGATTTCGATCCCCACCAAGAATCGTCTTTGTGTTTAGACAAAAACTGTGATAAAGATTGTACATTTTACGAAATCTGCAAACTCCTTTGCTATTCTTTCGTTCCAACGATCTTGATTCATCACCCACAGTTGTCCAATTGTCCAGCCTCCAACGATGATCCATACAGAGAACAAGATTGTAAGATTAAGATTTTCTTTTTGTGCTAGCAAGAATGATGAATTCTCTCTAGATTTTGAAAACCCTAGTCATATTTATATGAACACAAACGAGCTTGGCCTCACCCGGTCGAATATTTAATTAACACATTTAATTAAATATGATTCCTGAATTAATTAATCCAAACATATAAATAAGGAATCCAATTAATTAATTCATCCAACGCTTGTTAAATTAATTAATTGACAAATCACAATCTTCTAGTTCTCCTTTTGTGTGCAACTCATCAGGTCCCCGATTACGATACTTAACGACGTGAAATATTTTTTTGATATAATCAAAATTGATAAATTAAAATACTCTTTTAATTTATCACCAATTCATACTCACCATCCCGTATTGGCATCTAGCAATGTGTCAGGGTAATACATGTGATGGAAGATGTCACGTGGTATGACAAAACTAAATTCGATTGTTTACCGTGAGACTATAATCCCTTCATCAATATGATACGATTAATTACGAGATATGAAAGTGTGTCAATCTCGATTATCGATCATAACTTTTCACTCTACTATTAAGTCTATACAAGTCGAAAACTCATTTTCGACTTATAAGTATACCTTGGTCAATGATTTCGTTATCGACTTAATTGAATGAAATGTAGATTATAATCTCTTATTATCTAAAAATGACGAATTCTCTATTGGTCATTCACAACCTTCATACGATTCTTGACATACCCAAACGATGCAGTATCAGCGGCCCTTAGCATAGCAACATCCAACACCGTCCAAGCATGACTGTCCTCATATAAGGTATTATGACGAACTCAAGTCAAAGGACCAATCCCACTACTAAACGTTAGAGATTAACCACTGACACTCAGATAGTTGTCCATGTAGAATCTCTCGACGGGTCTCCAATATTTTATTCTATAACAAAATATCCACGTATTCGTCACCATACTTTAACTTGTGAAATCAGTTACTTATTTCACAATTAAAAAATGCCACACGTGATGGTCTATCCGTAATAACGATATCTGTATCTCATTATTACTTACGATCACGGACGATTTAAGATTTAATTATATGTAATTTGTATTTCATAATCACAACTCCATGTGATTAATAAATAATCAAGATTTGAATCTACGGACTCTATTTAATTTAATTTAATATTAATTAAATAGATCTGTCATACAATGCATCAATTATATAATAAAAGTATTTATATCCAAAGTTGATTGGACCTTAGGCATAACAGTTACAGTTCATTCTCACCCAATTCAACACACATTTGAAGACAATAGCCCAAGTTGGAATTCTATTAATTGAACTAGAATTTAGACAGAAATGAAGAAATGAAACACCAAGAGGAGGGATAAATGTAGAAGTTCAAAGAGGAGAAGAAGGAATGATTTCTAACAAATTTTCTAACTGAATTCTCTCTCCTCTATCCGACTGTAAATAAACAGGAAAAAACGTGTTTGTATCTATAAAGTGTAACTGTACTTTTACAATTAAAACTAAGAAATGATAACACGTCATTACTCAATTTCAAATTGCCGTTACTGTCGATTTCTTCTAATTCCCTTCCTTTCCCATTTCAATCCTGAAATAGTACCACCTTTGTTGGCAGATCAATCATGCTATACAACCAGGCTCAAATTCAGACTCAAATTCAGATGAGACATATATCGATACATGATTGGACAATTTAAAAAATTAAAACGAAAACACCAAACTCATCTTCTGACACATGAGTCTGTCTCTTCACTCCCTGTTTTTCAACCTCGCTAAGTGTCTGTATTCGTTGATATCAGATGAGATAATATCGGATGACAGCTTATTATTGGACTATTTTATACACTATCATCATTTTCATCCAATCATTTTAATCCACCTATACATCTGTCAAAGAATCTTCCCAGATTGCTATGATACCTTGCCTCGGCCAAGATAAAATGAACAAGCACAATCAGGTTCGTTCTGGCACTGAACCGACACCAAAGAAAAATTAAAACCCTACAAACACGGAAAAAAAAGAAAAAGAAAAAAAAAAACCGGCGAAGGCTCAAGAACAGATCTTCCGTTTTTTTTAATACACACAAGAGCTAGCAACAAATTGAAAGGGATAAGAGCAACAGATATAATGCAGGGAAATTCAGCAGACACAAGATAAGGTAGATAGAGTGAAAAGGTGATGTAAGGAGAAGAAAAAATTACAAAGTTCTGACAATTTTAATTCTTAAATGGGTAAAACGGCAACGTTACGAACAGATAAATAGTAAAACGACTTCGTGTAAACTACAGTAGAACAAAACGGTGTTTTTTTTTTATTTATGAAAAAACGTCGTTTTGAGAGGATGTTTTTGTAAAGGAAACGGCAATATTTTGAGCAATGCAGAAAACTAAACGACGACGCACAAGATTTAAATGAAATGGTTTTGGAAGAAAATGATGTCGTTTTGAAAAGGTAATACAGGAAAAAATTCAGCGGCCGTGTAAAGGCCAAAACGGCATTGTTTTCATGATCAGATTGGCCAAAGATTATGAATTGGGAAATTTTAAGGCTCTTATAATATTTAATAGATTCCACCCATTATTTGGACCACAAATGAATTTAAGCCCCTAAAGGTGCACCAATCCAAAAATACCATCTATGATCACATATCGCCTATTGGGCCTTCAACAAACAAACGAATATTGCTGATTGGCATAATAAATAACGGACCGTACTACACGTACATAATCATTTACACAATCGTTTACACCCCCACTCACATCATCAAGGTAAGGACCACGGCTCGACATTATTAAATACACGCGGGGCCTGCATGTTGGGGGTGACACGCTTCGGTAACCCCCCCTTCGATACATATGGTTTATTCCATAAATAACACTCTTTTTTTGAGACATTGACACTCACTAACGTCATGTATGCTTAAAATTATATTTCATCAAGTGACTAATATCCTAACATTTACAAATCATTTTCAAGAATACATTTTTTGGGATTTACAAATTTTATCAACTTTTCAATTATACATTATGTCCCTATTTGTTTCCAATTCTTTTCTCATTAAAATGAAAAATATGATCGTTATCCATCACATCAAATCACCAAATTTGAATTTCTATCTCTTATGTGGGATCTATAACGACTATATTTTTAATTCTCATTTTTACAAAAATGGGAAACAAATGCTCCCTATGTAAAATTTAATCAAAATCTATTAAAATTTTGATTTTTCATCAAACCAAACATGGGCTTATTTGATTTTGGCTGCTCAAAAATCAAGATATATTTTTCGTGAATACAAGATTTTTTCCCTAGTATTTTATGTTATGTTTTAGAATGTCCAATTAAGGAACCAAACTTAGATTTCAAGGAGCGTTTGATCCCTCAAGTCAAAATAATATTTGGGCATTGAGAAGAAGGGAGAGATAAGCGAAGAAAAGGAAAGAACGCCTAAAAGTATAAGGAGCGTGCTTGGTGTGGACCCTGTACACTTAGATTCATCCAAAGTATAAAGGTGAAAGAGAGGGGACTCAATGTAATGAATAGGAAAAACGTGGGGGTTGGGTGAGGGAAAAACCCTGTATAATGTCATTTTTAATAAAGTTCAATTGAATATTAGATTGTGGCTAGAAAAGTTCTAAGGAAATATCTTATCTATAATGCATAAATGTCAAATGAGTTGAAATCATTTTCTGGACAATTTTGTCAAATGTATAAATATTCTTTCATTAATGCCCACACTTCACGGGCTGATTAGTCACAATTTTATTTCTACTCAATTTGGGGGGGGGGGGGGGGGGGGGGGGGGGGGGNTGGGGGGGGGGGGGGGGGGGGGGGTGGAGGACAAATCCAATTCATGTATTTAATAGATTCATCCATTTCTTCCTTTTTCCCATTCACATATTTCCATTATACCTATTAATTCTTAGGCTTCATAATTTTGGAATATTAAATATCTAAATAATGTTATATAACATTAATGATGTTAGAACACCAGTTTATGTGACATTATCTCATATATTTAATTAAAGTTATAATTATACATTTCATTTAACTGTAACACCAATAATTTTGATTAATATCACTCTAAAAATCTCATAATTTATTAAATACACTGACTTTTCATCTTCTTTTTAATAATTCTTTTAGAAAATTCCACCCATTATTTCGCTCATCCTATTCCAAAAATCAAGATAAATGGATCTAACTCCATAAAAGTGCACCAGTCCAAATATATATATAATATATATTTTGACTGAATATAACAATTCAAAAGATAATTCATCTACCACACAATTTCAATTTCAAACCCAAACCCTAATTCTCTCTTCCCCCCATCTCTCTCCTCTCCTTCATTGAGCCACACACAACCACCACCGACAAAGGTGATCCAGACACAGACCACCAGAGGCGAGCACTGCACATGATGCCACAAACATGACTGCACACAACCAGCAGCATTCTGTTTCTGGTGATGGTTGTGCGCAGCGGTGCCTCGTGTCGCATTGTAGCATGTTCCACTACCAGCAATGGTGCTCATTGTCGATTCAACCCCGTCGCACATCGTGGTCGAGATCTATTGTGCACCATGGTCGGGATCTGCAGCTCCGTGATCTGATGTGAGTTTTTAGGTGAGTTTTCAATTGGTGGGTGGGGACTGTGGTGGTGGTGGTGATGTTTGGGTAACGGTGGCGAAGGTATGTTGGACCTAGTGGTGGCGGTGGTGATTGAGATAATGGTTTTGCTGCTAGGAGATGGTGGTGCTTCTGATGATCAATGTTTGTTGATCGTATATTTTATTATAGTACTATGATTCGGAGTATCCTTTCCAATGGATGACTGTGGTTGTGGTTGTGATTGTGGATTGTGGTGGTGGTAGTGTTGGTGGTGGTCATGGTGGTGGCGACTACGACGGCGATAATAGGTTCGAGAATTTTTCGATTGGTTGTTGTGGTGTGGTGTGGT
>NC_036256.1:17863612-17987221 GCF_002742605.1 Olea europaea var. sylvestris | reverse complement strand
GAAAAAAATAAAATTTTAAATAATTTAAAAAAATACAAAATAAACAAAATAAAAAAATTACAAAAATTTAAATATATATATATATAAATATTATTTTGTTAAAATTGAAAAATTAAGTTTAATTTAAAAGAGAAAAGAATAAAAAATAAATTTAAATAAATTGATAAAAAGAACAGTTACTTATAGTTTTTTTTTAAAGAATTCAATATTACTAAAAATATTACTGTAAAATTAAATATTGTCTGAAATTATTAGATATATCCAACTACGATGATATATTTTTTTTTCTTTTCTATATCTATAATAATGTAAAAAATAAAAATAAAAATAATACACACACACACACATACACACACACACACACACACATATATATTCCAAAATTTTGTTTAGATTTTTCCTATTATATTTGTTTTTATTCATTAGGTATGTTTGTTTAAATAAATAATAAATTCGAAATATTATATCTATATATGCACGCTTGTATTTGTCCGAGTTAGCATAATATAATAATATTTTTCTTCCCTCCTTGTCAGTATGGTATATTTTATTACAATTTTTGTGTTTAAGTTTTGCAGTTAACTTGCGTGTTGTCATAGCTTGCTTGTTTGCACAGTCATAATGGGTGGATGGACGCCTACATTTCTCAGCTTCAAGTTCTTGAATCTATATTTCATCAAGGCAACATAAGTCCAAACAAATCGGAGATTGCGCAGATAATCTCTCAGTTGTCGTTATATGGCCAAATTTGTGATAAGAATATTTGTAATTGGTTTAAAAATAAACGTGCTCGTTCAAGAACGTCATCCACACAAACACAAAATTCTCAACTTAAGCCAATGGTAAAAAAAGACAAATTACGTAAAAGGGTTTTAGGTATGATTATTTGTTGAAATGTGATTTTTCATTTTTTGTTCATTTTCTTTTTTACGTAATTTTAACATACATATTTGGTATTCTGAAAATTACTACAAGTTATGCACCAGAAAGGCGAACTAGATGTCGTGACTTTGAAACATGTTTTTTTTTCTATTTTTTTTCTTTTATGATATCTTTCATAAATCTTATTTTTATTTTTATGTTTTTAGGTTGTATTGATGATTGTATTGGATTATACAAGGATGAAAGTATTTGTCTTCAAAAAGATTCTGAAATGAAAATGATAATCAAAATGAAGTATCAGAATTTCCTAATATTTTACCTGATTCTGAAAGAGTTGATTCCAAATGAATAAATCTAAGAGATAGTCCTGCCAAACATTATTTTCTTCGATCATCTACAATTTGTAAATATTGTGGTGCAAAAAAGTTTCATAAAGAAACTAAGAGCTTTTGTTGTTGTGATGGAAAAGTTAGATTACAGTTAAATAGCGTTTCTCCTGAATTGTTTGAGCTATTTACTTCTATTTCATGTGAGGCAATTGCTTTTAAAAAAGTTGCTCGTACTTATAATAATCATTTTGCTTTCACTTCTTTTGGTGTTAAGTATGATAAAAATTTGTGTAGAAATAATAAAGGTATATATACGTTTAGTGTTCAAGGACAAGTATTCCATTTTATAAATCCATTGTTACCAATTGATGGGAAATTAGCATATTTACAGTTATACTTCTATGATACTGATAACGAAATTATCAATAGACTAAAAAATTCTGACAGGTTATGTGAAACGACTTTGAGAAAATTGATAGATGTCTTGAAGATGAATCCATATTGTCGTTTTTTTCGATCGTTGAATGAAATTTCTGATCTTGGTTCATGTCATATTGTATTTAAGTGTGATCCAGGTCTTGATCAAAGACTGTATAATATGACATCCTATGAACAAGTGGCTGCTGTTTGGGTTGATGAAGACCCATCTGCCAACGTTCAAAAATTTCGATATATTAATTTATGGACATTCTAATACTACACATAAAGTGAATTACTATTATGGCTGCTATGATCCACTTCAGTATCCATTGATATTTGCCAATGGAGAACCGGGATGGCACGAAGGTATCAAAAAAGTCAATTTGAATACTTCTTCACTCATCAATGAAAATTTTATACAAATTAATAACATTCATTTGGCTGAACAACTTTTGAAAATGGAAGAATGTGGTAAGTTATATCATCCATCAAATTGTTTTATATGTAATAAGAGAGTATGTAATCATATTCTCCTTCTCAAATTTTTTCTTCCTATTTTTTTTCAGTTTTGACGAAATCGAAGAAGCGAATGAATGTATCTTGTCGTGAGTATTATTGCTATAAACTTTAAGTAAGGCTTTCAGATAATTCTATACTTCTTCATATGGGTAGACTTCTGCAAAAATATATAATAGATATGCATGTTAAAATTGAAACTGCAAGATTGGATTATTTTCGAAATAATCAAAAGATTATAAGAGCAAAGCTTTACCAAGGAATTATAGATAGTGTACAGAATGGTGAGAATAGAGGCTATAAAATTGGTAAATCAATAGTGTTACCCACAGGGTTTATTGGAGGTCCTAGAAATTTAATTAAAGATATATGGATACAATGTCTTTAATTCAAAGATATGGAAAACTCGATGTATTTTAACAATGACATGCAATCCAAATTGGCTTGAAATTAAACAAGAATTGAGACATAGTGATGATATACAAAATAGGCCAGACTTGTTAGCACGAATATTTCAAGCTAAGCTTGAGGAACTAAAAACAGATTTATTGAAGAGGAAAATTCTTGGGCATGTAATTGCTTATGTTTATATGGTTGAATTCCAAAAAAGAGGTCTCCTTCACGTTCATTTTTTTCTTATATTTAAACCAAATTTTAAGATTACTAATTCTATGCAAATTGATGAAATTATTTCGTATGAAATACCAGATAAAAAGAAAAATTATTATTTACATACTACTGTGATCAAACATATGATGCATAGTTCTTGTGGACAATTAAATCTTACAAATGTTTGCATGGAAAACGATGGTACTTGTAAAAATAAATATCCAAAAGAATATATTTTACATACTTCATTGAGTAATGATTCTTATCCACTCTATAGACGTCGTAATGATAGTGTTATTGTTAAAGTCAGAGGATGCATACTAGACAATAGATGGGTCGTACCATACAATCTGTATATTTTAGCTAAATATGATTGTCATATTAATGTAGAAATATATCCTTCTGTTAAAGCTGTGAAATATTTATATAAATATGTATACAAAGGACATGACAATGTTAATTTTGTTGTAAATAAAGAAACTAATGAATGATATATAGATGAAATTTCAAATTATCAAACTGTTAGATGGATATGTGCGTCAGAAGCTGTTTGGAGAATTTTTAGTTTTGATTTATTTGACATTTCTCCTTCTGTAATTTCTTTGCAATTACATGTTGAAAATTCTTAATTAGTTACTTACAATGAAACTGATGATTTATCAGAAGTTGTAAATAAAGACTTTATCTAACGAACAATATTAACTGAATTTTTTCGGATGAATATTTTTAATGAAAAGCTTCGGACTTTACTTTATAAAGATTTTTCTACATACTTTGTATGGAATACATATTTACGAATTTGGAATACTAGAAAAAACAAAATGTTATTGATAGAATAGTTTCTGCTAATCCATCTGACGGTGAGAGATACTTTTTAAGAGTTCTACTGAATTATATTAAAGGACCAAAATCTTTTGAAGATTTAAGAACTGTTAATGGTGTTGTGGCACCTACCTATCGTGAGGCTGCATTCTTACATGGTCTAATAAGTGAAAATAATTATTGTGACATGTGTCTAAACGAGGCTATTTCTTATCAAATGTCTGTACCACTCCATCGACTTTTTGCTAATGTGCTAATTTTTTGTGCCCCTACAAATCCTAGAAATTTATGGATTAAATATAAAGCTTACATGATAGAAGATTATTTACATACAGGTGAGACAAAGTATGATGCTGAAATTAGAGCACTACATTGTATAAATTCATTCTTAGAAGTTGTTGGTAAAAGTGTAAATGATTTTTGCTTTACAGATTTCGACGTTGCTTTAAATGAAGGCGACTTGTTAGCAAATATGATTTTAGAAGAAAATGCAAATGTCAGTGTTGTGTCTGACATACATTTTACAGAAAGTTTAAATAAGAAACAACAATTTGCTTATGATAGTATTTTAGATTGTGTTTTCAACGATAGAAATGAACTTTTTTTTATTGATGGTCCAGGAGGTACCAGCAAAACTTTTTTGTACAAAGCATTACTTGCTATAGTAAGATGTACACAACTCATTGCATTGGCAACAGCATCATCTAGAGTAGCTGATTCTTTATTACCTGGTGGAAGAACTGGTCATTCGTGTTTCAAAATTTCTTTTCAAACAAGTCATGATATACGATGTTCGGTAAGTAAACAATCAGTACCTGGTCAGCTTTTAAAAATGACGAAGCTAATTGTGCGGCATGAAGCACCAATGGTTAATAAATATGCTTTTGAAGCTTTAGATAAAATGTTAAAAGATATTATTGAATGTAAATTTCCATTTGGTGGAAAGGTCATTGTGTGTGGAGGAGATTTTCGTCAAGTCTTGCCAGTGGTACAAAGAGGAACAAAAGATGATATTATGAAAGCGAGTTTAGTATTCTCATATTTATGGCAATATTTTAGACAACTACCATTAACTCAAAATATGAGAGTTAGATTGGATCCTTCCTTTTGCGAATATTTACTCAAAATTGGAAACGGAATTGAAAACGAACATACATGTCGCATGATTAAACTTCCTTCAGATATTGTCATAGAGTTTGAAGATGAAGATAAATCATTGAAAAAGTTAATCAGCATTGTGATTCCAAATTTTCACACTTATAGTAACAATTTGAATACTATGATGAATAGAATTATTTTAACTCCAAAAAACGAATATGTAAATATGATAAACAATATGTTAGTTAAACAAATTTCAGGAGATACATTTACATATTTCAGTTTTGATGAAGTGATTGATAAAACAGAAAGATTTATCCATGAAGATTTTTTGAATAGTTTAACTCCAAATGGTATACCTCCATATGAACTTCTTCTTAAAAAAAAATTGTCTTGTTATGTTGTTAAGAAATATTAATCCTTCGAAAGGCTTATGCAATGAAACTAGACTTATTTGTAGTGAATTTAAACAAAATGTTATTTTAGCTGAAATTGGATGCTGTGAATATAATGGAAAATAATTATTTTTACCTAGAATTTCATTTATTCCACTTGAGGGAGATAAATACTCAGTACCATTTAAAAGAACTCAATTTCCAGTTCGTCCTTATTTTGCTATGGCTATTAACAAATCCCCATGTCAAACATTAGATTTTGTGGGTCTATATCTGCCTGAACCTGTGTTTTCACACGGTCAGCTATATGTTGCGTTGTCTAGAGCAAAGACAAGACAAAATATAAAAGTTTTGATTATGCTAGCGGACGAAAAAAAATCGCATATTTGTTGCACAAAAAATGTGGTTATCTAGAAATTTTGAATTTAATACATTCTATTTAACAAGTCTAGAATTCTAAATTGTCCAAAATTAATCTATCATCTTGTTGCTGTCAAAGTGAAGATTTATACAACAATACACAAGGTTGGTTATTTTCATTTTTTTTAAATTATAGTTATATTTTGTTTGATAAGATGCTTAATTTTTTTCATTATCTTTCTTATTTAGAGCATAAATATGAATATTTAACAATTAATTTATGAGCATAGAAATCATGTAAAATTGTGATATTATAATGTTGATTCAAACTAAAACATTGTCAATTGTTCAGGTTTATCATGATTTCACCACAATTTTTTTTTTCTATATATACACCAATAATATAACAAAATAATAATAATAATAATAATAATAAATAAAAAACACAACATAAACTTATTACATAACATTTACTGTCATTATATGACCATATAACTAAGTAGAGGAATGAATAATAACTAAGAAGAAGAATGAATAAAATATTCATTGTTACAAATATCCACTAACATCTTCCGTCTGTAAATTGACATCCTATCAGGTGCAACTAATTCTATTGGCTGCTCTAGGAGAAATCATTCTATATATTTTAGCACGAATATTCTACAGTTTGGCCTATAGAAGAAACAATTTTACTTTATAATATATCCATATAAAGAAAAAATTAAATATCATAGCAAATAAAAAGTTATTTAAATATTCACCAATTGCCTGCACATGATAGATAAAGTATCATCTCTACTTCCATTGTTTTACTTCTATGTTTCGTTACATCCTTTTGGGTAGAAAGCTCAAAATTCATAATGAATGCTTGGATTATACTATGTGTTGTTTTTGCATGTACCATGACTTGATCTGGCATAAGAATACCGTTGCTACAGTCATATATTTGAAATTTCCATTCAGGAATATTCACCACAAAGAGATACCAACAATTGCCAGGAAATGAGCATGGAATTAGTAGATGCTTGCACACCATCCACTTACGACCATTCATAGGTGAAAAATCGTTTACATATTCATTTAATGAGTTAAATCCACTTCTCCCCTGGTGGTTTTGTTTTTCTCTTCTATTAACTAGGTGAAAATTCTAGAACACTCATCTTGAAATTTGAAATCCATTACAGCATAGTCTTTAGAAATTAAGGTAAAACCATCATTGATAAGTCGCCTTAATAACTTCAACTCTAGCTCAATACTTTAATAGAATAAATACATGTAAAATTAATTTATTATTAAATATCAAACATAAAATTAAATTTATTGTAATCACTAAACCTTACTCACCGTGGGAGCTATATCTTTCCTACATCCAACAATTTTTTTAACATGTCCCTTCCAATGTAATTGCCACTGTCCTCCCAATAAGTACTATACAAACAAATATAAATTAATATTAGATAATATAATTCATTATCCACTGAATTAAAAAAAATAGTATTTAACCTAATACAGAGTTAAATATGTTACCCTGATGGATTGTGCAATATCCAATCTCTAATAATGTTGTACTTCTTCTTTGGATAAGCTTCTAAAGGATGGCTTTTTGATGATGAAGACGATATCTATTTTCCCTTACCTTTATTTTCTCTTTTCGATCCTTCAACACTTTCCGTCTCTTGTTGAAATGTTGATGTTTCCCTTGGCGAATCACTTAGAATTGAAATTGTCTGAATAGGAACATCTTGTTGCATAGAACTAATGATGGCTTCTATGTTTGATACATTGCTCAATGTATTCTTGTTCTGTTCATCTACATAGGATCTCATTGAACTTAAACTGTTATTCACATAAGATTGCATCTTGCCTAAAATATTATCTTCTTGCCATTTTTGTTACTATTGAAATTCCTGTTGGAATACTTGTCTCTGACTGTCAAGAATAGTGTCCATATAAGAATGAATACTGGATTGCATATAATATTCTTGCCATTTTTTATGTTGTTCAAACATCTGATTTTGATTGTGAAATATTTCTTCCTTCAGATTATGACATACACCGGATACATCGGATATTACATGTTGCCTATATATTCCCCGCATTTCTTCCATTTGTTCTCGAGTTATATAGTTCGAAGCATCAAAACTAGAAGCAGAACCAACTTGAGGAGAAGTTCTCGAACTACTTGAAATGGTCGTTTCTTGTATAAAGATGTTTTCTACTATTCGTTGTGGGATTTGTTGTACCGTGTTGTCTAATTCCCCATGAATTATACCATCTAAGATGTTATGTTCATTATCTGCTGGCATTGAAAGAGTTGTGTACCATGACAATTCTAATTCTTCTTCCGTGGGATATAACACAACAACTACCTCAATCTGTAATCATGATAACTAATTTTAGTTTTTAAATGATAAAATGAATATGTAATTATGCATTCTTAAAAAAGTATGTTATACCTCCCTCGTGGTCAAAAACTGTTTTACCATTCTCTGAGTCAATATTATATTGGGTCTCCACTTGTACATTCAAGGACTTTGTGCTGTTTTGTATCTCCTGCGTCCAAATTTTTTTTTCAATCTCTGGAAAAGCTTCATATATCCAAAACAACAAATAATTATAATATTTTATTATACAAATAAGTTATAAATAATATATATAAAATAAAAGAACTGAAAAAATTTACCTGAAATGCAAGTGGATATCCTTTTAATGCATATTTGCAATCTGATTGATTTTGTTATACTCTTTGCACTCTTTGAGCTTGTGATTCTTGCAAAGAATTTAACAAAATAAAATATGGTTTTCGACCCCATGGATAAGCAAGAAAGTCATCGAGATGCTCAACCATACCAAGAGTCTTATAATCAATATTTATGCCAGTTGATTTCAAAATACACTCCACGAACATAACCAACCCCAACTTAAATTTATCTATATAGTCTTCACATGAATGGAATGCTTGATATAACATTCTCATATTAATTCTTCTCAAATCATTGAAATATTGATTTATAAGACGATGGTTATTATGATTAATATCCACAGATGATTCATGGCATGATAATCCAATGACGAGACAATATTCTTACACACTAAATCTGGCAACACGATCACATAAGCGTACCCACACTTCGTTGTTTTTACCATAGTGTATAAGCCTCATCACAAATTCATGTATCAACTTACTGCTAAATTGTTCCTCCTCTTCCCTATACATAACTCCCACAAAAAATCCATAAAAATTGTTGCACATAACAGAAGCATGTTGATTTGCATCTATAAATTCAAAAAAATCCAGGAGATATTGCAGATTTGGATATTGATAAATAGTGGCAGGGAACCATTGATCTGGAGAGATAATATATTCAAGAGACATCTGCATAATAAAAAAAATACACAAATTTATATTTATAAGAAATTCTAGTTATATATTAGATGATTATGACAAAAAAATACTAAAGCTCCAAGACTTTATACATTAGGTAGAATGCAGGCTTATATGAATAGCTAAGATTATATTTTTTCCTCCGTCTTATTTTCCTTTTTTCTGCTGTTGAAAATTTTACTTTAAGAGTCAAATCTAATATGTTTATATGATTCTGCTTCTTCAAAGTGAATTTTATTTGTGAAGGTTTTTATTCATAAATTATAGTTACAATTGAACCCTTGTCACCTATAATTCATAGACATTTTTCCATGTATACATATAGTAATCCCAATTATTTATACAGATACAACTTCTTGAATTTTACATGCAAAGTCTTCTCGCGTAGTTTAGATTATTCCAAGTTTTTTCTTCGAGGAGGACACGGAGAGGGCCTTTCCGTGCATGGAGAGGCACACTCTCCTGCACGGAGAGACACTGTCTCTCCGTGCACGGAGAGTATAGAAATCTTACCTTTCAGCCAGCTAAAATGTCTCTCTCTACTCACTACTTTGAAAACTCTTTTTCTCTTGCAAAAATGTGTAGAATTGTAGAATTGGTAAAAAAATTAGTATGATTGATAAGATAAATGGTATAAGATTCTTCACATGTGAATATGAATTCTCGTGACTTTAAACTTTAAACTTTTAGTGGTTGAAACAATAAATGAAGATAATAATTGTAGGAATGTTATTTTGTTGTTATGTGAGTTAGTTGAGATAATAATTGTAGGAAATAAATTCTATTTTAACCTTTTTTTTTTTTGGTTTAACATACTCATTCACATTAAAATAAACCAAAAACTAATTTTATCAAATTTGTCACAAAATATATCATCAATATCTTTTCTTAAAACTCTTTCTCATCATACCACTCAGTATCTATTTACACAGTTTAGTCAGTATAAAGTATGCAGCGTATAAAACCTATTTACACAAGCTATTGAGTTACTCTAACACGATGAAATTTTACACATTGTAAGATAGCTTTATTTTAGTTTTATATGGTACAAAAAAAAGAGTTCATATTATTTTAAATTTCTTACTTCTAATAATTAATTGAGTTCATCTCATGAGTACTACAACTTTACAAGTAATCCCTATACCAATTTACAAGTAATCTCCATACCAGGTATGGCTATAGATTAAATTTTACAATATATTACTACTGGTAGATATAATAATATAAAAAATATAAATATCTTCTTCTATTTTTGATTGGTTATCTCATCATCAAAAGAAATCCCTCAATTTACAAGTTATCGCCATACCAGGTATGACTATGGATTAGATTTTACAGTAAACATCCATATAAAAAATATAAATGATATAACTCTAAATGTCTATATATATCTTCTTCTATTTGGATTGATTATCTCATTTCATAAAAAAAAAAAAAAAAAAATTCTCCCAAAAGTTCCTCTTTGTCTTCATCCTGTTTATAAAAACATTGTCACCAACAATGGAAGAAAAATATCAACTTATACTAGAAATTCTATCCAACAATAAAAAATGAAAACCAAAGTAATTATTGTAGAGAAACAATCATCGAAACCTTTAAGACAAGGCAATGGAAGATACCTACACATTATACTAATGGATACTGACGTAAGTTATACAACGATTTAGTAATATTTTTCTTTTTTCAAAATAAATATGTTTTCTCTCTTTTATAATTATTAAAATTAAATATTAAATATATATATATATATATATATATACAATCTTACACTAATCAATTTTTATCTTTTTATCTATTAGTGTAACACTATCCAAGCAAGTCTATATGATTCAAATATCACTGTCTTTGAAAATCAACTTCTCCTTGAAAAGACGTATGCAATTTCTAAAGCTTATATTAAAAACAACACTGAAAACTACAAATATTCAACAGGAGCTCTATAGTGGATGATTTTTGTACAAACTCGTGTTGAAGAGTTGAATGACAATAACCTAGAACTTGTTTTTTCCACCTATCACCTAACTTCTTTCGATGAAGTTGAGCAATTCATGGATACAAATACTGATATAAGTAAGAAATTCCATCTCTATTTTCAAAATAAATAATATTATTATATATAATTTAATCAAATAATTATAATTGCCGTCAACACAAAAATAATTTATTTATTTTTCATTTTGCAGACATTTTGGCTATTCTGATTGATACGATGTCTAAACGATTGATTCAATTAAAAGATGGCAACCAAACTTGGGTACAAGATGTAATACTTGTGGACCAAAAATTTAGAACAATGGTGTTGACAATGTGAAATTCTTTTGTTGACAAAGTATGCAAATTATTCTTAGAAAACATTGACAAAAAATCAGTAATCTTTGCAACAAACCTAAAAGTTACCTTTTTTCGGTAAATTTCTATTATTTTTTCTTATTTAAACTTTGCTTAAAATTTCATTTCTTATCTTGCATCAATGAATTGTGTAGGTTTAAAACTCTCCCATAAAAGTTCGTAGTACATTTTTCTTGAATACTCCTTTCATTGCAGTATAATAATTGGTTGAATGGTATGTATGTATATCCTTCAGCTTACATTTATTTTGATTTTATTTGGCTCATCTACTCTTTTATTTCTTTCAAGAAAGATACAAATTTGGACAAAATCGATGAGTTTATTTTGAAAAAGCCATACACTCAAAAATCTCCCACAAAATTGTCTCCTCCAATGCGTAACAAATTCACCTTAATTAAAAATCTACAGGATCGAATTTTACCGGTATTTATATATCTCTGTACACAATATATTATGATTTCTATTTATGTTTCTTTATAAATTACGATTTCCTTTTTCAGAGAAAATTTTATTGGGTGAATGCCACTGCAATAATATATATATATCATATAATTTCTTATTACATAAATAAATAATTACTCTCTTTATCTTAAAGCAAGATCATATGTCCAATTATCAGATGTCACAGGATGCATAAATGCAAGTGCAATTGATGAAGCTGCAGAAAAACTTATGTTCACAAATGTACAAACTTTGATGGAAGAAACAAACTTTGTAATAATTTACAGTCTTCTCCAATCTCTTTTGATATATTTGATAAATTTCTTCATAACATTCATATTTTTTTATACACATGGTTCACAAGCAGATTTTGGAAATATAATTGGAAGAATGCAAAATACTGAAAGAGCATTCTATATCAAAGCGACTAAAGCAGAACTTAATTCATCCAATTACAAATTTGACATCATCTCTGTCGAATGTTTAATTGTAGATGAAGAACAAGATTGCCAAAAGAATATTAATTCTGAAAAGAATTTGGACAATTTTAACATAGATGCAAATGCAGATGACAATTGCTCCCCTCCAGCCAAAAAAGCTCTTTTCAAATCAGCTACTCACCAGTCAAAGTTCGAAAGTGCCGGCTCAAATCCATTTATATTGGTCAAAATGAAAGAAAAAATAGAGTAAAAAATGGAATGACAAAATTCAGCAGTATTATCTTTAAAAAACAAGCCAAGTTCATTTTGAATAATATTTTATATATTTTTGGTCTACCTTATGGTTATTTTATAGCTTTCAATGAAATTACTTTCTCTTCAATTTCTCATTTTCAACAACTTAAAACACTTCTTTTTTTAAATACTCGACATATTCCACGTTAATAATAAAAAAATTTATACAAAACTCGTGTATCGCACGAGGCGGAGACTAGTAATAGAAAAAATGGTAAAGTATGAGTCCCAGTTTTGATTTTTAAGTTGAGTAATTCCTTTAAATAGCTTATTGTTATTATAGATTCCCTCAAAACTATAATCTTGACTTTGGAAAGTGTTGGAATTGGACGACTTTGGAAAGGGTTGGAATTGGTTCCGTTAGAATAACGAAAAACAAAATTTTCATAGACGAGTATAATGGACCGAATCTTTGATAAATTAATATGCATTATATTTTTAATTTAGTCACATAGCTGTTCGTGAAATTATACCTATAACGCCAAATTGAATAACCAAATTATCATAGGGGGAAGTTGCAGCATTAGTCCATATCCTATACACTTGGTGGCAAACTGGTTCTCATTCTATTTCTTTTAGAATTCACATCCTCAACATCCCATTTCTGGTGTGCCATAGTTCTTGGTTGACGAAAACCATTTAATTAACAGTTAATTTTTCCCTCAAGATAATAATTTCAAAAAAGAGAAATAATGAATTTGACGGATGTTGGAGTTCAACTCAACAAATAAAATTGAGAAAAAAAAAATCTTTCAAGAACAATATAAAATACAATATGTATAAGTTCTATAGGTTGTGCAAAATGAGTGACAGAAGCTTAGGGGGTGTTCTCTTTGTGTTTCAGTTTTGTGTTTTGAGTTTTGAATTCATTTTGAGTTTTGTATTTTGAGTTTTTGTTTTGAAATTCTTGAAAATGCGTTCTTTTTGTTAGTTTCTCAAAACAAAAAAAAATAATTTTTTTTTTTTAAATTTTGAGAATCACCACAACACCACCTCAAAACACCAAAAAAAAAAAAAAAAAATTAATTTTTATTTTTTTTTTTGAAATTTTGAGAATCACCACACTATCTCCTCAAAAAAATTTTTTTTTTTTAATTTTTAATTTTTTTTTTAAACGGGCCTATATAATTAACCATTTAATCCCAAGCTTCTACAAAGCTACGAATAAAATAGTCGACTAGATTTATTCATCGCAGTCTCGAGTTTATTTAGTATCAAAATACTCAACAAACCTCCACCTTGATGACAAATACACCTTAAAAAAAAAAAAAAAAAAAAAAAAAAAAAAAGTGTTTCCCGCGTTTTCAATTTTTTCAAGTTTTACACTGAAAACGCCCAAAACAACAAAAAAGTCGTTTTGTGTTTTCTTCACAAATTTTTTTCGTTTTCGAAAACGTTTTCGAAAATTCGTTTTCGAAAACGGGAAAGAGAACACGTTTTCACCGTTTTGAAAAATCGAAAACAGAAAACGACCCGAAAACGGTAAAGAGAACAGGCCCTTAGTTTTCAGTAGTTTCAACAGTTATTTTCCAAGCACGTAAATAATTGTAAGTTTTGTTGTGTTATAATTATGTTGCAGTTTTGTTCACGGTATATTAATCGAGGTTTTTAACTCAAATTTTTTGCAGTTAATTTCTTTCAATATATTTTTTCTATAGATTGCATTATACTTCAAACACTATTTACAAAGCTAACAATTTAATTTTAACCACGTATTTGATTGATCCAACACTTTTATTTACTTTTTAAACATACGTTTTTATCAATTTTTACCAAAAACTACTAAAAGTAAGATTATTTTTAGCAACAACCAAACAAGAGCATATTGTGATACAATAAGAAAAATATAAATAAAATGCAGTGAGATGCTCTCAATCAACTAAAATGAAAAGATGATTTCAATTAATCTACTTCTACTTCTACTTCTACTCCTACTTCTACCTACATTTTCCTTTAAAAGAGGCAACATCAAAGAACTGTTCATTTGTGAGAGCCCTCTTACATTTTACTGTTCATCCACTGTTCATTTGTGAGTTCTCCATTTCACACTCAATCCGGATAAATTACTGTTCACAAGCGAGTTTTGCTTTGTTACAATGGGGTACTTTTAAGTTTGACCTAGTCAAAGGACCTAAATTCTACCTTGACTTTCAAAATCATGAATATTATGATATTGGCCTCTTGTATGATAAAAAGACAAAGATGCCCTTAAATGTTTTGTACAATTACAAAATAGTATATTGTTGAAAGGACTATACTACCCTTTTAGTTAATAATTGAAAATCAAACACTTCCCCACTTATAAAAACTTCAAAACGAGCTTCCAACACAGGAAAAACTCTCATCTTTTCATCTGCTTGAACCTCAAAATCTAGAAAAATTTTGAAACGTTAAAGCCGGAAATTTTTTTTCATATCAATTACTTCAAATCGGTAAGTACATTTACGCATGTTTTATTTCATTTTCAGTAAATTAGTATACGTTTGAATAGAGAAATTTTATGTCTACATAGTAATTAGCATAAATTTTTTTTAACAGATCTTATCTATCAAAAAAAATTGAACAGATGTATAATATTTTCTTTAGAACCGTATTCTCTTGCGCAAAAACAGCCAAACAATCAACTGTTTTGGCTATTAACAGCTAAACAGTCCGACTGTTTTCGACTGTTTGATTGTTAACCAGACTGTTTTCGACTGTTTGGCTGTTAACATCCAAACAGTCAGCTGTTTAACATCCAATTAACTGACTCTGCACTGATTTTTTCTTATAATTAATAAATGAAGTTGATTAAAACCATTTCCTCATGCAGATATGATAATCCCCGTCTGTTATTTCGGTGATTTCGAATTGAATGAAAATAATCGGTGGGAATGGAGATGGACGAGTGACATACGTGGTTGTATTGCAATTCCCATAACAGAGAGTACACCATACTTAGAAATGTACCAGAATTTGGAAAATAAGCTGAATGTCGATCAATCTCAATACAATATGCAATTGAGATATCTATTCAACGGTTATGGGGATTCGTCCATTCCGATGCCACCGGTATTCGTTATTAATAATGCTGAATTCAATTATCTATTAGAATTGAATAAAATGCATCGAACTCCGACTGTTCTTGGTGTGACTTTAATTACGAAGGATGTTATCGAAGGTAAATGCGAAGATTTAGATAGGGCGGATAACAATGATCGAGGTTTTTGGGAGACAGTGGAGATAGTTCCTGCGGATGATGTGAGTATTCCTAAGATAGTTGCTTCTGATTGTGATGTCGCTGTTACGCGCAGAATTTCGTTGACAGTTGAAGACAATGAGAATATAAACGAGTTTACAAATGAGAATTTGATTGCTTTATCCCGACAGAGACACGAACCGGGTGGGAGCTCACAGGTTGGAACAAGTGGACCGTCCTCCAATTCTTCTCATGTGGCTCCCAATGATGAGGACTTGCAGGTCAAGCAACTATTTGAAACCAAGAAAGATTTGCAGGAAGCTGTGCACCGGCTGGCATTAAAATATAACTTTGAGTTCAAGGTAAAGAAATCAAACAAGTCATTGTTGACAATTGCCTGCGTCGAAGACAGTTGCAATTGACATTTGAGAGCAACTAAGATGGACACGAATGAGTGCTTCGTAATTCGCAAGTATTCACGGGAACATACTTGCGAAGTGGGAGTTCTTCGAAACGATCACAGGCAAGCTCGAGCATGGTTTATTGGTCGACAGATAATGCACAAGTATCAGGATCCACGGATGATCTATAGACCTTCGGACATCATTAACGACGTCCGTCGAGAGTACGAAGTGGTCATAAGCTACCAAAAAGCGTGGAAGGCCAAAGAATGTTCGTTGGAGGATATAATGGGATCGACTGAAGAGAGCTATGCTAAATTGGCTAGGTATTGCCATAACATGGGGACAACTAATCCTTGCACAACATTTTTTATTGAGACGGGGGGCGATAATTGTTTTAAGTATTTCTTCATGGCTCTCGGACAATGTATTCGGGGTTTTCGAAATGCAATGCGACCCATAATTCTAGTTGATGGTACAACTCTAAAAGTTAAATATCAAGGCAAATTAACTATTGCTACATGTCAAGATGCCAACATCCAAATTTACCTTATTGCATTCGGCATTGTCGACAGCGAGAATGATCTGTCCATGCGTTGGTTCTTTTCTAAACTGAGGGAAGTGATCGGGGAAGTCAAAGACCTTGCCTTTGTAACCGATCGGGGACAGTCTATAATAAACGGTATCGCTGAAGTTTTTCCCGGGGCACATCACGGGTATTGCATGTACCATATACAAGGTAATTTGAAGACTAGGTATCGGGGCAAAGACATCGTTTCATTGTTCAGGAGAGCAGCCGAAGCTTATAGTGCTGAAGAGTGTAATAAGTTCATGCTCGAGATAGGAAGTAATTCATTACCGGCGTTGGAGTATCTGACGAAGATGGGGATCGAACATTGGGCGCGGTCATACTTTTCAGGACGTCGATACAACATGATGACGTTGAATAACGTGGAGTCTCTCAATGTATTGTTTAAGAAGGATCAAGAGTTATCAATTCTCGCAATGATTGAGAATATTCGTAACAAGCTACAACAGTGGTTTCACGATCGACGTGCAACATCACAGAATTGCAGTAGCGTGTTGGCCCCGGCTCAAGAGGAGAAACTGTTTAAGGCGGCAGAGGTTGCGAGGAATTTGAATGTGGAAGCACTAGATGAGTTTTGCTTCTCCGTACAATATGCACGTAATACAGCATATATGGTGGACTTGATTGATAACACATGCAGTTGTACGAGATTTTAGTTGGAGAGCTTTCCATGTGAGCATGCAGTTGCGGTGGCCATGTATCGCGGTTTTGCTGCGAGAACGTTATGCTCTTTGTATTATACGACTGAGTGTTGGAGAACAGCATATGCTGAGACTATATTTCCTCTACCGAATGAAGTCAAGTGGAAGTTCCCGAGTACATTCTCCCATTTCATAATTTGTTGCCACCAGCAGTTGAACCGCGTGGTCCTGGACGTCCAAGTACATCTAGAATACCATCTACCGAAGAGTTTCCTCGACCGCGGGCATACTCGACAATTTTGTACCAGTCAAATTCCCCTAAATGACGATTAGACAGGTACGTTAAATGAATAATATTTCCTTTTACTTTATATTGTTCAATATTTAATTTTTATAAATCTTCGATATTCAATATTTATTCTTGATAAACGGTAGTTATAATGATTCATATGAAAAAAATTGTTCCATACTCAGCCTACTTGTAAAATAACAAAATAAAAAATATAATTAAATTTCCAATGTGAATGCTATATACATTGAACACAAATTTACAATTATTTCATAATCACAAAAAATAATTAAATTTACAATTGAAACGTTACATATATTTAATACAAATTTACGGGTCAGCATTAAATTCGAGCAAATCACATGCTAGCTTCTTTCTCTAGTTCTATATCCACGACTGGTTGATTTCATCAATCTTATGCCCTATACTTAAAAATACGACGTACTTAATGGCAAATATGTCGCAGTCGCCGCTGCAATTGAACAAGAATGAATCAATTCAGTACTGTGTAAGTAAAAACTAAATCTGAAAGATAAAAACAACAAATTTCAAACACTTACCTTACGAACTATCGCGCTGTCGTCGTGTTTTGAACAATCCGCAATCTATCCTGTACATTTATCCCTGCTCGTTCGGCCATCATAGGAACAATTACAGCCACGGACTCCAGGTTTTGCTTCAACTGGCCTTGTGTCAAACATGAATGATCTGGGTCGTACACATATATAGTCGAGTCAGCAAAAACGATCTCCAGCGTAACATAGTGTTTACTGATGCATGCTGGAATGTACATATGTGTACAACCCTCCCATGATTTTCCCCCGACACTCGGTGATAGTCCTATCACCCACTCGAGCATATATTCTGGCACCGTGTACTCGTTACCCATAAGTTCGAGCGACTGATACTCTATGGTAACGGCACGCAAGAACTCAGTGTTTAATATGACTCGACCATGGAAATCAAATGATTTTGGATGTCTTTGAGCTCAATCTCGCAGTAAGTCCATGGCCACGTCGATGTGCTACAGTAGGAAACACCAAAAAAGTATGAGTTATTCATTTAATAAACACAAAGTGATGTATACATAAAATACACGAAATGAATAGTTCACTTACATCGTCGGCGAGCCAAGCTCCCGCAGTGGTGATATCGTGGAACCACTTGTAAAGGTCCGAGACCGTCTTTTGACCTATCGTGCGGCTAACTCTATAAAAAACAAGGAAATATTAAAATAAGCGTAGACGAGTTAGCGTACAGTGCTTTATTAAAATCATACAATACTTACCCGGGGATACTTCTCCGCTACTCTGTCTCGAACGCTTTCCACTTGACATTCTCCACCTCCCTGAATAAGTTCGGGTGCGTCCCATCAATGAACGTCCTCCTCTTGGCCTCAGCAGTGAAGGGGGAAACAACATACTGTGACGGTACTTTCAAACTCTTGCCAACCACAAGCTCCGTCTCGTCAACAGCATGTCTCTTACCCTCAATCACGCCGGGCGTCCTCTCGACCTCTTGGGCCACCTCCTCCGTCCCTCCCATCGGGGCCTCCCCCTCCACCGCCACCACCTCCGTCCCTCCCGTCGGGGCCCCCCCTCTATCGCCACCTCTTCTGCCCCTCCCGTCGGGGCCACCCCCTCCATAGACAACCACAATGACTCCAATGTCTCATCAGGACAAAAATGTGGGTGACCCCCCTCTCCATCACCATCTCTGCCACCCTCTCGATCATGATCTCCGCCATCCCCTCTGTCCCCTCATCATCTGCCGGCTAAATCTCCTCTAAGTGCCGCTACTGTATCTTGAAAGACGACAACGGAAGACTGTAGTATTTCAACGTCATGAGATAGATCGTCAACCCTCCTTATCAACTCTCGTCCCATATCGTCGACCCTCCCTGTAAGATAGTTGACCTTCCCTGCCAGATCGTTGACCCTCCCTATCAACTCTCATCCTAGATCATCGACGTTCTTTCTCAAATCTCGTTGTAGCATGCTGATCTCCTCCGCTCTAAATCCAGTCAAACGGGCATACAAATCATCACTGTGTGCCGGAGACACACGGAGGAGATGTCTGGACGGAGGTGATGCCGTGATGCCATTGGCGGCGGTGATACCCTCGGCGGAGGTGATGCCAATGGTGGCGGCGATACCCTCGGCGGAGGTGATCGTGGATCAGCTGGACCACCCTCCTACATAAAAAACATTACAAATTATTCAATATATTTATACGTCGATGATATTCAATAAATTATATTTCATTCACATACCCAATCTTGGTCCAAACTCGGATCAGACATCTCCTCGTCTAGGGTGTGCGGAACGCCTAAATCCCGCACAAGACCCCGAGCCTCCTTTTCCATCGACGGTGTCAACTCAGGTATGACTTCAAGCTGACATATTGACATTTCAACTACTTAACGATCATGTAAACAAAATTTTAAATTACTTATAATATAAATCACAAATGCATAATACTTACCTGAGGATCGTCGAGGAAGGCCGATAACTGCTTCCCAGTAGGACATTTCTCCGCTCGCGATGATCTCCAATGAAGTATCCGAGGGCAGCGTGTCTCCCCTCGCTACGCAAAGCGGGCCCACAGTACAAGGACTGTCTCATACACCCAAATCTGTAACACATATACTTATTATGCACAAATGTAATATACTAAAACTTTAACTTTGATTATATTAAACATTTACCTGCACCGTTAAGGGTAATCCATATGTATCGTATTTACGCATCGACCCCCTGGGCCTCGAGTGTGCTCTGGTGAAGACATGTACAGTGTCTTCGTAGCATCTCCGGCCCCATGGACAGTTGTTGAACGCATCGATGTCGTCAACAACTTGCAAATGAAAAATGTCGATGGCAGTCTTCTTGTGATAACACCTCATCACACTCTCGAGGATGTAGACCAGCCCAAACTTCAATCTATCTAGCATCTGGTCGCACCCCCCTAATCGCGACCATCAAGTTGGATAGAAGCACTGACCCATGTCCCTGGAAGTACGTCTCGTACAAAATATTTGAAATATTTTCAAAATAGAATTGTAACTGATATTAATGTTCAAAAAATTAGTAAAAAATCGATTCGAATAAAAGAAATCAGTAAAAAAGTACCTCGCTGGTTATACAAATTAACCAGCGAGTTGGAACAAGAAGCAGGAGAAGATCAAGAAAACGGACCATTAGATCATGAAATTTGTTCAATTGGAATTTGGTTATTTACCATGTACGAGGATCCCCGCTAAGCATCCATGGCTGAATGGTTAAAGCGCCCAAATGGCTGTATCGTCGCCCGTAATCCTCGGTCCAGTGATCAATGTAAACTCAAATGTCGAGAAACGGACGACCTTGCCCCCGAGGTCGAACTGGAGGGAATCGTCGTCGACTGGCCTCAGAAGCCGACATAGAAGTGCATCGATGATCTGTCCTGAGTACTGCACCTCTCGCAACTGGTAAAGTGGCCATAAGAAGGACCGTCGTAGCATATCTCTGTGCTGATCATCGAGCAGCTCCAACACAACAGTAAAACTCTCAAAGCTACTGTTCCAAGTAGCCTTCCCCGCCATTCGTCTCAACTCCCCATCTAAATGATATTCCATCCTGCAAAAATTCAAATGTTAGAGTATTGAACAACAGATAACAAAAGACAGCATAATCTCACAAAATCAAGGGAACCGAATTCTAATTACCATACAATACGCATTAAAATAAATTAATTATAAAGAAAATTAATCACAAATATTATATTTGGAAAATATATTTAAAAAAATCAAATTAAATACATTTTCAAAAACATTAAAGAATATAAATATTATTTAAATAAATTCGAAACAAAATCAAAGGTAAAAGAACAATAAAAGGAAAAAAAAGAATTGTCAATTTCGGACAACATTATCTATTCAATTATTAAATTATATAAAAAAGGCAATTATAAAAATTAAATAAATAAATAACATAATTATTATTTAATCAAATTCAAATAAATTAATTATAAAGACAATTAATCTTGTAATCATTTGGAAAATATATTTACAAACAAAAAATTTCAAATTAAATACATTTAAAAAAAATGTAAAGAATATTTATATTATTTAAATAAATTTGAAAAAAAATATTAAAGATTATTTCATAAAAAAAAGGAACAACACAAAATTATTAATTAAAGATAATATTCAATTATTAAATTATATAAATAAAAGACAATTATAAAAATTAAATAAATAAATAACATAATTACTAATCAAATAAAAAATTAAATTAATTACAAAAATTATAAAAAACAAATAAAAATTAATATATTTTAAAAAAAAATTGGACTGTTAACAGTCATGGGCCGACTATTAACAGTCGGGTTAACCCGACTGTTAACTTATTCGTCTTCTCCATTTCTGTCAGAAATCGCCATTGCCGGCCAGTAGGTCCAAAAATTACAAAAAATATCACATTTTTTATCTCAGCATGCCCACAATCTAACACTACTCATGCTCATGATAGAAATCAAATCGAATATTCATCTAATTAAATCTAATATTATTCAATAAATTTTCAACTGGAACTCTGTGCGAGAAAACTAACCGGTATTCTTTCCGGTGTAGATGCGTGAAGCTCACTACGACGGTGGTGTAGTTGGCCGGTGGTTGATCGGACAATTTTCAGACGACTGTGTGTCGGTTTTCTTTTTTGGTCGGTCGGCTAGAAAATGAGATTCAAACAGTCACTAGCTGAAAGGTAAATTTGCTCTTTTAGTGTAATGTTTTTTTAAACTTAATTTCTTTTTTTTTTTCAATTCATTTAATGGGTCAAAGGCCAATATGAAAATTTGCTACAGTGGAAAGTCCATTTTCGTGTATTTCCTCTGTTACAATACTGTTCACTAAATATCTCATCACCTTGGTTACCAATTAATTTAAGATGAAGTACCAATTACATTTTTACGGTTTATTCACTTCAATTGTTGAATCTGTGATTTTTCTTTTTGTTCATTCGATCTTTTGAGAAATCGAACTCAAAATAGCTGAAGTATGTTCCGTTGATGTTCTTGTTGTGTATTATTTGTTCAATTTGTTGCTCTTTCGTATATTTTTTCCTGCTCTCACCATTTTCCTGTTGTCAGTTCCAAGTTTCAACTCTTAAAAGCGCAAAATGGAGGGTAGTGGTACTGCCAGTGAAGCATAGGGGACTGCTTCTGTTGAATCTGTGCCTCAAAATAAGGAAATATTGAAGATTGCGCGTGATCCTTTCTCTTGGAAATATCAAAGTGGTAAACAAAAGGAAATGGGATCAATTGGTATCCAAATCCGAGACACGTTAATATGGAAAGAATCAAAGGAATAAGTAAGAAAAATATGTATGCCGTGGACAGATTTTTTTTCACGTTTTTTTCCTTTTAATTTCCATATTTTGCCAAGACTCGTGTACATATAAGACTCCAATTTCAGTATTGTTGAAGCCATTATTGTTGTAATTCTCTCCTTTCATAGATTGAATAAAATAACATCGTTCTTCTGCCAGTTCTTTTATTTCTTTACTTTAATCTTGTACGTGGCTTTTCGTGATCTTGTTAATTACTTCAATTACAACAAGTTGTATTCAATAAATCTCAATTCCTGCAATATTGGTCAATCGGTCTCAACAGCTTCCCCATGCGTACAATTAAGGATGGTGTTCACTTCCATACCGCATCTGTACTAGCAGAGGCTAAAAGGATTACTTCCTTTTACAGTGATGTTCTTTCTGCAACTATCATGAATGTAGAGCAGTGCAAAGCTTGCTAAAACTAAAGTTCATAGGTAAACAATGAACTGTGTATGTTGGTTTCTTGAATTTTTGCTGCTTGGTTCATGTGTCTATAATCTAAAATTTCGGAGAACAATTGAAGTTTGTGTGATGGTTTTGCCATATATGATGTGTGTCTTAAATCCATATTTAAGTATTTCTTACTTTCTGAGTGTTGTTTTGAAATTCTAAAAAGAAGCTGAAAATGTGGACAAAGAGAAAAATGAGATGATTAAAATAATATATTGTTAGTCGATAATTATTTAACTGTTGCACTGGAGGATGATTTGGGGTACATTGAGGATTTTGAGTTCTACTAGGAATTTGATTGTTATACGAGTGAGAGGACGATAAGATCAAAGTTTTTAGGTTGGATGAAATTGATGAAAAATTGGTCAAAGTGACTAATTTGGGTGATACGTTGTTGTTCCTGGGTGATAATTGCGCATTTTAAACTTCTGCTTTGGTGATTTTTGGGTATAATGGGTGTAAAGGTAATTCTGTATTTTTTACAAATGAGTTTTTTTGTCGCAGGGATTATGATTGGGTTTGGAAAGTGTCACAGTATCGGAGTGTTTGATTTGGAGAGTGGGAGTATTAGGCCAATTGATAGTTACAATGGTTATTCCTATATGTTTTCGCTGCCACCTGCTTTGTCTGTTCTAATGTGTTATGTTGAGGAATTTATGTGTTTTTCCTTTTTGTTTTTTAGGTGAAATATGTTTTACATATATATTCCAGTTAGTCATTTTGGTCTTTATTTTATTTCAGATTGCTGACTATAATATTATAGTTGCACAACAAAGCATAATTTTGTTGACAGGATCCCAAAAAGGTATTCCGAAGCATGCTACAGTAAATAAAATATATGTTGCATTTATAGTAAAGTGTCTTAAAACCATTTATGTTAATGATCCAATTCATTCCATACTGTATCTGCAGTGTAAGCAAGAATCTAGATATTTCTATCAAACTTGGATGCTAAACCAAGGCTGGAATGTATATATAATGCAGATGTAAGGCTAAAAAATTTGTAACCTCCAACTTAGCATTTTATGAAGAGAAAGAGATATCCTTGCTTTTGATGGGCATAATAGAATGTTCCGAGTTCAAAGACTGGTTTTTAAAAGACTCTTTTTGCATAAGACTGATTTTCTAAATACTCTCTTTTCGTAGAGAATTAACATACCCATAAAGTTTTTTCCTCTTCTGTGGAATCCTTTATAACATATTAAGTTCAGTAGGAAAACAATATAATGTCTATAAATAAAGGACACCCCTAATGCTCCGTTTATTAAAATCGCTTAACTTGTGGAGGGGTTAAAAAAAGAACATAGCACAAAGAACATGGGCAGTGGGAATAAGAGACACCATTCTACACCATAAGAAAATCAATTATTTCATTGTGTATGAATCGCCACAAATGTGTGTGTGCGTGTTTCTTCATTAATGTACTACACACTTTATCTATGGACAATATCCTTCTTAATTAGAGTGAAAAATTTATGGCTGCAAGTGAATGTAGATGTGACATTGAGGATAAATTGCCACTGGTGTGTTTGCGTGTTTCTTATTTTGTTTTCTTCATTGTTTATTAGGGATTAAAATCATGAAACAAGTGATGCCAACAAAAATATGATAATCCATGGTCCTAATAGAATTATTAGTTGCTTTTCAGATTATCCATATAGGACACCTTACATCACGCTAAAAAAAGAATATATATATATATATATATATATATATATATATATATATACACACACACACACACACACACACAAATAGCAATTAATAGGACGAAAGAAAGTTGCAGTGGAATTGGCAAGGAGTCACAATTGCTTTTGGGAATATCTTTTATTTTTTAAACTTCTCACTAAATCTAATATACCTCCTGGTTATTAACTCAATGGCGTTAAGCTTTGCAGGTTTATGTTGTGCTTCTTTCTCCACAGTAATTTGTGTCGAGCTTTATGCTAATTTCTAATTTTACACTCCAAGTTCAGCTCTTAGAGAAGTGATGGGCTTTATGCTCTCGAAAAGAATTTTGAATTTCATATTGAAAAATCTTTTTATAAAACTTTCCTTTCTGATCTTGCAAAGTATAAACAGCATAAATCCACCATTAGAATTTTTACTCAAGACAATTAAATATCAGGTCAATGATTCAAGGAAAATTTGCTCAAAAATTGGCTCTTGATCTACAATTATGCCTTTCTTCTTCTACAATGTAATCTTACATGAGTTATTTGTTATGTGACTAACCAATGTCCAACTTCTGAAGTGGATTCCAGTATATCTGTAAATAATGTTTATCGAATGGTTTTGGTGAATAATGAGGTGCACTTATTATTAAATTTTAACCAATATAGAACATGATAATTTTCCTTTGACTATTACATAGATTTCAACCAACATAAAATATAATTATTTTCCCTTCACGATTATTCCCCTTTATGCTCACAATCTCCAGGACTTGCTTTGTCCAAACATCTTAGTAGTTTGTAAGTTAAATGCAAGATAAGATGCATCTACTTTATAGTTTAAAATTAGCTGAAACGAGCTTGTCCAAGATGGGAATTACTACTGTCAAAGATGTAAATGAATGAACTGGAGATCCGAAACTTCTTAAAGAGTGTTCATTCATGTGGTGGTCATTGGTTTACGTGCTATGCGCCTTTTGTTTTTGAAAGAGTTTCCTTTATCTCCATACATTTATGTTAGGTTAGTAAAGTTTGAAAAGGATTGAAATGCATATCGTACCTTACGTGAGTCTCCACCAAATTATCTATTGTTCTGTTCCAATAAAACCTTGAGAAATGATGTTCTTCAATGGAAAATTGGTGAAATTATGTTAAGTCATTCTTGTCATTACTATCGTCTAGAACACTTGTCCTGCCTCCAAATTATTGATGCATTGAAACGTGGACATCTTCGCTTTTTTGAGCTATTTTTCTTTCATTAAAAATTTGTGTCTGCAAACAAGTCAATCTGCCCCGTCATGATGTTCTACTGATTTCCGTGGAGATGATAGAATCTCTTTTGCATTTGTTTAAGGACGAACTCAAGCTCAGAACTTAAAAAATGATTCTCTTGCAGAATCGAAATCTGATATTATGGTCAAGGTAATTTGTTATTTTTTCTACTCTTGTCACCTTCTCAAAATATAATGTGAGTTTTCCCCCGTATAAAGCTTGTTGCCATATTCTTCTTCATGCAGATTGGTCTGAGAAAAGATTCTCACTCATTTGCTAAGGCTTTTGCTGCTGTTTTTCGAAGAAAATGGAACCCTGGGGACGCTATCTCTAGCAGTGATTCAGAGCTGCTCTTGATATCCGATGCAGCACAATTATCAAACTGCCTTGTTTATTTAGCCATGAGGGCTTTGGTGTCATCCTCTTTACATGGCTCTCTGTATTTAAAAATGAATGCTTGAATTTTTTACTTGGTGTAAAAAATGATTACTTACAAGAGATAGCAGATGAGAGTGTCTATTTTTTGTTATTAATCCGTTTACCAGCTTTCAACAACTCATTCATCATGTTGGCATGTGTAGCAGGCTGATAATTATGAGAAAGTGTTCTCCCACATGAATTTCTTTGGGGCCATTTGTAGTCATTTGGCCTTGACTTTCTAAAACACATCAGCATGATACCTGTGTATCCAAAGGGAATGGGATCCTCGATAAGAAGGTTATATGTACAGAGGAAAGAAATCAATGGTGCTGGCATTAATTCGAGTTTTGCTATCCACCAGGTTTGTGCATCTATGAGTTTGTGGAAGATGGTGGTGGTTGTGGGTGTGGGTGTGGGTGTGTGAGGTTGGATGTGTGCACATTTGAGGTTCTTAACATATGAGATTTGGTGGTTTTTTGCCTTCATGTTTAGGATGTTCATGGCAGAGCTACAGAAGTTGCCCTTGGATTGTTAGTTGTCCTTGGTTCTCTCTTCACTTTTGCCACTACTTTCGAGCAGGAGTGCAAGAGTGATATTCTTGGGGAGAGAGGTAAGAGTGGTTTTTAATATCACTAATTTCCTTTCTGCTTGATGATGATAGCTGTGCATGGTATTGTAGAATATTGTTCAGAAGGTATACAGAAAATGGAATTTGTGAGGATCTTGCCTACAACACTGTGGAGTGCATAACATGAATTATTTCTTGGACCATATGAATAAACGTTAGTTTTAGTAGCATAATTTTTTCAGTAGGTATCTACTCTTGTTATATTTTTGTTGTTGCATACTTTATTATCCCTTTCCACTACTTTTTGTGCTTGATGTATCTCCTAATTAAATATTTATGTTGTATATTGTGACGGGGTATGCTGGTTGTCTACAATTCATTGACTGAAGATAGCAAAAAAGGCCTTTGAGGCTGCATGTAGCAACTTTCTTAGCAATTTGAATTCTGATGTTAGAGAATACTGTTGGGAATCTACTCAACGTGTGTAACAAAAATTAAAACAATTTTTGATTCCCATCAGGATTCATCTTTGTGTTTATATAGAAATTATGATAAAAGTTATATATTTTCTAGATCTGTAAACTCCTTTGCCATATCTTTGTTCCAGCAACTTGGATCTGTCTCCCACAACTGTTCAATTGTCTAGTCTCTAATAATAATTCACACAAAGAACAAGATTGTGGTATTAGGGTTTTTCTTATGTTAGCAAGAATAATGAAAAATCTCTGCAATTTTGAAAATCTTAATCATATTTATATAAGCCCGAACGGGCTTGGCCTGACTCGGTCTAACATTTAATTAACCCATTTAATTAAATTCGGTCTGTGAATTAATTAATCAAATTAATCAATTCAGGCCTAAAAATAAGCAACTCAATTAATTAATTTATCCAATACTTGTTAAATTAATTAATTGACAAATCACAATTTTCCAGTTCTCCTTTTGTTTGCGACCCATCAGGTTCCCGATCACGATACCTAACGACGTGAAATATTATTTTGATCTAATTAAAATTGATAAATTAAAATACCCTTTTAATTTATCACCAATTCACACTCGTTGTCCCAGATTAACATCTAGTAATGTGTTAGGGCAATACATGTGACGAGAAATGTCACATGACATGATAAAATCAAACTCGTTCGTTTACCGTGAAACTATAATCCCTTCGTCAGTATGATCTGATCAATTACGAGATATGAAAGTGTGTCAATCTCGATTATCGATCATATCTTTCACTCCACTATTAAGTCAAGTAAGAATTTATCTTTTTTCACTGCAATTTATTTGGAGGCACACATTTGTGATCTTGCTTTGATGAAGTTTTTTGTGCGTTATCCTTTTAAGTTTTTACCCTGTCAAGCTCGGCTCTAAAGCTGCTTAATCAACAGATATGTTGTACCAATATCTGTATTCAAACTTTAGCAAAATTTCTTGAATGACTTCTAATTTATTGGGTTCCACAACATATTTTCCCTACAGAGAATGGATATAGTTTTCTTTTCATGCATGGCAACATGATCTTGTTCAGTGAAGTTAGTTGGTTACTTGGTTTCTGACCACAATTTGAGAACCTGCAAAAATGGGAATTTTAATAGGGATCTAAGAGAATTTTGATTCTATTGCGTAGTTCAAAATCCTTCTGAGACCAGTTAGTGTAAGTTTAGTACACTAGATAAGACTCGATAATGTCATGGAAAAAAGAGAAGCTAATCTTTTCTAATATACTCTTGTGCCCCTTCTGATAACTGTGAGCAAAAGGCCAATTGACTATCAAGGTATAGAATCAGAATAAATAAGAGTTGGCTGATGAAGCCACAGTCATTGTATATTTTACTCATAAAAAATCAACACCGTCAAGATTTAGTATATTTGAAGACACTTAGATTTTTGACATTTAATTTCCACACAACCATTGAAAAGAAAGATGAGATATAAACAGTTCAACTTAAGAAACACCATCACCAACTATACTAACAACATTTCTATAATTCACGGGCAGTGGGTTTTGCTCTAAATTGATTCATCTCAGCTAGTTTAATCTCAAAAGAATTTTCCCATAAGATTAATAACAGTTATAACTGTGATATTTGTTCGCTCTAACATATGGTTCAGTCCCAGTTTAATGGCCTTTTTTTATCGTGCAGGTCATTGGAAGTTTTAGCCAGTAGTCTACTGGAACAAGCCAAAATAAAGATGACTTTCATAGAGCTTATTTCAATTGTCAACTATGTCATATTATGTAGTTCTGGAAATGAGTTTTATTTAAGAAAATATAGCTGGATGGTTAGGATTCTTGAAGAAAAGACTTTTTGTAATATGTCATTCATGATGTAGAATTTTGTTAAGTCATCTTTTTGGTAAAAATTGCGTAAGTTGGACAAGAGCCAGTACTGATCAATTTTGTCATTCAACTACATCTGAACCTTATTCTTCTTCCAAAAAACTTGTCCTCTTCCAAGTATGATTTGCAAGGCTCAATTCATACAATTCACAGGATATAACCAATTACATATATTAGCATTTGCTTGAACTTATCGTGCAAAATATAACTAAAGATTTTTCTATGTACATGTTACACCAATTACTCCTATATTAGCATTTGCTTGTACTTATCGTGCAAAATATAACTAAAGATTTTTCTATGTATATGTTACAAGATCATTTAATCCCACATGTAATTTGATATTTAGGTTCTTGTTTACTCCATTACTTCAAATATTTACAAGGAAACATTCCGCAATATCATCAAAACTTAAACTCTGAACCAATAGTCTTTTCAAGGTTGCACTTTTAATATATACTAGGTTACATACAACACAGTGCCAATCCAACAACTAATGACTCTTTCAACCATCAAATCATTGCATTCCACATGCTTTTTCGTAAATCTCAAAGAAAAAGAAATGCTAGTAAGAATCAAACTAACACCAGCCTGAGATTATTTTGACGTGAAGAATGGAACACTAAAATTAAGTATGAGTTCCCACATAATTAAGAGTTAGTCAACAAGCAACACAAACAACTAACAAACTCACAAACGCATAAAGATATACAAATGTGTTAGAAAAATAAAGAGACATGTTTGCTGAGTTTTGAATAACTTCACTTGCAGAGAAACAAATGATCTGACTGCAAATGCATCATCTTTGACCTCATTTCATTTAGCTACAAATGAGATAGAATTTTTGACATTGTAGACCTTTCCAGAGGGATTCTTAGAGCTAACTTAAAGTTCATTAACTTTGTAGAGCTTTTGAAAGATTCTTGAGGTTGCTATCTTGCGTTAGTAATGCTCCCTTATTGCCCATGGGTCCTTTTAAGATAATTGGTAATAGAATCTAATATGGCTAATACCGTTTCAAATTAAAGATAATTGTGATTATATAATAGCATAAACTCTAACACCCCAATTTTTCATAAATTCTACAGTGTTACCAAAGACTTGCTTTTTTTTTCTTTTTTTTTTCTTTTCGTTAAATATGGAACAATAAAAATTTATTTCTCCATAATAAAATAACTGAAATGTGGATAAATTTAAACATAGAAATTGTATCTTTAAAAAAAAAAAAAAAGGCATAATCACGTAACTAATTAAACTAACTAATAAATTGAAATACAAAAAATTTAATGTTTATTTCTTTCGATTCACTTGATAGCCTGCATCACAATCCTGTCACAAATTCAATCGATCCGAACTAACCTATAAAATTGTTGTAAGAGCGAGTATTTGGAAATACATAGTAAGATGTATGCAGTTTCCATACGCAATTGTATAGCAATAAAATAGACACTTCATACCACATTTCATATGGAGCACATCGATAATTAAGTGAGACACCTATCAATAGTATTTTGAATTCTCGAAAAATTTTACATTTCTTTATAAAGAATTCAATGGAGTTTACATTTTGTTAGATTAAACCTGAACGGTAAGTATACAAAAACAAATCACTTACACAAAAGTATTTTACCTTGATTTTGAAAAATTGAAAAGAATAAAATCTTGCACGTACAAATTCTCCTATTATTTTTCTATATTTTTTCCTCACTTTTTCTCTTTCTTTGCCGTGGCTATCTTTGTTTTCTGTGGTGAAATAATGGAATTCTTACATTATTTATAGTTAAAATTCTCAATTGAGTTTGTATGTAACTAAAATTGAAAATTCGTGTAATTTAAGGAATTTGTATAAGAATTGGTTTCAAATAATAAAACTACGATGACTATTAAACTTTATCAAAAATAAAACTTAATTAATTATGAATTAAAGACGACTCCTTTAAACTTTCATATCTTGAAAGTAACTTATCTGAAGTAACTTTTTCTCGAGTCCAAAGTGCATCATTTAATACGAGCTACCCAACGAGCCCAATATTGATATACAAAATCCAGCTCTATCAAAATCTAATTACTTGGCCCAAGTAAAATTAAAATTAATATTATTTCACTTTAGCCCTCAACAATATACTTAGATCAAAATCTTTATTACTAAATAATTCTCTACCATAAAATTTTGCATTGTCATAATTTTCTTGGTCTATAATTTTGTTTTTTGCAACAGAGGATTTCTGTAAAATGTTTAGGTTTTTGTAGAAGCCAGAAGATCTATTTTTTCCTTCCGTAATAAATTATATTGAGAGGTGAAAATGGGGAAGAAGATGAAGTGGAGTGGGGTGTGATATAAAGTTTTAAACATTTAGAATTGTAGGTGGCACGTATAAAATATTTAGATTTAATTATATAAAAAAAAAAAGTTGGGTAATGAAATTGCAATAATTTCTTTTTAATTTTGGTATTTTTTTTTTTACTGTTTTTAACGGCAAATCTGATGAATCTTGACGGCAAGAAAGTTTTTCGCATAAAATATTTCAAACTAAGGGGTTTTCTGCGATTTCCAATGTATAAGAGTGATAGCACATGAAAACATTTCTAGGGGGTTTTTTTGCTATTAATCCATTAAAAAATTAATATTTTGACCAAAAAAAATAAATAAATTACAATACTTCTAAGAATATAAAATAAATTGTAGTAGATAGAAAAGTGATTTCACAGCAAAAGGTTGAAAATATTGTTAAGAATATCAGGCGTGATAAGTGTCAATACAACGCCAGGGGACTCAATGATGGGAGGTATAGCGCAAAATAGCCTTTAATTAATGATGTGAATTCGGATAGTTAGATCGCTATTAAACCCACAAAAAAAGACACAAATTCCAAGAAAGCCAAAAATCAAAGTTTAAGATTCAATTCACAAATTTACAGACCAAACAACCAATAGTATATTAAACTATTGACTTTTTGATCACGAAACTTATAAATTTAATCCGGATTTGGATTTAACCCAACCAATTAATGAATCAAACAACCCCAAGGTAACAAAGACATGAATGACCTTTTGATTACACAATTAATTGAAAAGACACGAAGGACCTTTTGATTACACAATTAATTGAATCTTACCCGAGTTTTGAATGCTACAAGATTGCGAAATCTTGATAAGTTCGATTGTTCCACACAAGAACAAATATTAGAAGCGAAAAAACCTCTCGAATTAATTCTCAAAATATCAAAGTTTGAAAAATACAAAGAATGAAATCGTCCTATTTATACTAAAACTTATAAAATAATTAAAAAGGAATTAAAATCCTAAAAACCTATTTTTAAATAAAGTAAAACACGTCCCAAATAACTAAAGATATTAAAAATAGTATAATCCTAATTGAATAAGGAGACAAATCCTAAAGGACCGCAAAATTGTCGGCTAACATGGAATTCGATCAATTTTCGGTTACTTGCACAAAACTAGAACTTTCTGTCGAATTTATTGAAATGCGGATCACATCATTCCCTCCCTCTTCGAAAGGATTCGTCTTCGCTACACCTGGTTCAAATACTTTGCAACTTCCATCTACTTGATCAATGTTAAACCCTTGATTGAGCTTCTTATACCCCACGTTGCAATTGTTGATTGATTCCTCTTTAATGCTCCAAAGTTGCTCCATTTGTTGTACACCAATGAAATACTTAAATGGTGCTTTCTCATGCAATAAATTTTTATGTTCCTACAACAAGGAATATTTCAAATTGGGGAGGGATATGTTAGCCTTCACCAACTCTCTTCCACCACCAAACCCACTCTTCTTTGCATATAGGCTCCCCTTTTGTTTTTCTTTCATTTTCCCCTCATCGCTTTTCAACCTCTACTGATCATCAAACACTTGTTGTGGTGTCAAACGGACAATTGTAATTGTTTTCCCATCCGTGTCAAAGCTATACCTATTTCTAAATCCATCATGCTTCACATTCCCGTCGTATTGCCAACGCCTACCCAATAATATATGCCCTACATCCATAGGCACAACATCATACAACACTTCATCCTTATACCTCATAATTGACAAATTCAATAACACCCTCTTGCTCACTTTAACCTCTCCATGATCATCCAACCACTGTAATCTATGTGGTTTTGGATGTTTAATTGTTCTTAAACCTAACTTCTCAATTAATGTGGTACTAGCTGAATTTGTGCAAAAACCTCCATCAATTATTAAATTACATACCTTATTTTCCACGTGGCATCGTGCGTGGAAAATATTCTCCTGCTATTGCTCCTCTTCATCCACCTTGATTTGCGAACTGAGTGCACGCATCACCACCAATGCGTCCTCTTCAACCGGATACTTCACCCCGTCATCATCACTAACATCTTCTAACTTGGGCATTCCATCTTCATCACTATCACTCACCACTTTCCCGTTGTCTTTCGAAATCATGGCTCGTTTGTTTGGACATTGAGAAGTAATGTATCATGTCCCCAAGCACTTGAAGTACTTGATGTCCCTATTCCTAGGTTGCTGTGGTTTTGCCTTTGGTGCAACCTTGCCAGCATTGTTATTTCTTTCTCCTAGGTGGTTCAATTTTATTGTTGACAACAGCCTCATCAACTTTCGCTTCATCCCACCTAGACCTCGAAGATGAAATAGACCCTTGTTGATTACTAGATCCCACTTTTCTCTTCAACTGCCTCTCAACCTTCATTGCTACATGCAACATATCTTCTAGTTCCATGTAATGCTGCACTTCAACAACATTGGCAATGTCCCCGTTCAACCCATTCAGGAATCGTGCCATGGTGGCTTCCCGGTCCTCTACATTAGCCCGAATCATTAGAATTTCCATCTCTTTATGGTTATCCTCCACACTCCTCAACCCTTGGTATAACCTCTGCAACCTTTGATGAAGCTCGCTATAATAATGGCCAGGCACAAATCGTTTTCTCATCACCGCTTTCAACTCATCCCACATAGTTATCAGCCTCTTCCTATTCCTCAACCGTGACGTGGCCACCTGATCCCACCAAGTGATGATGTAATCAGTGAACTCCAAGACTGTAAGCTTTACTTTCTTCTCCTCCGATTAGTTGTAGAACTCAAATATCAACTCTACCTTTTTCTCCCACTCAAGAAATGCCTCTGGGTCACTCCTACCCCCAAAATGTCGGAACTGACATTTTAATACTACCCATACCTCCATCACCGTCGTCTCCCCTATAGTTTTTACCCATTCGTTCAAATCTACCACCTCTATTTTTCATCCATCCCATCTCTACTTCTTCAAACTCATCATCATCCCATTCACTGACATATCCATATTCATTTTGCATATGTACCTAGGCTCTCGTCTAATCGACCTCCTAGCATGTGGTATGTCTGACCGTTGACCCCGGCTAAGATTTGTAATCGTAGCGTCTAGCCTGTCCAACCTATTCTCCACACTAATTATCATGCGCTCAAACCGTTGCATCATATCGTCTTCCATGTTATTTTGATTTCCCATCCTGCTCGAAGTGGATCCTTCCTGTTCTGACATTCTAACAAATTTTCTATCTCACCAAAATTTCACTCAGGAATCACTCAATATTAGGCTTTACCCTCAATTGAACTCACCACGCAGCCTTTTACCTCTCAATTGCTTCTAATCAATGATTTCAAGAACAATTACTCGGAATAAAATTGTGGAGTAATAATTGAATTGTGGAAGATTTAAGATTAGGAAGTTGAAGGACTAAGAAATTAAATAAAAGTTTTGGAGGGACTTTTTTTTTTTTTTTTAGAACCCGTGAATAGTAGCTACGGTATGGAACAGTGAGTGAAAAATATTTATTATTATTATTATTTTTTTTTTGCAAAAACCCAAAATAAATAAACAACCAAAGATAAAAAGATCTAAAACTCAAAATTAATGGGAAACACGAATAACAAAACAAAGACTCCAAAGTAAGAAGAAAAAAACAAAGGGATATAGCTTTGATTCTGGTGCCTAACTCTGATACCACCTGATGTGAACCCGGATAGTTAGATCGCTATTAAACCCACAAAAAATGATACAAACCCCAAAAAAGCCAAAAATCAAAGTTTAAGACTCAATTCACAAATTTGCGGACCAAACAACCAATAATATATTAAATTATTGACCTTTTGATCACGAAACTTATAAATTTAATCCGCATTTGGATTTAACCCAATCAATTAATGAATCAAACAACCCCAAAGTAACAAAGATACGAAGGACCTTTTGATTGCACAATTAACTGAATCTTTCCCGAGTTTTGAACGCCACAAGATCGCGAAATCTTGATAAGTTCAGTTGTTCCATACAAGAACAAATATTGGAAGCGAAAAAGCCTCTCAAATTAATTCTCAAAATATCAAAGTCTAAAAAATACAAAGAATGAAATAGTCCTATTTATACTAAAACCTAGAAAATAACAAAAAAGGAATGAAATCCTAAACCTATTTTTAAATAAAGTAAAACACGTCCCAAATAACTAAAGATATTAAAAATAGTAGAATCCTAATTAAATAAGGAGACAAATCCTAAAGGACCACAAAACTGTCGGCCAACATGAAATTCTATCAATTTTTGGTAACTTGCACAATATTGGAACTTTCTGCCGAATTTATTGAAGTGCGGATCACATCAATTAACTTACTAAAAAGTAAAATTTATATAAAAAAACGAATTACCTCATTCTTTAACTTAAAAAATATATAGAAAAAGAAAAAGAAACAAAGCAAATCACCATTAGTTATCGCTGAATTTAATTAAACTATTCAATGGCCACGAGCAAAAATTTATCTTTTGAATTTTGCTTTTTCTTTGACTACTACTATTTGATCGGGGAAAAACTGATTGACAAAGGTATGCCTGACTAAGAATAAACTGATCGACAAAGGTATGCCCGACTAAGAATTTGTATTAGTGGATAAAAGAAGTTTTCACCAACTAGTTTCTAATTGGTCAGGAAAAAGAAAAAAACTTTGTTATACAGTTATTATTGTTGATAAATGTTGGCAAATAATAGTATTACCGTAATTTATATTTGGGCAGAGTAACAACGTTTGGATGATTTTGAACGGTCGAGGCAAGAATTCGACTCTTTCTCCTTAAAACGATAATGCCCCGCACTGGTACTAACGGTATTGCAGCACTCGTTTTTCAAAATATAACGACCTCGTCTTGTAATAGTAGTACTCCAAATTACAAGACCCGACGAACCCGTAAAGTTTAGATCTCTCCACACACACTGGATGACTGAAATGCACGAAAAGTAATTTTCGAGGACTGAATTATAAAAACAGAAATTATGCAGGGACAAAGGGATAATTTCAAGAGAGTAGAAAATCAATTCTGATTTTTGGAATAAATAAAAATCGAGGTATGGGGGCCTATTTATAGATGTTAAAATGTTGTGTCCCAACAGACACAACTGCCGAAAAGTTGTGTCCAAAAGACACAAACGATTTGGACAGTCAACCGCCACAACCCGCTAAATTCTAGAAGCACTGTACCATCACGTGTCACACACAGAAAATTTGGGGAAGAAAAAAATTAATAACATAAAATATATTATTATTATAATAATAAAATAATATAATTAAATGTTATTTTACCAAAAAATATATATCAGCTTGGCCCACGACCCGTGACCGTGACCGTGCCGAGCCGAGGCGAGCCGGCCAGCGGCGGCGGCGCACGCGCGTGGGCTTTGACTTAACCTACTAACATGTAGGTTCTCTCCCCCCAAAGACTATTGGTACCCCTTGGGGCCCATACCCAAGTCCTAAACTTGAGCTATATAAGGTGATTTATATTCTTCTAGTTTTCCTATGTGGGATTGGTATTTTCCAATTTCTCCCTATTTTATTTCAACATCAAGTGGGCATCTTTTGGCCTTAATTTCTTATTCACCCTAAATTGGTTTTGAGAAAATAAATATACCATATTAATCTACTCATGGAGTAGAACACATTCGGCCAAAGAAATCTTATTTCTGATTAAGGAGACCCACTAAATTAATTGGTCAAAAGTTGGTCAAACCAACTAATTAAAACCAATTTTTCCAACAATTATTTCAGCTTAGAAGCAGACTTTTTTAGAGCCGTTAGCCATGTTTAGTTGAGTAGAATGGCAAAAAAAATTCTGATCCACTCTATTAGTGCAACCAGACATGCCTTAAAATATTTGGCAGAAAACAAAAGAAATCAACAATTACTGTCCAACAAATACACTCAAATTGTGGAGCATTACCAGAATACAGCCGCTCATCATCCTCTTCCTGCCAATATGTTTCAAGCATCTTTACGGCCTTTTCACGTATATTACCATCATCGTGAGTCTGGAGGTTCTTAATCTTCTGTAGACCCCTAGCATCACGAATCATCTGAGCAAAGACATTCACATCTTCAGCATTATCTTGATGCTTCTCAGCTTCTCCAACCTTTAGAATGTTCTCAAGGCCTGCCAAGCAGCATTTGATGGTCTCTACTTCGTTAGGACTAACTAGAAGATCATACAATGGCTTTATACAACCCTCGTGCATCAAGAACCTTCCACCAAGATACAGCATTAATACTCAACCCAAATGTACAATAACCTAGTGCATTAGATAATGGTTGCAAAGAATTGTACTTGATTTGCTCTTGAGTCCCCCAAGACGTGGCATTTGAAATAACCCAAGCAGCCTGTCGCTTTATCCCAAATTCTGCACTTCGAAGCAGTTCGAGAAGAGGTGAGATAAAACTAGCCTCTATCACAGCCTTTGTTTTAAGATGAAATATGCTCAGTACTCATCATTATAAGAGATAAACGCAAGATTTAACTTACAAACAAAATCTGAACTACAAATGGCCATACTTTGAGAAACAAATATGTATGCAAGATGAACCATCAAGCAATGCACTGCATTTTTTGTATCATTGACAATGAGAAAGGAGAATGTTGGGTTTTTTATACCCAATAAATCCCGGACTATGATATTAATGTGAGTTAATTATTTTATAGGCATAAGCCGATGAATGAAATAAGTCCAACAACCAGGTCCATGAGTTCCATTCAGCTCAATTGTATTCCCTCTTGGATGTCTTGAATCTTGGCTCGTTTAAGTCCCTTAGAGGTCCAACTTAAAGCCTAATCTTAGACTATCTATAAGGCAATAACCCTAACCACTTTCTTGTATGATTTGTGTGGTTTTGTAAAAAAAAATAGGAGTATCCCGGCTGCCCCCTTTTATGTGTGAAAAAAAGCTTTTAGAAGTGTCTAAAACGCTTGTTTACTTTGTATAATTGGGGGTCCTTTCATAGCCTACCTTTGTAGCGTCTTCTTCTAGTCTTTGTGGCCACAAATCATCACCGTTTCTTGTCCTACGCAAGTAAAATTGAATAGCAACCGAAGTGAATTATATTGACTGTGGATCGAAGCTGCTTGGAACACTACTAGAAAAGGTAGCAACAGAGACGAAATTTTAGCGACGGCCGTCTTCTGTTGCTATTACCAACGGATTAACGACTTTGTAGCAACTTATGATTTTATTATTTTTAAAAATTACATATGAATTTAGTAACAGAATTACCAACAAAAGTATTTCATTGGTACAATATCCGTTGCTAATTTGTAGGTAAAAATTTAAAAATAAAAAAAAATAATAAATTAAACAATTTAGTGACAGAATTTCTTAATGGATGATTTTGTTGGAAAAATATTAAAAATGATAAAATGATATACCAACGGAAAATTCTAATGATAAACATTGGAGGTAAAATTTTGAAACTATTATATTAGTTACCAAGAAAAGATTCCATCGAAAAACTCAAAAGGTTTGAATTCCAACCTAAAATTTAATTTGCCGCTAAAATTTTCATTTTCCTCCAATCAATCCCCACTCAAATATTTCATTTCCTTCCAATAGATCAGAACCATAGATTGTCAATAACCAACATCGACCGTTGATGGGTTCAAATTTGAAAATGAGAAAGAAATATCACAACCCAACCCTAACGTTCCATCTCTCTCTCTCTCTCTCGCGCGCGCTTGGTCACTCCCTGCCTCCCTGGTTTTCCTCAAATCGTCGACCCAACCGTAACCTTCCAGTTGCAGGCGACGGTCGTCGATGCTGGCGACGGTCGGTCACGACTGGTAGCCTTCAATTTTGTTGCTCTACTTGTCCACGGTTGCAACTTCAAAGTGGTAAGTTGTCAATATCCTTTAAAAAATTGTGGGTTATTTCTGGATCTTCAAAGTTTTTGTGATTTTTTTGGTGATTTTATCTACTTGATTGCGTGATTTGAACATGGAAATGAACTACTAAAATAAAATTCATCATAAACCTTATTATCAACAGCAAGTTTGTCTGCCAAATACACATTCTTCTTACAGGCCTTGCATTTTTGGGTTGTTCCTACAAAAGTTGTGATGTCCCTATTTCTATGCTTAGATCTTGATTCTTGAAATACCCAAAAATCTCCAAATTAAACAAGTTTTTACAGAAATTGATGTGAGAGTTTTGATCTCTGAAAATGGTTTTTGTTTTTGAGTTTTTACAGGTCAGCCAGCAAAAATCATAGAGCAGGCATTATCAGTGAAACTGTTATTTCTCTATTTCCATTGCCAAAATCCAACAATATGCTTAGATTTCCATGGAGGTATTCATTTAAATTAATTTTGTTTCTCGACAATAGGTGTTGTTTAAATGCTGTTGTATCATCTCTCTTTGTAGCACAAGGCAGTTGGTATCCCTTTTCAGAATTATACGAGTATAGTATTGATTTGGGTGTGATAGGCATGGATAATGGATGGAGTGTGCTTGTAGTTCTATTTAATATCCATGAATCTATATAGTACTCATGCTGTGAGTGTAGGGAATGAAATACCCAATGTTTTATGAAAGCCACCTGCATTTTGGACATACGTGATTTTGTACATGTGGAGATTTCCATCTTATTGCTGTTGGTTTTGGGAGCATAGTGTCACGGACCTAGTTTCGTTACACCCGAACAACTAGAACCGTACGGCCTTAACGCTTGACAATTCCCGCATCTCACGAGAAAACATTAAGTTAGCCTTTCCGCCCTTACAAGTAATTTTAACCAAGGAGGCTAAATTATACCTACGTTGAGAAGAGAATTTAGAAGTAAGGGATATATGAAAAACAAGTAAGATCGAGAAACTTTCTTTGTATTAATGAAAGGGAAAACTTTACAATCTCTCTAATGAATAAACTCACTCAACTCTACATGATTTACAAATAAGACTTCCATCTCTATTTATAGGCAAAACTTAAACCTCCTTAAGATCAAGTTGCCTTACTTTACAACCTACGCTTGGTTGTTCACAACTCGTGCTAATTGTTTACAACTCACGCTTAGTTGTCGTCAAGTGGATAAGTTTACAACTTTCCTTGCAAGTTGTCTCCAACTCGATCTTAGTTTGCATAGTAGATATTATTCTTGCCAACTCGTGCTTAGCTTGCACCTTTGATAATATCTTCGCCAACTCGCGCTTAGCTTTTATCTTTGATAATATCTTGCAAGTGGCACAAGTGGACAAGTTGTGCAAGTTGCCTACTTGCATCCCAAAATATCCCGCTGCAGGTTCATGTATTTTTTCTCCAAAATAGCTGGGTCGAGACTTAGAACAATCTCATTAATGCCCTGGAAAGCTGCACAATTTTAGGCAGCCTGCATTCTTCCCAAAACAATATGTTCCGTCCTATTGCAGCGTGCTATCCACGCCATTTTGCGGCCGCTACTGGGACGGATCGAACGCGACCGCATGGGGCATAAGTCACTCCCCCACCGAATTTGGCGACGCCCTCGTCGCCATTTAGTTTCGAAGCTCGGACTCAAATTGCCATAGATCTCCCTCATTTTCCCAAGTAGCTTGGGCAATCCCTTCCATTTGATTAAGTATTGAGTGCAAGGGGGAACACCTCTCCGTCTCACCACTCGATCCGTTAGAATGGATTCAACATCTTTCTCAAAATATTTTGTGACGATGGGAGGCGCTCTCTTTGATTTGTTTCTCCCTGGATCCTCCAAGTCCGGCCTATATGGTTTCAACATGCTTACATGAAAAATCGGGTGGATCTTTAAAGTGCTTGGAAGATCTAGCCGGTAGGAAACTCTTCCAACCTTTGCTAGGATGGGGAATGGACCTTCATATTTTCTAACCAAGCCCTTGTGAACTTTGCGGTAGGCTTTGAATTGTTGAGGCAACACTTTCACAAATACTTGATCTCTAATGTTAAATTCCAATGGTCTTCGTCTCACATCGGCCCACTTCTTCATTCACTTCCGAGCTTTCTCCAAGCAAGATCTTGCTAAGTCCACATGATCTTCCCATGACTTAGCCATTTTGATTGCTCCGGGACTTCGGTTAGAATCACCAACCATAGATAATGTGTGGGGCGTTGTAGGTTGTCGCCCTGTTGCAAGCTCAAATGGACTATGTCCCGTGGATTCACTTTTCTGCAAGTTGTAGGAAAATTGGGCTATGTCCATCAACTTCGCCCAATCACGCTGATTAGCACTAACAAAGTGCTGAAGATAACACTCCAACAATGCATTTACCCGTTCCGTTTGTCCATCCGTCTGCGGGTGAAAACTACTTGAAAAGTGCAAATCCGATCCAAGGAGTTTAAACAACTCCGTCCACAATTTCCCCGTGAAGTGGGGATCTCGATCACTTACAATATGCTTCGGTAACCCCCAATACTTCACAACATTTTTGAAAAATAACCTTGCCGTCTCCTCCGCAGTGCAATCCTTAGGGGCTGGAATGAAAGTAGCATACTTGGAAAACCGATCAACAACAACAATTATTGATCCGAACCCCTCGGACTTTGGCAAGGCACTAATGAAATCCATGGTGACCACGTCCCATGGTTGATCCAGAATAGGAAGAGGATCAAGAAGTCCTGCCAGTAATTTATTCTCCACTTTGTCTTGTTGGCACACAAGACATGTCCGAACATATGTCTCAACTTGATCCCTCATTTGCGGCCAATAATATGCTCGTTCAATCAAAGCTAATGTCCGATCTATCCCGGGATGTCCAGCCCACTTGGTGTCGTGACATTCTCGAATCACGTCACGCCGCAAATTTCTCCACTTAGGCACAACTACCCGTTGCCCAGTGGTGTATAGTAACCCGTTGTCAATCCAAAATCGTCTTGTTTTTCCTTCTCGAGTGGCTTGCATCAATGTTTTCGCTATGGGGTCATGCTCCAATCCTTGTTTAATTTCCTCTAACAAGGTCCCCGTGGCTTAACTAATTGCCGCGAGTTCCGCCTTCCGGCTAAGTGTATCCGCCACTACATTCACCTTTCCAGGTTTGTATTCCATCACATAATCAAACTCCGCTAAGAAATCTTGCCATCTAGCTTGCTTCGGGCTCAACTTCTTTTGTGATTGGAAGTAACTTGTAGCCACGTCGTCCGTCTTGATCACAAAACGGGAACCCAAAAGATAATGACGCCATACCCGTAGGCAATGCACAATGGCCTTCATTTCTTTTTCTTGCACCGTATAACGCCGTTCCGTGTCATTCAACTTGCGGCTCTTGAAGGCAATAGGATGTCCTTCTTGCATGAGCACACCTCCAATAGAAAAATCCGATAAATCACTTTGAACTTCAAAATTTTTGTTGAAATCCGGTAAGGCCAACACCGGCTCCGACATGACCGCCGCCTTTAAATCATTAAAGGCTCTTTGACATTTCACGGTCCAATCCCATCCTTGAGACTTTTTGAGCAAGTCCGTCAATGGGGCTGCTCTAGAGGAGTATCCTTTAATGAAACGCCGATAGTAATTCACCAATCCAAGGAAAGACCGCAATTCCGTCACCTTAGTAGGTAGCTCCCACTCATTAATTGCTTTTACTTTGGCTCCATCCATTTTCAAGTGACCATGCCCGATGATATGTCCCAAGAAATGCACCTCTTCTATGGCAAATGAACATTTCTCCTTCTTGATGTATAATTCATTTTCCCGCAACACTTGGAAGATTATTTTCAAGTGCTCAACATGTTCCTCCAACGTGTTGCTATAGATGAAAATATCATCGAGATAAACCACCACGAACTTATCCAAGTATGGATAAAATATCTTGTTCATCAAGGTGCAAAAGGTGGCCGGGGCATTTGTCACACCGAACGGCATGACAAGCCATTCATAGGAACCATACCGAGTAATGCAAGTAGTTTTAGGCTCATCTCCTTCCGCAATCCGAACTTGATAGTAGCCTTTTTGCAAATCAACCTTGGTGTAGAATTTAGTACTACCAAGCCGATTAAATAAGTCTGCACTCAATGGAATAGGATATTCGTTTTTCACCGTCACCTTGTTTAGTGCCCGGTAATCAACGCACATCCTTAGAGTCCCATCCGGCTTCTTTTGGAATAACACCGGGGCGCCATAGGGAGCTTTGGATGGTCTAATCCTTCCCATCTCCACCAGCTCCATAAGTTGTTTTCGAAGTTCCTCTAACTCCGAAGGTGCCATGCGATAAGGTGCCATGACCGGGGGTTTGGCACCGAGCTCCAACTCAATGCGATGGTCTACTTCCCTTCTAGGCGGAAGTTTCTTTGGCAATTCTTTGGGCATCACGTCCTTATTTTCCTCAAGGACCTTCGCAATAACATTTGGTACGTCATCATTATTTGTGGTGACTTTGGTTGTAACCGACAATTGAGCAATGAATGTCGGCTCACCTTTCTTCCATCCTTTCGCTAATTGCATAGCCGAAAGTTGTCGTGTTTCCGTTCCCATGGAAACAGTAGGAACCATGCATGATGATCCCTTCTCCAAGATACACATCGAACCAAAGGAAGGCATAGGAATGGTATTAACCTTCCTTAAGAAATCCAAGCCCAATACTAGCTTGAAATCATCCATCGGGGCCACAGAGATATCAACGGGTCCATGCCACGAACCCAACCGTAGTTTCGCTCCTCGAACTACGCCCGCTAATGGCCTTGTGATTGCATTTACCGTCTTCATCAATCCACCTCTATGGTGAATGTTCAATCCAAGCCTCCGGGCTTCATCCTCCGTGATGAAATTGTGTGTGGCTTCAGTATCAACTAATGCCCGTGTTTGTCATCCATTGATTTTGACAAGTACGAACATCAGTCCTTTTTCTCTGTTCACCCCCGGAACGGTTTTGGCATTCAAAGCATTGAAAAGTTGCAATGAACCCATATGACTTGCACCCTTCTCCTCACCATGGGAAGCCTCCGGTTGAGTCTCCGTAATAGATGCTAAGGATCCAAGTTTAGGGCAATCCCGCATAAGATGTGGCCCTTTGCAAATGAAGCAACTACGAGGAGCAAAATTACCCCTCTTTTTATCATCATACTCCTTCCGCCAAGTAGTCGGTTTGTTATCGCCGGGTTTGTAATCAACTTTGGGATTTGGCCTCCAATTCGGCTTACTCTGTTGCTTATCTTTTCGCATATCACCTCCGCCTCTGCCAAAATTCCCTTTTGTTGGTTTGAAAGTCTTGCTTGCGACTCCGTACTCCTTTGGAACTCCGTTAAAGATTCGGCAACCGCAATTGCCTCATCTATATTTTTAACTCCGCGACGTTGTAATTCTTGTCGCACCCATGTTGTGCATCCATCCATGAAATAGAATAGCAAGACATCCTCCGGCCTGCTAGGGATTTGAAGCATAAGGGTCGTGAACTCTTTGACATAGTCACGGATGGTCCCTTTTTGTTTCAATTCCCTAAGTTTCTTGCGGGCCTCATACACAACGTTCTCCGAGTAAAATTGTCTTTTTAGCTCCTTTTTGAACTCGTCCAAGTATCAATTCTGCTAGCTCCATGTTCAATATCAGCATGCTTATGACACCACCAAAGAGATGCGGTGTCGGTAAGATACATAGAAGCGGTCCGAACTTTCATGGCTTCATCAACAAGATTTACGCCTTCAAAGTAAACTTCCTATTGCCATAGGAAGTTTTCCACATCTTTGGCATCCCGTCGCCCATCATAATGTTTAGGCTTCGGGTATTCAATCCTCGGGGCAACAATAGTTGAAGCGGCACCTCCGCTTGTACCGACAGTGGAGTGCTTGTATTGTTCAAGCTCTTTGCTCATTCTTTCCATCATTACAGCCAATTGGTTAACTTGGCCCTGCATAGCGGTAACGACGTCAAAGACTTTGGTTTGGAGACGACCAAAATCATCCATCACCGCGGCTTGTCCGGCTACTATAGCTCGAACATCATCTTTCATCGTTTGGACATCATTTTCCAATGATGCTTGTGTGTCCATCACCTCTTGGACATTGATTTGTAGAGTTTCCAATTTTCCAATGGCGTGTCCCTCCAACGCCTCGAAGGAGCTTTCAAGAGATTCGATCCGATCACCCATATTTGAGATGATTTGGTCAAGTTTACCTTCCATGTTGATGGCCTCCCTTACCTTACTTTTACCTCGAGTTTTTCTTACTTCAGTTTGGGTAGCACCTCGACCCCTCTCTTCAATCTCAATATCAACAGTTTCTTGAGATTTCGCCATTATAACAGCCTACAAACGAGGCTATGATACCACTTGTCACGGACCTAGTTTCGTTACACCCGAACAACTAGAACCGTGCGGCCTTAACGCTTGACAATTCTCGCACCTTACGAGAAAACGTTAAGTCAGCCTTTCCACGCTCACAAGTAATTTAACCAAGGAGGCTAAATTATACCCACGTTGAGAAGAGAATTTAGAAGTAAGGGATATATGAAAAACAAGTAAGGTCGGGAAACTTTCTTTATATTAATGAAAGGGAAAACTTTACAATCTCTCTAATGAGTAAACTCACTCAACTCTACATGATTTACAAATGAGACTCTCATCTCTATTTATAGGTAAAATTTAAACCTCCTTAAGATCAAGTTGCCTTACTTTACAACCTACGCTTAGTTGTTCACAACTCGTGCTAGTTGTTTACAACTCATGCTTAGTTGTCGTCAAGTGGATAAGTTTACAACTTTCCTTGCAAGTTGTCTCCAACTCGATCTTAGCTTGCATAGTAGATATTATTCTTGCCAACTCGTGCTTAGCTTGCACCTTTGATAATATCTTCGCCAACTCGCTCTTAGCTTTTATCTTTGATAATAGCTTGCAAGTGGGACAAGTGGACAAGTTGTGCAAGTTGCCTACTTGCATCCCAAAATATCCCGCTGCAGGTTCATGTATTTTTCCTCCAAAATAGCTGGGTCGAGACTTAGAACAACCTCATTAATGCCCTGGAAAGCTACACAATTTTAGGCAGCCTGCATTCTTCCCAAAACAATATGTTCCGTCCTATTGCAGTGTGCTGTCCATGCCATTTTGCGGCCGTTACCAGGACGGATCGAACGCGACCGTGTGGGGCGTAAGAATAGGGTATCCACTATTAGCTATACAAGTATTGCTATTTGGTGCACCTGGAAAACATCTAGATGAATAGGGATGCAAAGACTGAAAATGTATTGGCATCCTTAAACACATATAGAGAACACACCTGGTAAACATAGTAGAGATACCTGATGCACTTCAAAACATTGACATAATTTTATCGTTAATAGTGGAGAAAAGTATGCTTGTGGCGTTACCATGCTTAACCCGTTTGTTGATTGATTGACTTGAAATGCATTGTATACTTATGCTTATGTATATGAAATTTTTATTCTTGCAGTGTTTCCTTGTTATGCTTCATAATATAGTTTCATTACTCATGTGAAAAGCATCAACGCGATGACCTTATTTTTATATCTATTAATCACTGCTTTAAAACTCATTTGGAAAACTGCAAAGAGTTGAGTTAATGGGATACGTAGATTATTCCCTCTTTGGATCAGCCTTAAGTATATCTATAATAGATCATGAATGGAATGCTTTTATGACTCTTCACACTATGAGCAATAGAATTAGTGAAAGTAGGATATTATGTTTTCATTTTACAGGGTGGGGGTGGGAAGGGGATTTTAATTGAGCATAATGGCGACTCTTATATGATGCTAAGCACTATGATGGGGCTGGAACGTGGATTTTCAAAAAACTTTTAGGGAACAAACGAAGTTTCACCTTTAAAATATATGACCTATGCTCCTGCATAGTGACCTTGTCGTGAATAGATCATTCATCTTAAGCTTTTTGCTGGAATTGGTCCTGGAGGATATAATGAAACAATGGTGATGCACTGGGTGGAACTGGTTGGGCCAAAATTCAATCTAATTCAAGGATCCTATAGAAATTATGGAATATTACATGAAGGCAGCTGCACAAGAAGAGAAGCTGAGGCCTCTTAAACACTTTGGGATGAGATACCTCCATTGTCTACATCCATTTCAGTAGTAAAGTGGATTGTCCATATTTTTGGGATCGTTTCCTATTACCTTTTTCAAATTTTGAGTTCTTCTTATGTGTAATTAATTAATGCATTTGTTATGTTGTTTCGAACTTCAAAACTAAGGAATTGTAGGAGTATGTTTTCAACTTCTTGTAACATGGTTTGCTAGTTTGTGCATTAGAATTTGAACTTGTGCTTTTTTTTTTTTTTTGGGAGTTTAAAGTGTAAAAAATTTTGTTCCAAGAAAAGAAATATTGTTATAATAATCAATATTTTTTAAATTTTAATTCAAATTAGAGACGGAAATAGGAATGAAAATTCTTCACTAATTAGTGATGAACCAATTCTGTAGACGGATGAGTTCCTACTTAAATCATTGCTAAATCAAACCGTTGGTAATTACTGACAAAAATTATGTCACTAATTTGTCGGTAACTAGCAACGATTTTTTAAATCCGTCGCTAAATTGGCAAGGGGCAATTTATCGACATTTTAACGACGAAAATTTTCCAATGGAAATCATAGCTTCAACGACGGATTTTGCCGTACCTGAAGCCACATTTTTTGGTAGTGAGATTGGTTGTTAGTGGAGAAAAGTACATTGGACTGAGCTCAAAAAATATCGAATTGAAGATCCTTGGAGAGAGCTTCCGCAACATTTGGTATCATATGGTAGTTTTGGCTTGTGAAATATACCAAAAAAGTCTAGAAAGTCGGCTGAAACGAGGTAGAAAACAGATTGAAGAAACTGCCAGAAAATTGCCCGAAATTCGAACTTGTTTGTGCATTTACTGACCAATCCAGAAGGAGCTTTGGGAAACAGAGACCACTAGTGTGACGTACAGGCAGTGGCGATCTAGGCTGACCAATGCATGTGGCATCCGGAGTGCGGTGGAGACGGCGCGTGAAGACCATGCGCAGAGAGCTCCCCGGCGCGTGACCCAATATTTTTTTAAAATTTTAATTCAAATTAGTGACAAAAATAGGAACGAAAATTCATCGCTAATTAGTGATGAAAAAATTTTGTAGACGGATGAGTTGCTACTTAAATCATCGCTAAATCAAACTCGTTGGTAATTAACAACCAAAATTCTATCGCTAATTTGTCGGTAATTAGCAATAATTTTTTAAATCTGTCGCTAAATTAGCAGCGGGCAATTTATCGACATTTTTAACGACAAAAATTTTTCAATGGAAATCATAGCTTCAATGACAAATTTTGTCGTGGCTGAAGCCGCATTTTTTGGTAGTGGGATTGGTTGTTGGTAGAGAAAAGTACATTGGACTAAGCTGAAAAAAATCGAATTGAAGATCCTTGGAGAGAGATTCCGCAACATTTGGCATCAGATGGTGGTTTTAGCTTGTGAAATATACTAAAAAAGTTTAGAAAATCTGCTGAAACAAGGCAGAAAATAGATTGAAGAAACTACCAGAAAATTGCACAAAATCCGAACTTGTTTGTGCATTTTCTAACCAAACCAGAAGGAGTTTTGGGAAACAGAGACCACTAGTGTGACGTACAGGTGGTGGCGATCCAGGTTGACCGATGCGTGTGGCATATTGAGGGCATGCGGAGGCGACGAGTGAAGACCACGCGCAGAGAGCTCCCTAGCGCGTGACCCATTTTTTGGCAAGGAGGTCTTTAGGCAGTTTGTTCCTAACGTTATTTCTAATATTTTGGTGTTGTTAATTTTCTGTTTCAAGTTCTACAGTAGAGTCTGGACACAATTGTTCTTCAGACGTTCGGGAATCGATCGTGATTTGTTGGTTGCTGTAGTTTCAAGAGACTGTAGGACGATTAGTGGTGGTCCTAAAGTCATAAATTCACCTGTCTCATAATTTACGGACTCAGATTGGTCCGTTCTGGTATATCAGCTTATCTCAATTTAAATTTCAGCATTAGTGCATCATCGTGTAGGGTGACGTTAGGTTTGTGGTTACTGTACAGGGGTAACATTGCCTGTACTAAAAATGTAGGAGTTATTTGACATGTTTGAAGTGATTGCAAGTTAGTAGTTAATTTTGTGCTTTAACTATCATATAGCCAATGTGTGAGATTGTATTGCTTGAAAATTCGAACTTTTATTTACATACCTTCATATTGCAGTAATTATCCCATTAGAATATCTGGACTTGACCCATTCGAATATTCCCTTGATCTAAGATCGTAAATCTTACTAAACCCAGGGAATCTAGAACAGCATATATTGCGACTGCAGCTGTTTGTGATTTGGTTGTTCTGTTTTTCTTAAAAACGTCTTCACACTTTGAAGTTGAAGTTTTTAATAGGAAACGTGATTTTTTAATTTGGCAATAAAAGATGACAAGTATCTTGGTTTAACATTACGAAGATTAGTAAGTTTAGATTTATTGCCTTCTATGTCCTTTGATCAAAATCATCGATGCGAAACATGTGTAGAGGATAAATTAGCGAAAACACCGTTTCATTCAGTTGAAAGGAACTCGAATCCTCTAGAACTAATTCACAGTGATATTTGTGATTTAAAGTTTGTGCAAACTAGAGGAAGTAAAAAGTATTTTATTACTATTATAGATGATTGCACAAGGTATTGTTATGTCTTTTTGCTAAGGAGTAAAGACGAGGCTTTAGAAGCATTTAAACAGTACAAGAATGAGGTTGAGAATCAACTAAGCAAACGAATAAAAATTGTTCGTAGTGATAGAGGTGGGGAATATGGAGTACCGTTTCATGAATTTTGTTCAGATTCTGGGATTATTCATCAAACTATAGCTCCTTATTCACCTCAATCAAATGGTATTGCGGAACGCAAAAATCGCACTCTAAAAGAGATGATGAACGCGATGTTGGTTAGTTCTGGTTTACCACAGAATTTGTGGGGGGAAGCAATTCTCTCAGCTAACCACATTCTAAATAAAGTACCACATAAAGGTAGGAACCAAACTCCTTATGAGGTATGGAAAGGTCATAAACCTTCGTACAAATACTTAAAAGTGTGGGGGTGTTTGGTTAAGGTACAAATACCAAAGCCTAAACAAATTAAAATGGGGCCTAAAGCTATTGATTGCATATTCATTGGATATACTAATAACAGTAGTGCTTATCGGTTTCTCGTACATAAGTCTGACATTTCGAATATACATGAAAATACTATCATTGAATCTAGGAATGCTGTATTTTTTGAAGACAAGTTTCCTTGTCAGTTAAAATTTTTAATAGGAAACGTGATTTTTTAATTTGGCAACAAAAGATGACAAGTATCTTGGTTTAACAAAAGGTTTCAAAAGGCATAGATGTATATTTCCTGTAAACTTAACAGAAGTACAACAAGAAGAGTATGATGAACTTGAATACACTTCAATTATTTTACACATGTCTGATACTATTTTGAGAAAAGTTGAGAAACTCGATCATACCAAACAACTTTGGGAAAAGTTGAAGGACTTATATTTGCTTAAGTCCACTCCTAATAAATTGTACTTACTTGAAAGATTTTTCAACTTTAAAATGGATCATTCAAAGGATCTTGATGACAATTTAGATGTCTTTAATAAGTTAGTTCAAAATATCGTTAATTGTGATGAAGAGGTATCTGAAACATATAAGACTATTATCTTGCTTAATTCCATGCCTAACTCATATAGAGAAGTTAAGAATGCAATTAAGTATGATAGAGACACCTTAACACCTGAAATTGTTATAGACTCACTAAGGAGTAAAGAGATGAAGATTAAGGCTAAAAAAGAGGATAAGAGGAGTGGTGAGTTACATATAATGAGGAGTGGGATAAAGTTTAAGCAAATGAATTTGGGTAGAACTTAAGACGATAGTAATTCGAGTAATGAGGGTAGTAAAAAGAAGGTTAGGGGACGAGACAAATCTAGTGGTAGACGGTGTTACAATTGTGGTAAGTCTGGGCACTTTATTAGAGATTATCCTAAGAAGAAGAATAAGCTGAAGGGTAAGATGAGAAGAGAGGCTAATTTGGCTTTAGGGTCGAGTGATGACCCTAGCGAGGTTTTATTGAAAGTAAACCTAATTACTATATGTACATCTGTGTGTGATCTTTTCTGCATGTGTATGATTACCTGATTTGTTGTATGACGATATGTTGCATTTCAATGTGTTTGACATGTGCATTTACATGAATTTGAGCAATATGATTACTTGGTTTGATTGTTTGCATGCATAGTGGATTACGATGCATTAGTAGTGTGTTGGATGTCTTTTGGTGAGATAGAGTATAGATACCTAAGGGTACATTGTAGTTTGTACCGAGGATGTAGAGTGTGACATTTGGATCATGAATGGAGATGTGATTAAATGTCTAGAATCCTTTATCTGTAAAGAGACCTTTATCAGGTGGAGTGTGAGAGAGGCACTTCTATCACTTCTGTTAGGTAGAACCTATTATCCATGTAGGTTGGGAGAACTGATGTGGTGATAGAGGATTATCCCGTGGATTTAGTGTCTATTATGACCTACTAGTTAGACATGAGTTGAGTATCCGTCGAGTGAGCATTGTGGGCGATGAGAGTAGATATGTGTTCTCGAGGTGTGAGCAACACGAAATGTGATAGGATAAGTGCGGTTAGATCTTTTCGTAGGATCATTTATGCATTTGTTGCATATGTGGTTGATCGTGTGTTTGATTAACTTGGTGTTAATCTGCGGTTCTGTGTGAACGTGCGTCTAAAAAGATTTATGTGGGTTATCCTATAATATATCATCATCGCATGTGTGTTTGCTCTTGATTGTTCATTGTTGAATATTTGCTTCTACTTGGGTATTCTTAACCTTAGCTCTGGTGAATACATGAAGCAGATATTTATGTGTTTTAGGTTGGAAACACGAGGTAAGGTATGCGATCCAATTTTATTGGCTACCTTGATTATACAAGTGTCAGCTGTGTGTTTTTTTTATTGCTTGCAGATTTATTGGGCATCAAGGTAGAGATTTGTTGGGTTTTTGATACACAATAAATCTCGGGTTATGATGTTAACGTGAGTTAATTATTTTATAGATATAGACCGATGAATGAAATAAGTCCAACAACTAATTCCATGAGCTCCACCCGGCCCAATTGTATTCCTTCTTGGATGGCTTGAATCTTTGTCCATTTAAATCTCTTAGAGGTCCAACTTAAAGCCCAACTCTAAACTACATATAAGGCTGTAACCCTAGCCACCTTCTTGTATGTTTTGTGTGGTTTTGTGAGAAAAATAGGAGAATCCTGGCTGTCCTCATTGTTATGTGAAAAACAACCCCTAGAAATGTCCAAAACACTTGTTTAATTTGTGTAATTGATGGTCCCTTCATAGCCTACCTTTGTGGTGTCCGCCTTTATAACCACAAATCATCACTGTTTCTTGTCCTACGTGGGTAAGATTGAATAGCAATCGAGGTAAATTATATTGGTTGTGGATGGGAGCCTGTTGGATTGGTTATTGGTAGAGAAAGGTACATTAGACTGTGTCCGAAAAATACCGAATTGAAAATCCTTGGAGAGAGCCTCCGCAACAGAGAATATGATGCACAACGAAGGGTAACTATGTAGACCATCCTAACTACAAAAAGACCAGATTGTTGGTGTGAGTTATAAATTAAAATAGGAAATTTAATCAGTGTAAATTTCCCTCATCAAGGGATCAACCACAATTCTTGGCACCAATTTTGTATAGCCTAAATTAGGGTGCATATTCCCCCTATTTATATGTATCTCATTCAATGTAATTATAAAAGGTGGAATAAAGAAAATTGCTTACCATTGAAACATAGTATCAGAGCAGGCTAAAAACCATCCCACGGCATCCCCTTCTCAAAAATCCAGAACCTTCTTCTTGCAGAACTTTCCTCGAACACATGACTGACAAAGAAGCATTCACTAAAGTAGGTGATCCTCCGTCCAATCTCAAAGCCTTATTCCAAGGATTCACACAAAAAATGATAGAAGCCTTATCCAAAACTCAGAATTTCAATCACAAACACTGAAAACTCGACCCCAATTATCATCAAGCTTGATGGTTCAAACTATGCTTTGTTGTCCCAAGTTATGGAGATGAACATCTCCGGAAAAGATAAATTGGGCTATCTAAATGGTGACTCTCCACCGCCTCTACAAACTGATCCTACCTTTCGAAAATGGCAAACTGAAAATGCCGTTGTCAAGGGTTGGTTAATTAACTTTATGGACCCAACCCTTATTGGAAATTTCATTCGATTCTCCATGGCAAAGGCAGTTTGGGATGCCATTGCCATGACCTTCTTCGATGGGAGTGATGCTTCTCAGGTTTAGGAACTTTGATGGCGAGTCACTTGGCTGAGACAATATGGTGGTTCATTAGAGAAATATTACACATATTTATAGGGGCTGTGACCTAAGATTGACTTCCGCCCCAATCCAATGGAATGTACCACTGATATTCAACACTACAACAAGATGCTCCAAGAAGATCAAGTTTATGCCTTCTTGGATGGACTTGACGACCACCTGGACGGATTCGCAACAGCGTCTTGTAGATGAAACCATTTCCTTCCATTGAACAAACCTACGCTCATGTTCGCAGGAAAGCACTTAGGCAGGCGATCATATCCTCCTCCAACACTGACAATCTCTCCAGCGCAGAGGAACTAAGATGGGTCCGACCACCACCTCCTTCAACGGGTCATCGTCTCTGACTCTTAACAAGACACATGACACCAGGGGAAAAATAAGCTATGAAGGGGACAAATGCACATAATGTGGAAATATAAGGCGCACACGTGATAATTGTTTTAAACTTAATGGTTATTCCGATTTGTGGCACGAGTTACACGAAAAAAGAAAAAAGGCTCGGGAGGCACTATGGACTAAGTGTAAGGCAGCGATTCCCAATTATCTTTAATACCCAAGATTGGGTCTCCTCAAAGTGCGGGTCCTACATCAGATATAGGTAATTTTGGCTCCGTATTAATTACCACCTTTAGGGATGAGAACAGAGATTCTTGGTTACTCGACTCTGGAGTCATTGACCATATAACATATGATGTAAGAGACTTTACTCAGAAATCCATACCTCGACGCACTAGTGTTGCAAATGCGAATGGGGTTATTTCCCTAGTTACAGGAGCCGGCTCTTTGTCTTCATCTCCCTCATGCATTTATCTCATACGTTGCTTGTGCCTTCACTTTCACATATTACTTTCTGTTAGTCAAGTCACTAACACTGCTAGAAAATATGTCCTAATTCTATTTCTTTTAGCATTCTCACACCCTCTACATACCATTTCTAATGTGCTATATTTCCTTGTTGATGATATCCATTTAATTAACAGCTAATTTCCACATTACCACTTATCTGTTGGGTTCCCTACGAAAATGTTAATTATTATTGCAATTCTCACACTTTAATCATTTCAACCTTTTACTGTGGAAATCATTAATTTTGTTAAATCTCGTTTATTTGACTATTAAAAATTTAAAAAGCTAATATTTTGACAAAAAAATTCTAACTTTATTTAAAATAATAAAAAAATAAAAAACTGGGAAAAGAATAAAAATAGTAAAAAGACGTCACAGCAAATAAAATGAGGACAAACAGTGGTTAAACTTCTCTTTAACGGAGGATCGCGAAGTATTTGAGAAAGGTTTTCCGAGCTTATAGATGAGGATTTGATATATGTTCCAAAATCTGATTGAGAGGGAAAAAATAAATAAATAAATAAAAAAGAAGCAGCATGAGTCACGTACACAGTTGAAATAACATGAAATTGCAGCCCACTTAAGCAATCACACAAGCATTTTGATAGGTTTAAAAGAAAATACTAAGCAATCACACAATATTATTATAAGAAAAGTTGTTGCATCATACCACACAATTTTTCCAATGAAAGCTTTTAGTATATGATAAATTTATCTCCTTCCAATGAAATACATCAACTTGAATTCAAGAATATACCTAAGCAATCACACCAACCAAAAATTTTGTCTGTCAAAGTTGAACGGCCACATTATTAGAACAAAAGTTGTTACATCATGCCAAATAATTTTTCCAATGATAGCTTTTAAAGTATGCTAATATATCTCTTTCCAAGAAAATACATCAACTTATATCCAAGAAAAACCAGCTATTTTTTCTTTTGTAATGAGAAACGGTACCGTGTCAAATTGAATAACCAAATTATCATATGGAAAAATTGCAAAGTTTATTTAAATCCTATATACTTGGTAGCAAATAGGTCTTCGTTCTACTTCTTTTAGCATGCACTTCCTCAACGAACCACTCTGATGTGATGTGTCGTAGTTCTTGGTTGACGAACTTCATTTAATTAATAACTAATTTCCACAATAATATTTGTCGTTTGGGGTCCCACAAAATAGTTAACTATTATTGTGATCTTGACATTCTCAATATTATTTCAACCATTTACTGCAAAAATAATTTATTTGAATATTAAAAAGTTAATATTTTGACGAAAGAAAACTACAATACTTCTAACTTCAATTAAAATAATAAAAAATATATAGAAAAAAGACTTCATAGTGTTTATTCATTTACTAAATTTCGGTTTTTTTTATTATTTATTATTTTTTTTTGGGATGTAATGAAACTTATGTATATTGTAGTCTTTTTAATCAAAATATAAAATTTTAACCTTCAAATAAACTGTATCAAAAGGTTGAAATAAGATTAAGAATATCATGATTGATATGATAAGTCCCAATCCAATGGGTATTGTGTAAATAGCCTTTAATCAACATATAAAATTTCTATCGTCTCATTTTACTAATAATTTTATTTAATTCACGTCAAGACACTACTTCAAGATAATAATTCAGAAAAAGTTTGGAAAGAGAGAAATAATGAATTTAACATAGGCTGGTTGATTTCAGCTCAAGACATCAAATTGAAAATGTAAAATACTTTCAAGGACAGTAAAAAATACCAGATGTATAATTTCAATAGGGTTTGCAAAGCGAGAGAGACAATATACCCTTAAAAATCTTTACAAAATCGAATTTATCATATCTATCCATTATTTTTAGCATTTTCAACATTGTTTTTCAAGCACATAAATAATTGTAAGCTTTGTTATGATATAATTATGGTGTGGTATTATTTATGAATACATTAATCCAAGTTTAACTAAAATTATCTGCAGTTAATTTCTTTCAAGAATTTTTTTTAACACATATAATTTAAACACTATTCACAAAGTAAACAATTTAATTAGAGGAAATTACAGAGGATGTCAATTTTTTCCAAGATATTTACAAAAATGTCACTTTTTTTTTTAAACATTGCAAGAATGTCAATTTAAGACATATTTGCCCTTGAAGATAATTTCAAATTTCATACATGTCCTAATTAAATGAGATCTGACCTAATAGAAGAAATTGTACAAAAATCTTGTCAATGTCAAAGATGAAAAGTTGGAAAAAAAAAAGAAAAAAAAAGAGATGAATCTTATTTCTCTCATTCAAACAGCCCTAACTCTCTCACACACACTCTCTCTCATTTCTCTCATTACGGGCTTCGATCCAAGAGAGAAACATATATTTTTTTTAACTCAACTTTTGTAATATTTTCATCTATAAAGGGTTTATGAGATGCGAAAAAAAAGGAGCTTTTTGCTGGGTTTAAAATAAGAGCTGAGGCTTGGATTAGAAAGAGGTAAAAATCCTTTTAATATCCTGTAATTTTTTTGGACGTTTTGAATAATTTTTTGCTGTATTATGGTTGGAAGTGTTTTTCCCCTACTTGCTGCAATTTCATACCATAAATTTTAATTTTCTCTTTTGTATACATCTTCTATTAGTGATGCATATATGCACAAGTTACACGTGCCAACATAATGTTGAGGGAAAAAATTATCTAGAGTTCCAGTTTAATATTTATTCTCTTCCTTTGCTTTCAAAGTTCAAATTTCAAGTGTTTTGGATGTTTCAATGTTGGGTGAAAATCTGCATTGATACTTGACATATCTTTCGTTTCAATGTTTTTGGTACTTTTGTGATGTGAAAATAACATTGCTATAATTTGGAATCCATTTGTTGTGGGCGGTACTCGTATTTGGGTTGAACTCTTGCTAGACAGTTGACAGCATACTTGTGGTTTTAATGTTTTGTTATGCTCGAATATGGAGTGAAATAATTTTCAATAAAACCTATTTGCTTAGAGGTGAAAAGTAGATTTCCCGATAGTTCATTTGTCAACAGTTCACTAATGTAGAGAAACACCACCGCGCTTAACTATCGTTCTCGATAGTTAGCCCCAGTAATTCTGGATAGATGAAATAGTCGATAGATGAACTGTCGAGAATGACAGGTCAGTCCTTTACTCCGCTCAGTTCCACAAGTCAAACTTTGGTTCATTCTAACACTGCACGAGTGTTTTGCATGAACATATATGAAATGTTATGATCTCATGATTTTTTGATTGATTTGTCCGTATGTGGTTAGATTTTTTCCATCCGAATGTCTCACATGTGACTGATTTGTCCATAAGTGGTTATATTTTGGTGCTTCACGTTTTTATTTGTATAATGATGCCAACACCGTCACGATTCATTCTTCATAATTTTCGAATCACATGCAATTCAAATCTATTTTTGTGGAAGTTGCTTGTTTGAAAAATATGGATGAATTCAGATTACAATATATTGCATGAATTAATTGAGTTATATTATGTACTGTGATCGGATTTTGTACACAAGGTGAACATTATTGCATTTCTTCACATTGTTTTCTACATACTTTATCTCGGAATACTAATTTTACCAATGTAATGAGTAGATTCATACTCACGACTTGAATGATCCTCAAAGTGTTGGCGCACATATTATTGTTATAATTGGAGATGGAACAAATCGATTTCGTTGTCAAAGAAAGAGCTACATTCACAACGGTCTACTTCTGATGACTGTGGCAATTGCACAGAAGAACATTTTGTTTTCTATTTATGTATATAATTTTGCGTTTGTTGGTTCTATTTATGTGATATTGACAGAGGAAACTGTTTGTGTTCGTACAGAAAATGTTTATAATAAGGAATAGTACATAGTAAAGAGTCGTAGATTGTTTTTTAAATAGGGTCATGGAGCTACTCTACAGTACAAAACAATGGTCACGTCATGTTCGGTACTTGAGCAAGGTTGTGTACATAAAAATGGTTTTTGGTGTGTTTTATAACTTTCTTACTTTCGGAACTCATTTAATTTATCGATTAAAATTGGTATCCAATGACTATTATGATTTATTTCAATTGAAAATGTTCGTGAATCATGGTAATATCACTGGATATCATTTTCTTGCAAAATATAATGAGCACTTCTTTGTTTACATTAAAATGTTGTGCGTATCATGTTTCAATGAAGATGAAATGGTACACATGATTTAATGTACACAATTTTCATAAATAATAGACCAAGTGTGGGTGATACAAGTACACTTAGACTTTAAAAGCATCACACTAATTGTCTTTCAAATTCAATTTGAGATGTGATGAAAATAAGTCTTCATCGTCGAGTATCTCGATCGGAGATATATTCAAGTTAAAGACCTTGAACTTCAATTCAATTTGAGTGCGAGAATCAAGAATATCAAGTTTGTCCTTCAACATTAACAAAAGTCCGGTTACGGTATTACTTGTCGGAACCAGAATGTAAGTGGTTTTGTTCCCTCTCCACTTCTATTCGTCATCCGTAAGAACAAACTTTCCCCCATACGATACGATGAATCTCGTAAAGGTCAAATCAAGGCTTTTCATCGTTTTTATGTGTTTTGACAGTAAAACTGTATATCCCGACAGTTTGTAAATGTCAGGCTCGACATTTCAAATGTCTAACCCGATGGTTTATAAATGTCAAATTCGACAGTTGAACCGTCGAAAATATCGAGAAGCAGATGACAATGGGCAGAACAGATTCTTCAGCACAACACAATAAGTGTGATCATTAGTATTGAGTTAGAAGAAAAATGTCAGATTGGCCTTGTCATTGAAGAAATATTTAATGAAAACATTATCTGGTTTGAATGGAAGAAAGTACTCAAAAACGGTGATAATCACATTTGTGAAGGATTCAAAAATAAAGAAATCAATGAATAATAGTTTCAAAAATTTTAAATAAATATGTCAAAGTTGTATTTAATATTTACAAAACAGTAAATTGTAGAAGTAAAATATAAATATTTTTTAATAGCTAACCTCTCAGAATGGATTATGAATGCAAGAGAAAAATTTTCTTGATCAATGAAAATGAAGAAGATGAGAAAAATTGGGGTTTGTAAGGAAAGAAGAAGATATATTTATTTATGTTTCATTTTTAACCCCTTTTTTATTAACACAAATTCATATTAATCAATATAATACACATTTATCCATATTTTTTATATATAAAATAAATCATCACATCAACATAATCAACTCCTTCAAATCAAGCATTAAATGCTAATGAAAATGTGTCGTTAAGGATAATTTGGACATTTCACACAAAAAGTGACATTTTTGCTCACATAAAGTGAAAATGACAACTTTTGGGGACTTTGTTAATTTCGTGACATTTTTGAAAATTCCCCTTTAATTTATTGACCAAATACTTTTATCAACATTTTAATCATGCATGTTATCAAAATCTACTAAAACTCTGAATTTTTAGTTAAACCAAACTTGTGCATAATGTCATACATAATGAAAAACATGAATAAAATGCATAGTAAGATGCTCTGAATTGAATCGAGTAAAAATGAGAAGTAAAGATAGTTTCAATTAAAATAGTGAAAGAAATGATGAATAGTAATGATTGTGAATAGTATCTGAAATGCAATAATTCTCGAAAGAAATTCATTTGACAGATTATTTGCGTTAAATTTTTTATATATTAATTATAAACAAGATTACAACATAATTATAGCATAATAGAACTTACAAATAGTCACGTGCTTGAAAAACTAAATTTTAAAATACTGAAAATACTGCTAGAAATTTAAATTCGACTTTGCAAAATTTTACAATAGTATATAGTTTCTCTTGCTCATTTTCTTTGCCTATTAAACTGATATACCTTGCATTTTATGGTGATCTTGAATGTACTTTTCTTTTTCAATTCGATATCTTGAGTTGAAATCTAATTCTAATATTTTTAAAAGTGTTTCCTCAATTAATCCTTGGAAGTGGTGTCTTGATGTATAATTATTGTGTCGATACAGTTCATTAACTTTGTAGAGCTTTTGAAAGATTCTTGAGAATTGTTATCTTGGGTTAGTAATGCCTCCTTACTGTTCATGGCGCAAACAAATCTACACCATAACAATTATCTTTGTCTAAAGAACCATGCTTTTTGTACAATAATTTTTACAACGAATTTGACAACATGCTACGTGGCAGATTATCATTTGATAGTTTGAAAATACTTTATCTTTCTCATTAATACTTTATTGACACCTACATCATTGTCAAGTATGTTGTACAAATTCATTGTACAAATGACTTATTCCTTGTCGAAATGGGTGTCACTCTTTGTCAGAGTCTAAAACGTACGACTTCTACAATCATATTGACGAGGTTTTGAAATTTATTTAACGATAGAAAATTTTTGTAAAGCAGAAATTAATTGTGATTGTTCAGTAAGGAAATTTGCATTGGTTGTAATGGATCGTATGGAAACGTCTATTGTACTATTCTTATATTGTCTTCTCATACGCGATTGCCGTGATTGAATTTATACCTCAACTTGACCTTGCATCTCCTAATTAATGATCTTAGATGAAATGACTTGAAAGAATTTTCGAGGGAAAAAAAATTCCGGCAAAAAATCCATGCTGATTTTAATTATCTGCAAAAACAAAATATTTGATCTTCATCTGAAATATTTATTTTAGTCGTTGACAAATACTTTGGTTTTTTTTTTTTTTTAGTTGGAATTCCTTGCGTATTATGCTTCTTCTACTAATATTCTTTCATCCGTTCCGAAGTATATGCATCAATCTTGAAATCATTGTGGAAAAGTCTTTGAACGGATAGGACAATCTTTATCAAATTGTATAAACCATGAGTAATTTGAAGATCTGAAAAATAGATCGTTTATTCAGGCCTTGACATAGTGCTTGTGATCAATTCTTTACTGTTCATATGGTTTGGAATATCATTTTTGAATAAAGACGTTTTGATTCCAATTTAATATTGTTTACACTTGAACAACTTTGACTTTAGAAAAAGGCTATTTATTATTATTATTATTATTATTTTTTTTTTTTATTTTTCTAATCTCATTTGAAGTATGTGTAATTTATTGGATAAATTCATTTAAAAAAAGTCTTGTTTTCTTTAAATCTTCTGGAAGATACCATAAGCCTTGAATCATAATAAAGTAGTTGGAATATATATCAAATTGCAAGTCAGGAGGATCATATGATGGCACTGAAAAATTTGGATGATAGTAAAGTATACCGATCCTCTTTTTACATATTGTAAAATTTCTATTTCTTTTATCTTTTAAAATAAGTCTAAATAGGTAATTGATGTTAGTACAGAGCATTGTCTTCATCAATTCCCCATAAGCCTTCCATTTTAGATAGACTTATAAAGACAAAGTTGACAAATATTTCACAACAAACCCAAGTTTTTATAGAGAAACCGTCAAATTTCTAAGTTGCTTATTAATTTGCTAGCTTATTATGATTTGCTAATCAGCGGCGGACCCACATGGGGTCACATGATCCCATAGAAATTTTTGATTTTTGATTTTTTTTTTCCCCTCTAAATTTTGTATTGGCCAATTGCCCTAACTCTATTCTTTCTGCCTGACTCGTGTCTATTAATGGCAACTGAGTCTTTTTTACTTATCAACCCAATGCCTTTATAAAATTCATGTGGAGTTACGTGATAGTTTGGTTGCATATACTGAGAACAATATACTCGACAATATTGATAATGATGTAGTTATCCGATGTTTTCAAGGTATGAAAATGTGTCGGATACAGTTGCAATAGTATATTGACTTACTTTCACTAATATCATGTTTTTTTTTTTTGCCCTAAAAAAATGCATTTTCATTTTTGACCCGCAATACTATTGCTAATGGTTACTGCGATGTCATAGATTTTCTCGGTAGGCGAAAGTTTGCTACCATGGATTAATCATGGAAAAGGGACTACTCAAGTAAGCTAGCTGATACATATTGTGGAGTAATGAGTAAAAATAACCACCTGTCATATGTGTATCATATAGGGCGACTATTTTAGTGAGCGACTGTAAATAACATTATTCATTTTGTGCACGGCACTTGACCTGATAAAATTAGACACCATAGTGAATATATATGATCCTTCATTTCTCACATTTTAACTGAAATACTCCAACAACCTTATCTAGGTTGGGCATCTAGGCTACAGCCCAACCTAGATACAAAATTGATTGTAAAAGAAGGAATTTTATACTTAATTCTACCCAAAATACCATTTGAGTTTGGCTCCAACCTGACTCTCAACCCAAGCTCAATGCTCAATTGCCCAAATTTAGTCGAAGACTGCACATTTTTTTAAAAAATAATATTCTATTCATTACTTTTCAATTATTTATTGCCAAATTAGATATCTTATTTAATGCATATTTTACTAAGTTTACTTATAATTATATAAATAAAATTTATAATATATAATTTGTATTTATTAGAGCTAAAAATAAATTACTTATTTTAATAATAAGAGATGCTACATGTTTGGCTAAGCTTAAAAATAATTAATCTTTTTGTTTCTACATATGTTTTTCATATATTATTTTTTCATACTTATAAGAAAATAATTTGCTTATTTTGACCATGAAATAGATATTAGTATCAAAATAAGTAATTTGCTCCATGTTTAATATTGTCAGTAAAAAAAGTATTTGTTAAACCTTTTTCTTTATGTATATATCAATCTAATTGTAAATGTATTATTGAATTTGATTTAAATGTGGACGTAAAATAAATCCAATTTCTTTGAACCCTCGAAGTTCTTGGTTGGACTTCCCACTTCTTGTGGGATTCCACACTCAATGTGAAATGTATCCCTACTATATAAAAGGGAGAATGTGAAGTTACTGTAAAAATCAAAAGTGATTTGTTCCATTTCATCTCACTGTAGCAATTTTTTTTCTATAAGTAACTTTTTAAGCTCTAGGAATTTTTTTTTTTTTTATCTTAGCTAATATCTGAGTAACCACAACAATTTATTTATATAATATATATGTAACTTTTACAATTATAAGTTTTTTCTTTTTTACTCAATTAGAGCATATGAAACATTTGGTCTCGTACATAGCATCGCATACATGATAGATCCTATCGTCGAAATATATGGTATCTTATCCATGCGACTCCTTTCATCATGTGTTTTAGGACACATATCTTTTGAGAGGTAAATTCCATGCGACATGGGACATAAACCTCTTTTAGACTCTTCCATATTAAATCTTCTCAAAATTTTATCTATGTATGAAGATTGGGATAAGCCTAGTAATCTTTTAGATCTCTGTATAAATCTTGATTCCTAAGATATACGTTGCTTTTCCCATATCTTTCATGGAGAAATCCTTTGACAACCATAATTTTACTGATTGAAGCATTAGGATGTCGTTTTCCATTAATAATATGTTATCGACATATAATATTAGGAATACGACCGCGCTCCCACTTGTCTTCTTGTAAACACACGGTTCATTTTCATTTTTGATAAAATCAAACATTTTGATTATTTTATCAAAACGAAGATTCCAACTCATAGAGGCTTGCTTTAATCCATAAATGGATCGATTTAGCTTACATACTTTGTTGGCTCCTTTGGATTCAAAACCTTCAGGCTGTAAGTTATGTATACCTCCTCTTGTAAGTTTCCATTAAAGAAAGCAGTTTTGACATCCATTTGCCATATCTAATAATCATGGTATGCAGCTATTGCAAGCAAAATCCGAATGGACTTTAGCATGGCCACAGGCGAAAAAGTTTCATCAAAGTCAACACCTTGTCTTTGTGTGTAATCCATCGCTACTAGCCTTACTTTGTATGTATGGACGTTTCCATCCACATCGAACTTTTTCTTGTAAACCCATTTACAACCTATCGGTTTTATCCCACCTAGAAGGTCGACCAAGGTCCAAACCTTGTTCTCATACATTGAGTTCATTTCAGATTCCATGGCTTCTTGCCATCTCTTCGAGTCAACACTTGACTTCACTTCTGCGTAATTTGTAAGTTCATCATCCTCGACTAATAATACTTGATTAGTAATCGTGAATTCGTACCTTTTGGGAGATCGAATGATCCTACTTGATTTACGCTGAGCTGGAGTGTCCTCAGGGTTCTCTATATCCTGATCAAGAGTCTGTCCGTCAACAGGTGTAGAATCAGACTCAAGTTTATCTAATTGGTCAACAGTATCTGTGGATTCTTGAACTTCTTCAAGTTCTAGTTTGCTCCCACTACCCTCTCATAGAATAAACTCTTTCCCTAGGAATATGACATGTCTTGATATGAACACCTTCTTCTCAACGGGATTATAAAATTGATATCCAATTGTCTCTTTTGGATATCCCACAAATACGCATTTGTCAGATTTAGCCTCAAGTTTATCTGATTCATATCGCTTTACATAAGCGTCATAGCCCCAAACTTTCATATGAGATAAGTTTGACCTTTTTCCTCTCCATAGCTCGTATGGAGTTTTGTCGATCGATTTAGATGGGACATGATTAAGTGTGTAGCACGCAGTAATTAGTGTATGACTCCAAAATGATTTTGGGATATTTGCATGACTCATCATATATCGCACTATGTCTAACAAAGTGCGATTCCTCCGTTCAGATACACCATTATGTTGCAGTGTATATGCGGAGGCCACTGCGAGAGAATCTCATTCTCTTTAAGATAATTTAAAAATTCCCCTTTTAAATATTCTCCGCCTTGATTTGATCTCAGCGTGAGAATATTTTTACCAGTCTGTTTCTCTACTTCAAGTTTGAATTCCTTGAACTTTTCAAGTGCTTCATGCTTGAATTTCATCAGATACACATAACCATATCTAAAATGATCATCAGTGAATGTGATGAAGTAAGAGAAACCACCTCTGGTAGTTATTGACATGGGTCCACATACATCAGTATGTATTAGTCCCAGCAGTTCTGTGGTTTTTTCTCCTTCTCCAGTAAAAGAGAACTTGGTCATTTTGCCTAACAGGCACGACTCACATTTGTCAAATGATTCAAAATCAGATGACCCCAAGTATCCATCTTTATGTAACTTGAAAATGCGTTTGTCGTTAATATGACCCAATCTGCAATGCAAGAGGTATGTATTATTTAGATTATCACTTTTATGCCTTTTTTTTTCTATATTCATAATAGACGACTCAGTATAAAGAATTTAAATTCCATTTCGCAACACACCACAACCATAAAAGATCTCATCTTTATAAAACGAACAATGATTGTTCTTAACATTAATTGAAAAATCATTCATGTCCAAACACGAAATAGAAATAATGTTTTTAGTAATGGGGGGAACAAAATAATAATTTTCTAATTCTAATACTAAGCCCAAAGGTAGTGGCAAGAAGTATGTCCCTACAGCTAATGCAACAACTCTTGCTTCATTTTCCACGCACAGGTCAACTTCTCTTTTCTGCAATGGTTTACTTCTCTTTAGTCCCTGCATATTTATACAAATATGAGATCCACATCCGGTATCTAATACCCAAGAAGCTAATGAGGTAGACATATTAACCTCGATAACAAAATTACCTGAAGTAGAAGTTTCAGACGACTTCTTTCCGTTCAAGCTAGCGAGGTAAGCCTTGCAGTTCCTCTTCCAATGACCTTTCACTCCACAGTGATAGCATGGGTCATCAGACTTGGTATTGTCCTTGCCTGCTTTGTTATTGCCCTTAGCCTTTTTGGATGTTTTCTTAAAACTTCATTTGATTTTCCTCATAGTGCCCTTGGAGGAATGAATAGCTAAGACATGCCCTGTGCTAGTCTTGACATTGGGCTCCACAGTTTTAAACATATTAAGTAACTCAAGGAGTGTGCATTCGATCTTATTCATATTGAAGTTCATAATGAACTGTGAATAACTATCTAGAAGAGATTGCATAACCAAGTCAATACTTAGTTCATGATCCATGATAAAACCAAATGAAGCCAGTTTTTCAATGAAACTAATCATCTTCAGCACATGAGCACTGACTGAAGATCCCTCTGCCATTTTGCACCAGTATAGTTGTTTAGAGGTCTCATACCTATCCACACGAGATTGTTCATCATACAACTCATTGAGATGAAAAATCATAGTGTAAGCATCTATACTCTCATGTTGCTTCTGTAACTCAGGTGACATAACTACAAGCATCACACATGCTGCAGTGTTATCATTATCACTGTGTTTGTTGTAAGCAGTCACCTCTTCCTGAGTGGAATTTTCAGTGGGCACCATTGGAAAGGGCTGCTCAAGGACATATCCAATTTTCTCATGCTTGAGAACGATTCTCAAATTGCGGTGCCAATCGAGAAAATTTGGTCCGATCAGTTTGTTGGCATCCAGTATGCTTCTCAAATTCATATGATTGCTCATGATTCAAAAACTGTAAATGATGAAAAAAAAACATTGAATTAATATGTATTATAATGCATATGCACAAATTCAATATGGACTTAATTAAACGTGTTCCCATTGTTTAAAATAAATTCATGACCCTCATACATAAATTATTTGAATTCACATTTGATTCCCAGTGGGCTGGGATCTCATTCGTTGTATCAAGATCTTGAGTATACTCAACAAATCCTAATAAAATATTTGGGTAGATATTATTATCAATTGTATCTCCATACAACTTCCAGATCATTAAACTGACAACTCATTTGTCTTCACACATCTTATGGGTTAGCTTAATATGTATCTAAAACTTTTCTCCTTGAGTGTACTCAACAAAAAGATAGATGTTAGTTAAGTCAAACTCATCATTCAGAAATATCAAATATTTCATAGTGTCAAACATATCCCTAATAGACCAGCCTCGAGTGTACTCAACAAGCTAAGGTCGATTTAGGATTCTCGTTTCTCACTATAATGATGGAAGGCAAATAATACTAACTTGATATTTTTAACGAGGGATTTAACGTGCAATGGTCTCATCAAGTAATTATAGATATAGATATATAAACATACATCTACTATGCGAATAGATATATATATGAGTAATAGTATGGATGATTATGGACTTGTTCTATCTAGTTTTCCCTAGCCAAAGGGAAAACTAATTGGTCAATTCCTAAGGGGTACAACATTGGATCAACACCAATACACCATCTCCATGGTGTCCACTTCTTCTTGCGCCTCCAATTATTCAAGCTACAATATGTATCATATACCAGTTGGCATGCAGGCCTAAAAGAAATCGGACTTGCAGGCCCATAACAACAATAATAACAACGGACTCGCAGGTCCAAAACAATTAAGGGCTCGCAGGCCCATAAAACAAAAAAAGTAAATCAACCATTCAACACATCCATATGGTCGAGTCCATAATCATCCATAAAAAATCATCACATAAATATTTCCTATGTATAATATCTAATATTATATGCAATGTCTCATAAATCTAGCAATTATAGTCATCAAAACTAATTCAAAATTTTGGATCGAGATAATTAAATAATTAATAAATCATATTAATTAATTAACTTAATTGACGGGCCTATTTAATTAAATCAAAATTTAACTAAATCCTGAATTAGAGTCCAACTCTAATTCCATAACTATTGGGCGAAGTAATTTAATCAAAATCGAATTTTAATTAATTATTAAATTAGAGTCTACTCTAAATTTTAATTTGCATTGGGAAGTGGTATTAATTGAAATCAAATTTTAATTAATATAATATTAGAGTCCAACTCTAATAAAATTGAATTAATATTTTAATTTAGGACAAAATTCCCAAACAAAATAAAATTCAATTAAGGGTCAAAATTAAATATTTAAGTCAAAACCCAATTTTAACAAAAATATAAAAGTCGTCAAATTTTAAATAAATATTAATATTGGGTCAAAATAAGGGTATGGGTCAAACCCAATTAAAATACCATTTTAAAAACCAATTCAAAATTCAATTCAAAACCATTTTTGACAATTTACAAATTTGACCCAAGTTGAAAATTAACACCAGACCCTTCCAAATTAAAAAATTGCAGAACAGGTCCTTTTTTTAAATTTGCAAGCTGACCCTATTTTGGTAATTGCAACCAGGGGCCCCTAATTGCATTATTTGCAACAGAGGCCCCCATCTCCACCAAAACCTTAAAAAATCAAAAAAAATAAAATTTGTTTACTGTTGGTGATCGGCGCTGCCCCGCCCATAGTCAGCAGGGGATTGCACCCGGCAGCGCTAAGGCGCTGCTGTAGCAGTGGTTGCAAGCACCGCTGCAGTATGCAGTGGCGCCTGCCACTGCTGTTACTGGCAGCAGTGTCCGCGTTGCCACCGCCGCTCCCGCTCTCGTTCCAGAAAAAAAAAATTTTGTTTGTTTGTAAAGAATAGATTCTGAAAAATAAAATTAAAAATTATATTTGCTAGATTTAGGGATAAGCATGATTAAATCAACCTTTAATTTAATCAACATATAAAACAGTTCCTAACAAATATAAAGTTGGCTCTGATACCACTGTATGGAATTTACTTAAACATGCACAACGGAATTAAACAAATTTCAATTCCCATTCAGGATTCAACTTTGTATTTAGATAAGAACTGTGATAAGAAATATACATTTTCTTGATTTTATAAACTTCTTCGCGTTATTCCTTTCCAACAACTTGAATCTGCCTCTCACAGCTGTCCAATTGTCCAGCCTCCAATGAAATCCACACAGAGAATAGACTGCAACTGCTAGGATTTTTTCTCTTGTGCCAATAAGAATAATGAAAACCTTATAGACCTCAAACCCTAGTCATATATTTATATAAACCCAAACGGGCTCGATCCGGTCCAGTTCAATATTTAATTAATCAATTTAATTAAACCTGGTCCGTGAATTAATTAATTCGGGAATATAAATAACAAATTCAATTAATTAATTTATCCAACGATTGTTAAATTAATCAATTGGCAATTTGTAATCGTCCAATTCTTTTTTTGTGTGCGACCCATTAGGTTCCCGACCATGATGTCTAACGACGTGAAATATTATTTTGATTTAATCAAAATTGATAAATTAAACACCCTTTTAATTTTTCACAAATTCACACTCGCCATCCCAGATTGACATTTAGCAATGTATCAGGACAACACATATGACGGGAAATGTCACGTGGTATGACAAAATCAAAACTGTTCGTTTACCATGAAATTATAATTCTTTCGTCAATATGATCCGGTCAACTACGAAATATGGAATTGTGTCAATCTCGATTATCGATCATATCTTTCATTCTACTATTAAATCAATATGAGTCGAAAACTCCTTTTCGACTTATATGTATACCTTGACCAAGGATTTCGTTATTGACTTAACTGAACGAAATGCAGATCGGAATCTCTTTCTATCTAAGAGTGGGGAATCTTTTATTGGTCATTCACAACTTTCATATGGTTCTTGACCTACCCGAACGATGTCGTATTAGCGGCCCTTGCAGAGCAACATCCAATACCATCAAAGTATGACTATCCTCATATAAGGCACTATGATGACCTCAAGTTGTAGGACCAATTTCACTACTGAACGTTAGAAATTAACCACTGACATTCAGATTATTATCCATGTGGAATCTCTTAGCGGGTCTCCAATGATTTGTTCTATAACAAAATATCCACGTGTTCATTTAAGTGTCACTACACTTTAACTCATGAGATCAACTACTTTCTTCACAAGTAAGAAATGTCACACGTGATGGTCTAACTATATTAACGATATTCGTATCTCGTTATTACTTACGACCACGATTTATTCAAGATCCAATTATATGTAATTTGTATCTCACAATCACAACTCCTTGTAATTAACAAATCACTTAAACTTGGATCTTCGGATTCTATTATTTAATATTATTTATCATAAAATTAATTTAAATAAATAATAGATCTTGCCAAAATTAAATGCATTAAATATATTAAAAGCGTTTACAACCTAAACCGATTGGATCTAGGGCATAACACTTACACCTTTCACCATTACAGGTATCAAATTTTAGTTCTAACATGCTTTGATTTTGGATTCATTTTGTTTTTGTTTTATTTTAGAGTTATCTGGTGCATTATTGTTGAGTCCAAGTATTTTGAGTGAAATTAGTTCAAATCTTACATTTCTTATTTATATAACTATTTCCATTTCTCTTGTTAATCGTTTAGATTTATTGGTCAATATAATGTATATGTTTTAATTGGTTAATGTCACTTTTATCTTATTTCTTGTTTTAATAGCATATATAAGGTTGTTTATATTCTTTGATTGTTTAACAACTTCGTCTTCGGTCAATGGAAAAATAATAAAAGATGAAGAGGTAACACATGAGTTTTGGTCAATAAAATTGGCTAAAATTTTAGTACAATTAGCAATTTGTTGATGGGCTTTTGAATGACTGTATTAGAACAGAAATAGGTCGTATCCTTGCTATTGTATTGCAGTAAATATTTTTCCTTGTCTCGTTATATTATATGTCAGGGTTTGTTTATGTAAGTGATAAAGATTTACCTATAAAAAAGAAGTGAAAAAGATCAAGTGTTCCGTTGGGTTGGTTTTATTCTTTGGTTTGTGGACTTGTTTATTTGGAAGAATAATACCATGAGATTGTTCTTGGTACGTTTGTAAGATCAAAATTTCCCGTGTGGTTGTAATGTTCTCTCCTAATAGTTAATTGAAAATAGCATTTCGAGGAATTTTTTTTTTTTTTCAAGTCAGAATCTTGTATAAGCTCCTGCTTTTCCTTTATGTTTAATTTAACAATGGACTCTATGATGTGAATATAGGTTAATATTGATGCTCTTTGTCTATATATTTCAAGTGGAAGGACAATCGCTTTAGTATTCCACTTGTAGGCATCGATGTTTCCATATGTAGATCAGCAAAATGTATTGTTCTTGTAGCTTTTATTCTGTTCACCTTATGTAGATCAGCAAAGTTCCTTGCCTATTTCACAAAATTGTTTGTTATCTTCATGTTTCATGGGATGCATTTCTTTAAATAAATGGGTCAGGTGAATTATTCAATTCAAGACTTCCCTTCAAATACGTAGAGAGTGTAATAGCTGCCAATTTTGACCAGAATGGGATGGTTGAGGAAGGAGAGATTGAACCAATGATAGATGCTAATTATGTACAAGTAGGGAGTTTTCATATTTTCATGATTTTAGATTTTTTTTAATAGTTTTTCATTTTTGATGATTCATTTGAATTGAAAGATGTATCTTAGTGAGTTTTATTTGTAATGTCTTACTTGTGTTGGTGAAGTGACAAGAGTTCAGCTAATAGTTTTTGCTGTTTTTGGTTGCAATTCACTTCCTCGCAAGGGACTTGCTAATAATTTCTTGGGTTTTCCTAGGAAGGAAATTTGGATACCATATCACTGGGGATATTGTATGTATCATTTGTGTAGTTTTCCTTTTGAGTTGCAAGTTCAACTTGGTGTTTTTCTATAGCCTCTTGAAGCAATGTCACATTTGCTCCCTTGTCCCTTTTAATGCTTTCCACTTCGTTCTCTTCAACCTAGGAAGAAAACAGTACGTCATATACACACTGTCTTAGTAAATGACACAGAAAAGAGCAGTGACATTGATCCACAGGTTGCTCAGCAAACTCTTGAATAGCCATTCTAAATCAATTTGTAATTTAGATCTCTTTACCTAACAATATGCTGTAGATGTGCGGCTATGTTGGTTTAGTAGTTTCTAGTACAATACTATGTTTTTTTTTTTTTACTTGACTTCTTCTCAATTTTCTCTTAAAATAATTGTTGATGAAAATCTCATGTTTGTGAATGATTTCCATCTCCATTTGGTGTAGATTTTTGTTTACCCTTTTTTATCATCCATTTTGCATTAAGCAACCTAATTCATCAAAGAATTGTATTTTAACACACACACACACAAAAATTTAATAAAGTCTGAGTTAGGAAAAAAAAACCTTTCGTTAAATTGAAGGGTAAACCTTGAGAAATGATACTGAAGGAAGTATTCTGAGTTAGAAAAAAAAAAACCTTTCGTTAAATTGAAGGGTAAACCTTGAGAAATAGTACTGAAGGAAGTATTCCATTGGATATGCTCTCTTCAGGCGTTGCATTGTTTGGGAAGGTATATTTTGTTTACAACTAAATCTATGCTTGAATGATTGGAACAAGATAAGTTATATTGACATAGTACATGAAGCTATACAAAGGAGATTAGTTGCTTCCACAAATGCAGCTGAAGCTATAGAAGAGGCCATTGCCAAAAGTCTGTTGTGAGGAGCCTAAGGTGATTATTCATTTCTTTCAGAAAATACGCACTTAAGGCGGGAGAGGAATGGAGTAACTCGACTGGTTGGAGAGGGGTGAAGCTTACATACAGTACTATTATGAGTATTTGTCTTTTTCTCTCTCTAAACACAAAGATCTTCTTGGATCAAATGTTTAAAAGTGTTGTACATACAGTTGTTCATATTAAATCAAATGCAGATCATAGTTGAATTTGGTTTTAGACTCTGGTTAAATTAACATGCTCTCACCTCTGCTACTACTATATGCAACTCCATTGACCTGTGAACTAACTTGCTCGATTTCATGGGCACAATTTTATTTTATTTTCTATTGATTCCTAGGTCCTATTAGAGAGTGTTGAGTTTATAACTAAAAGAGCATTGAATCAATTGTAATTTAAAATGAATAGAATTTCTTCCCAGCTATGAATTTGGTTGATAGTGTTATTTCTAGTTATAGATATCACAAGTCATAACATATGATTCATTTCACAAGTCGTAACAGATGTTTCTATTATCATGAACTGCTATGTTCTACATACACGTGATGTCTTCAATTTTATTTTTTGGTGAGTTTCTTTATGCAATAATTTCAGCTTTTGAAATGATAACTTTATTGGATTGAGCTCCTAAGACTCTTGAATAATACAATAAATCTTCTACAACCTTTTTTCTTTAGCATCTACAATTTCTACACTAATAAAAACACAATAAATACAACATTCGTGCAATGCACGTCCAACGATTAGTTGGTATAGAAAACTAACGCAAACATCAAATAGTACATTGAGTATATCAATGCATAGTGATGCATTTTTTATTTTGTGTTTTGACCAAAACTTTTAAGTGTTTGGAACGACTAGCTGTCCTAATTCTTTGAAACAATATTCATAGTATTTTCTTAATTTTTGATTGATAAATATATAATCATTGCTTATGCCTATCAATCTTACGCCAATTTATATTTCTTAAGGTGAACGTCAATTTTCTAATTGACAAGAAAAGTTAGGAGTGGACATGGTTCCATATTGTTCTGATTCCAAGAGAACCGAACCAAACCATAAACCAATGGTTTTTTTGATAATGGAACCAAATGATTTTTTTCTAAAGATATGAAACCAAACGCGTTCTAATTTCAATTTTTAAATTTTTAGATTTGTATCTTATAAATTATTAATGTTTACCTAAATATGAAAATAAACATCAAACGTTTAGGAAGTTCAAATTTTAATCATTGAGATCAAAAAAGTCATAACTAACAAACAAAATATATTCATAATTTGAATACACAAATCAGTTTTTTTTTTCATACAAAAAAATGTTTAATAAGTAATAACAATGATCCACTAAATTAATTGTACTAGTTTTGAAGGCATACCTCTACAATAAAGAATGAATTATCAAAATTTTTACAGTCCACTTCTACATATAACATTAAACGTTTAATATTTCTTGAATGTTTATTGAGTTTTCCTCTATTTCTGAAGAACACAAATAACTCATCAAACAATTAAGGTATAAAAAAATAAAATAAAAAAGTAGTTTATAGACTTTTTTAAGTAACTGACCAATTTCATTTTTCAATCTTAAATGACACTCCACTGACTTGATTAAACACGTTACCAGTATGCTGGGATGTTGTGTAAATTGAAAAGGAGTACAGGAAAAATAATTCAATTGAATACAAAATTAGGGTGCAGACAACTAATGAGTTGTTTATCTCTAATGATCCAAAATTGTTCAATTAATGGGTTATCTCTAGTGAATATAAAATTAGGGTCTCCACTAATTATTATATATAAAATTAAATATTAAGTTTGGTTCTGGTTTTGGTTTTTGAACTAGAACTGAACCTGAACCAAAACCAAAACCAAAACCAAAACCAAAACCAAATTGTTCTCGGTTCAAAGAATCAAAATCATTAATTTATTGATGTCATAGGGCCCTATCCATTTATTCATTCGATCCAACTTTTTTTTGACGATTTCTGAGGAATAAGCATCCCGGCTAACTCTGCGCCAGCAGTCGCGACAAGACTGAAGAGAATTAATCACTGAAGAGAATTAATCTTTTTCTCGAAGGATCAGAAAAAAATGGGTCCGGATCTTCTACGCCATTGGTTCAGTTGTACATAGACATCGCGTAATCTAGGCTTTTTCTTAAACTACTTGATTTGATTTGGTTTGGTCCGATCTGGACATTTTCTCCACCCCTACGAAAAGCCTTTAAAATCTAACGAAGCATCTTAGGAAATATCATGCGCTTAGCCTCCTAAACTAGATATCTTGTGAAGTGATTTCATTCGAATTTTTAAATTTCACCCCCTTCCCAGTTCATTTTCTAACTCTGCCCTTTAATATGCACGAAGTAGAAACTGCATCCATGCAGGGTTCTAATGGTTCAAATGAGACACTAGTTATTTGCTCGAAAACTAAGTGAATGTTTATTACATGGTTCAATAGAAATTTTTTAAACCTTTTTTGGTTCTATAATAACATCCTATCCATGCTATTACAGGATACTCATCATATGTAATCTTACCATACAGATTCGAAAGCACAAAGCACGCATATTTTTAGCCGCTAACAGATTAAGACAGAAAAATAAATAAATAAATAAATAAATAGATAAAAATGAATCTCCATTTTTCCCCCTTTAATTTTCCTTCCCCTCTCCTTCAACTGAAAGAAAATTTCCCCAACACTCGCCCTACTTGATATATCGTGAAACCCATTTGAAGCCATCACCGTAGCCCATTTTGTGTACAATGCTGCACATGAATACTTCTAAAGGGCGCACATTAGAGTCAGCCAGATTGACCTTTCCTTTGCCAGTGGTTATACCAGTCAGGCCGAGGTGGTAACGCAACTCGTCTTCAGAGGCAGCGTATGGTATGTCAATATTTGTTTCCCAAAACCAGAAATGGGACATTGGCAAGGGCCTCCTCAGAAAGGAGTGCATCTAATTGCTTCTTTGATTCTGCAAAACGCTCGTCACATGCATCAACCAAGTACACTACAGCATCAACCTGTAAAACTACAAGGTGCACTCTCTCATACAAGAAACGAGGCATAAATACTGATAAGATGACCAAAAGGAAACATACTGTATGATTGAAACAAATATTATGTTATTTTTCCAATATAAATGGCACGCAGCAAGGGTAGCAGCCGTTAAAGATAATGGATATACTTGTAGATATCTCAAGCAGCAGGTGGAAATAATTCAAATGGTTATCAATCTTGTAAATTCTCGGAAGAGTAAATTCGAGAGAAAAATGGCATAAGCAGGATCTTATGGAGAAAAAAAGAAGTTACTGCTTGTTATGATGATTTTATTGGAAGTGATTAAGTACATGCTATACTGATAAAGCCATAATGTTTGACTTTTCTCATTTAGTTATCTTAATATTCTGTTGATCCCTGAGGAAAAATAAACACTAACCAGGATGGAACCAATATTTTCCTCAACAGAGCCAAACCATATTGAAACTTTCCCAAAGAAAATAATTCTCAAAAGATTGACAAGATGAAAAATAAAGCAGGAAACTAACGACAAGTCATGTCGACTCCACAAAGTTTCTACAAAGTAAAATACATTTAATTTGACCTTCTGTTACACAAAGCAAGATTATATGAAGAATAAAACCCAGTTTTTCTGAAGAATCAAAATTCAAGGTTTGAAAATAAAAATTCCAAAAGTGCACCATTTGTCGCCAGGTTCTCTCTTATCAATCAGTTGAACTTGCCAAAAATCCCAAAAAGGGATCTTTATAAACTACTTACAACAAATCCCAAAGCTAGCTTGTTGATTCATTATGCCTTTTCTTAACGGAAGAGTCTACCGGCAAATACTCTCACAGAAACTTCCTATTCTATCATGCTTGGGTTTCTATCTCATTCATTTACATCTTTGAAGCTATTGTAGCAATCCCCATCTCTGGACAAGCCAGCCAATTGTAAACTATAAATTAGATTCATCTTATCTTGTATTTAAAATTATAAACTACGAAGATGTTTGGACAAAGCAAATCCTAGAGATGGCGTGCATAAAGTAGAATAATAGTTAAAGTAAAATAAATATATTCAATATTGGTTGAAATCTAGGAAACAGTCAACGGAAAATAATTATATTTTATATTGGTTGAAATCTACAAACAAGTGCACCATATAAATTCACCAAAATCATTTAATAAAAATGATTTACAGATATACAAGAACGCACTTCAAAATTTGGACATAAGTTAGTCACATAATGGATAACACTTCACATGCAAGAAATGGAGTGAACAGATATAGAATCAGACGGATAATCGTAGATCAACAGCAAATTTTCGAGAAAATTTTCCTTGAATCGTTGACCTGATATTTAATTATATCTGAGCGATACTTCAGATGGTGTATTTATGTGTTTTATGACTTTGTAAGATCAGAAGGAAAGTTTTATAAAAATCTTTTTGCATATGAAATTCAAAATTCTTTTCAATAGAACAAAGCCCAGTATTTTTCTAAGGGCATGCTTGAGAGTTTCTATCTAAGAAGCACCGATACTTGTAAACTTGTTACGTACCCTTCGATACATATCGGATACTTGTTTTTAAAATATTCTTTATGTATCCGATACATAATTTTTAATTATTTTATATTTTTGTATGATTTTCGATACATATCTAATATACGCCTTTTTAATTATTTATATACTCATTGAATATCAATAATATTCATTGAAAATAAAAAACTAGAGTTTTAAAATTAATAACTAGACTTTTTTTATGGGATATGCACAATATTATTAGTTTTTCAATACATGTGAAACCGTGTTATGGTTGACAAATATATTTTGTTATTGGAAATAGATAGACTAGTATTAAATAATATTTGTAAAATTGTGTTACATTAATTCTATTATTGAAAATAGATGTGATTTCATATGTAAAGCCGTGCTAATAAATTACATTAATATAGTCAAATTTCACTATTTTTTTTAAAAATATGTTTAAATAAACTTAATTATAAATTATTAAGAATACTATCCCATAAAATAGTAGATAAGAGTTTAGAAAAGGGAAAACACTTAAAACATTAGAACATGTCTTCCTCTCAACCAAGTGATGAAGAATTATCAAAACCACTTTGGAAATATGTTACCAAATTCAGTAAGACAGATGCTGGTACTGGTGGAAATACACAGTGGCAGTGTAAATTTTGTATAAAATTATATGCAAGTTCTTACACAAGAGTTAGAACTCATATGTTGAAGATAAAAGGTGCAGGAATTGGAGTGTGCCTCAAAATCACAGAAACAAATTTGTCTGAGATGTAAAAGTTAGAAAATGAAGCAAAAGACAGAATGGAAAATAATACAGTACCTCTGCCATCCTCTAGTATCATCCTAACTGAAACTGAAATAGCAACGCTGAAGAAGAGAAAGACGCCTACCAATAAAGGAGGTAAACTTGAGAAGGCATTTAATATGCAATGCAGAGAGCAATTAGATGTTGAAATTGTTAGGATGTTCTACTCAGGAGGCTTGCCATTTAATCTAGCAAGAAATACATATTATAGGAGTTCTTACACCTTTGCTGCTAACCATTCTCTTTCAGGTTATGTGCCTCTATAGTACAATACTTTGAGAACCACTCTTTTACAAAAGGAAAAGGCAAATGTTCACAGATTGTTGGCTCCTATCAAAGCAATGTGGAGTCAGAAAGGTGTTAGCATTGTGAGTGATGGTTGGAGTGAAGTACAAAGAGGCCACTTATTAACTTTATGGTTGTAAGTGATGGACAAGCTATGTTTCTAAAAGCAATTGATTGTTCAGGGATAACATAAGATAAATTATTTATTACAAATCTTATAAAAGAAGTGACTAATGAAATAGGACATGAAAAATTGGTGCAAGTTGTTACTGATAATGCTACAAACTGTAAAGTTGCAAGTCAAATCATCGAAAGTCTTTATCCTACAATTGTTTGGACACCATGTGTGGTTCTCACACTCAACGTCCCATTGACGAATATATGTGCTGCAAAGAACACAGAGGACAATCTATACTTATGAGGAGTACAATTGGATCACAGAATTTGTTGGAGATGTTTCACAAATCAAGAATTTCATAATGAATCATGGTATGCGATTGGCTATTTTCAATGAATTTGTTAGCTTGAAGTTATTTTCAGTGGCAGAAACTCATTTTGCTTCTGTAATTGTAATGCTTAAACGATTTAAGATTATAAGAGATGGTCTCCAAGCAATGGTTAAAAGCGACAAGTGGTCTTGTTATAGGGAGGATGATGTGGGGAAGGCAAGATTTGTGAAGGAAAAGGTTTTGGATGATTTTTGGTCGGATTATATAGATTACATACTCTCTTTCACAAGTCCTATTTATGATTTGATCAGAATTTGTGACACAGATCGTCCTTGTCTCTGCTTGGTGTATGATATGTAGGACACTATGGTTTAAAAGGTGAAGAATGCTATATACTAAGGAAAAGAAGAAAGAAGATGAATTCTTTACTTTCTATGAAGTGGTTTATGAAATTCTTATTGATCGATGGAACAAAAACAATACACCATCGCATTGTTTGGCACATCCTTTAAACCCAAGGTAACTTTTAATTTCTAAAACAATTATTTAGTTTTTCTTAAGATAGATTTGTAGATTATAATTTATTTGGATTTCTAACATATTTATAACTAATACTATTCTGATCAATGGCAACATGAGGACCCAAAATGAGTTCCTCCTCATAAGGATGCTGAAGTTTCCAAAGAAAGGATAGAATGCTTCAAAAAGTATTTCTCACACTTGGAGGAACGCAACAAAGTAGCTTTGGAATATGCTAGTTTTATCGATAGGTCTGGAGAGTTGGATTCTATCACTAATTGGTATAACATGGATTCAAAGACCTGGTGGCTACTTCACGGTTCACATGCACCTTTGCTACAAAATATTGTTTTGAAACTTCTTGTGCAATCTTCTTCTTCATCTTGTGCCAAAAGAAACTGGAGTACATACTCTTTTGTGCATTCAACGAGAAGGAATAACATAACTCCACAATGAGCTGAAAAATTTGTTTTTATTCATAGCAATTTGCATCTTTTATCAAGAAAACAAGAACTCTATTCAAAAGGAAAATGCAAAATGCTTGCTTGAGACTCATTTGATACTCTTGAAGGTGTTGAACTACTTGAGATTGCTAATCTATCATTAGATGAGTAAGAGTTGAAGAGTGTTATTTTTTATGATAATGAAGAAATTGACGTTGATGATGTAGAAGAAAATGGAATTTGGACAATTAATGATTAAGATAAAGTGCTTTTGTATTTTATTTTATTACCGCGCTTCTGTATTAATGCTTGTTTGTATGAATTAAATTATATTGAATTTTATAAAACGTATCAGCGAATCCTAATTTTTTCAAAAAAGTTGTATTGGCGTATCCGTATCGTATCGTACCCGAATTGAGTATCCATATCCGTGCTTCTTAGCTTTTGGGAATTTCTTTTGTTTTTTTAAAGGAAAATTGCAACAGTCACCTTCACTTTGTGCCACCCACGGTCCTAAACCTTTCAAAAATATGCACTTGGGGTCTAAGTGGATGGAAACCGTCCATTTGATCGTTAGTGTAGCGACACATTTTTTTTTTTTTTTTTGTACTTTAAAATTTAAGTCGCTACCAAACATTTCTTCAAAAATAAATGGGTTTATAATAATGTTATCTCGAAATAAAATAGTGTCAAGTGAAAGAGTAAAAGCTTTAATACATATATTCATTTCATCCCTTTCATACAATTGACACAACCACAAGGTATTTTACAACTTTTAAAACATACATGCCTGATTTTAATTGAAGTATGTAGGCCCATGCATACTTTCTGATTTTCATAAAAGTGTACAGCACCATACATGTATTCAATCATTGAATTTAAATCTTTTGGTGATAAGTGACCATAAAAACATATATATAACTGTTGACGTTTATGCAACCACTTGTCCGTTTCAGCATCCAATAGTTTTAAAATGGCAGAAAGGTAAGATGGAATTTACACCAAATATCATAAATCTTAATTAAAATTCGAGTGCAATTTAAATATTTAAAGAGATGGGAATGTTAATATCCTAGAAAACATGCAACTAAATTTTTAGCGAACTTGTCCAAATAATTAAATTAAACATAAGTGTCTATTGCTAATATTAAATAGAAATAAAGTTACGTGCTAGATTTTAGAGTTTTGTCCTATGAAACGAGGCACAACCACACCATCGAGCCACCGCACTCCGACACGACCCGTACTAACCTGTAAGGTAGAGAAAAGGGATGAGTATAAAGAATACTCAGTAGGATACAAATATTCGTACAATCTCGAATAACATTTATCATTCATATATCAAAATAAATCGTACCGTCATATCATATCTTTAACCGGTAAGAGCTCAACCATATCATATCATTTGTACCGGATGGCCATATATGTCATATCATATCATTTCATATCATTAACGAAAATATTTATCAATATGAAATAACAAAAATTAAACGGGACAACCACTTGCATGTCGTATCCTACCTTAACCTTCAAATGCGTTTCAGCCCAAAGAAAAATGTTGAGATATGAAGAATGCTCTATAAATGTTACTGCAAAGTCTTACTTGTTTGAGTGAAATGAAAATATAGAAGAAAATGATTAATAAATATAGGATGGGGAAGTTATTAATTGTTGAAGTGAAGAAACCGTATGAACGTGAGATAAATGAAGGAATGTGGAGAATCTTTCATTTTAGTTGGGTAGTGGGGAAAATGTAGTAGGTATGTGAAAGTTTCTTAGAGGTGGCTAATTTGAGTGGGAGAGAGAAAAACTCAAAGGAAAAGTAACGTGTGAAAATATAAAATATATATATCTATCCCTCTCTCTCTCCCTCTCTCTCTCTATATATATATATATATAACTTTTTATTATTATTATTATTATTATTATTATTATTATTATTATTATTATTATTATTCAATTAGTACCACTACACGTGTCCCTCCTTAATTTATAGATTCATTAATTTAACTTAATTAAAACCATTTAGCACCATATCTTTTGACCTCGATAATTTGGGCATCGCTTAACCAAATCAACTTTTTCTCGAGTCTAATATGCGTCACTAATTTCAATCTATCCAACAAGCCCAATATTCATATACTTATTATTGCTCGGTCAAAATCTAATTATTTAACCCAAATAAAATTGAAATTTGCTATGTATCATCTTAGTCCCTAACTTTTCAAAATATTAAAATATAACATATAAAAATTTAATTCTATTTCACGAAAATTTAGGACTTTACAGTTAGTTGACTAATGAAATTGAACTTTGACCAATTTTGATCAATTTAAAAGGGTAAAAAGGTGACATTGCTTTTAACTCTTTAATAAAGGATTTAAATAAAATAAATAACTAAAACAAAATAATAAAATTAAAATGAAAAACTATTCATCTCCCACCCCACCCCACCCCACCCCACCCTAACGCTGACACCTTTCTGACTCCACATTGCTTTGATAAGAGCCAACAATCTGTGAACATTTGCCTTTTCCTTTTGTAAAATAGTGGTTCTCAAAGCATTATACGATGGAGGCACATAACCTGAAAGAGAATGGTTAGTAGCAAAGGTGTAAGAACTCCTATAGTATGGATTTTTTGCTAGATGAAATGGCAAGCCTCCTGAGTATAACATCCTAGCAATTTCAACATCTAACTGCTCTCTGCATTGCATATTAAATGCCTTCTCAAGTTTACACCCTTTACTAGTAGGCGTCTTTCTCTTCTTCAGCAATTCTATTTCAGTTTCAGTCAGGTTGATACTAGAAGGTGGTAGAGGTACTATATTATTTTCCAATCCGTCTTTTGCTTCATTTTCTAAATTTTGCATCTCAGATAAAATTATTTCTATGACTTTGAGGCACACTCCAATTCCTACACCTTTTTATCTTCAACGGATGAGCTGTAACTCGTGTAAGAACTTGTATGTAATTTCATACAGAAATTACACTGCCATCGTATATTTCCACTAGCATCAGCATCTGCTTTGCTGAATTTGGTAACATATTTCTAAAGTGGTTTTGATAATTCTTCATCACTTGGTTGAGAGGAAGACATCTTCTAATGTTTTAAGTGTTTTCCCTTTCTAAAACTCTATCTACTATTTTATAGGATAGTTTTCTTAATAATTTATAATTAAATTTATTTAAACATATTAAAAAAATAGTGAAGTTTGACTATATTGAGGTAATTTATTAGCACGGTTTTACATATGAAATCACCATCTAATTTCAATAATAGAATTAAAGTAACACAATTTTACACATTATTTAATACTAGTCTATCTATTTCCAATAACAAAATATATTTGTCAACTATAACACGGTTTCACATGTATTAAAAGACTAATAATATTGTGCATTTTCCATAAAAAAAAGTCTAGTTGTTAATTTTAAAACTCTAGTTTTGTATTTTCAATGAATATTATTGATATTCAACGAGTTACTAAAATAATTTAAAAATATATATCGGATACGTATCGAAATCATATAAAAATATAAAATAATTAAAAAATATGTATAGGATATATATCTGATACGTAAAAAATATAAAAATATATAAAATAATTAAAAAAAAAAGTATCCAATACGTATCGAAAGGTATCGGAGAGCATCTGATATGGGTACGTAAAAAGTTCACAAGTATTGGTGCTTCTTAGCGCAAAAGCAATCGTGACTCCTTCTGAAACCATCTTCTTATCCCACTATCTCATAAACTCAGAAGTTTTTCCAACTATGAAATCACTCTGTGGATGATCCAGAAGCGAATTTTCGACAATAATTATTTAGAAAACCCAATAAGGTTTTGAAAAACAGCAACATCTAGATCAAGAAAATCTATACCCCCTCGAAAATAAAAATAATAAGGGTTCGTTTAATTGCAAAGATGGAATTTGGATGGAAAGAAAATAAATTCCATGAAATTGAATTGCCTAGAAATTATTTTATTAGGAATTGTCAATTATTGTGTTTGATTGGAATAATTTTCCACGTGACAAATATTGAAATAAAAAAATTTTTGTGTTCGTTTGACTATATTTTACATGAAAATTGTCAATTAAAGGAATATAATTTACTAGTATTAGGATAAAATTTGTTTCCATTGCAAAAAAAAAAAATTCAAGAAAATCATCTATCTTTGGTGTTCGTTTGGCTTTATTTTATATGGAAATTGTCAATTAAAGGAAAATATTTTTTTACAATTAGAGATAAAAAAAAATTCGGCCAGCAACCTAGAAAATGAATTCTCTCCTTCTCATCAATTTGGCGGACAATGGCTGAGGTGGCATGAAAGTCGGAAAAAAAATTCCTTAAAAAAAAAAAAAATGAAAAAAGGAAGAAGAAAAAAAAAAAACCTATCAAACCCACATTTTTGGTTTAGTGTGGAAATCAATTTCCATTTTCCATGGAAAAGGGGCTTATCAAACAGCCCCTAACTTAATCTTAGCACTCTACCTCTGGTAAGAACTCTAATATTTCCACAGCAAATCAAACTTCAATGGAATCTAAACTAAAACCCAGCTATAAAGGCACTATAATCAAACACAGAAAATATAGTTATATGTATTTATCTGCTGGGAACTTGGTATACCTTGGCATAGTAATCCTTCCAGACTCTACGGGCGATCTGATGACGGCCCAAATCAAACCCCTTGAACTTAATTTTCCCTATACTCGCTCTTCCGAGGTGGAATATTGCGTCGGCTGATCTGCACTATTCTCTAAAAAAACCCAAAATAATTCGATCGAGTCAATCCATCAAGATCAATGTTCAAGAAAATGATTTAAAAAATTACAAATAATTTCCGCGTTTTCAATTATTATAAACAAAAAATAACAGAAAATTCACCTCATCCTTGATCATGTGAAGAAGGGTGGTTTTGCCAGCATTATTGAGGCCAAGAAACAAGATCTTGGCCCTATTTCTGCCACAATCCGAGTGAGGCCAAGACGCCATAAAACCAGTCCAAGAGGAACATTTCTGTGGGAATTTTTGGATTGGGATTTGATTGGAAATCCAATCGATATGGATGGGCGTTGAGAGAAGAAATGAGGGGGGATTCGATGAATATGGTGAATTGGAGAAAATGAAACTTGTAAATGGGGGTAAAATCTTTGTTACTGGTAAAATTTGATACAATTTAAGTTTTTATTTTAATCACTTGGGACCAGTAAAGTGCTGCATGCTCCCTCACAAAAGGGCTGTCCACGATTTTTTTATTGGACATGGCTCCCTTTTTTCTTAGAGGGCTATACACTGAACTGTCAAATTTGGTGTACAAACATCAAATTCCATAACTTAAATATTAAAAACGAGGAGCCAAATTTTGCCAGTGTTTCAGAGTAGTTTGGTAAAGCCTTTACTTTTAAATTTTTCTAATCTTTGTTTGGTAAAGCTTTTACTTGTTAATAAGTTTGACAAACTTTATTTTTTAATCACATATTTAAATTCACAATTTTTATCCACATTATCATCGCACATTTCATGTATTCACCACTAAATCTCCAAGTTACTTTTAAAGAAGTTAAAACATAGTTTTTAATAATTAAACTATATTACTGATAAAAATAACTTTTAAAATTATATTTGAGATTGTTTTGACAAAACTTTTAACAAAAATTTAAGCTAATTTTACAAAAATTAATTAAAAAGATGTGGATCTTATGAACTATATGATTAAAATTAATTATTCATTTTGATTTAAATTTTAATTTAACTTCTTAGTTGAAGCAAAATCAAATTTAAATTATGTTTAATAAAGGTTTTTCTACAAGTTGAAGTTTCCATAGTCCAAAACCGCATGTCATTGCTGAAATACTAATTTCTAAGTCACTTTGTTTGACTCTGAATAATTTCAAATAACAGCTTTTACTTTGAACATAAGTGATGGTCAAGTGACAAATCTTAGAAAAATAATATTTTAATCACGTTTAGTTCACAATACTTATAATAGAATAATGTACAATGAGTTATTTTTCTTTCTAATATTCTATAGTATCATCTTAAATCAGTATTTTACATAATTTATTCATCTCCAATTGGCAGGAACTAATGATGGAAACGAAAATTACAATATATATGCGGACGAAATGTGGTTAACTGTGATCAGAAAGAAAAAAAAAATGCGATAAAATTTATCAATTGTCAACTTTAATTTTTGTTCTTGACATAGTCACCAAAGAAAATGACAATTAGTTTTCGTTTTTATGCTAACCGGCTACTTGGCCTCTGAATTATAGTATTGGTGTTACAATTTGAATTTTAGCCATTGTTCTTTCTATCTTCACTTATACATAACTCGAAAAAGATGAGATTTCCTTAACCTTTAAAGGGATCATTTTCAAAGAGAGAGTTTGTTCTTTCTTTGTACTAGTTTTCTACAGTAATGTATTGATTGTATAGACAATTGAAGGTATGCATGGTATGTTCGACCAAACTGGAGTTAACAAGAATTCAAACAATTATCTTCCAAGGCTTTCTTCATCCTGGCTATAATTTTGATCGAAAATGATTCCCGTGCATGGCTACAACATATATGTACACCGAATTGATAGCGTAGTTTTACTTCAAAACTTGAAAAAGACTCAATCAAGAAGTATAGAAACTCATGTAGAAACTAAAAATAAACATAGTAGTTCCTATAATATTACATATCATCGCTTATCAAGCGTTATTGGAGAAGTTATGTTCTTAACGGAGTATCTTTTACACTTCCCTAAAGAGACCTATAGATGTTGAGGGAAAATTGCGACTAAGAAGCTATAAGGATTAAGGAATAAGTAACTGTAACGAAAAATATTGAAAGAAACTATAAGAATTACAAAGAGAAGATCCGTTCAAGGAAGAATAAATCTACAAGAATTAATCCCAGTGTACAGACAATTAATTCGCAAGGGCTTGCCAGATACCTCACTATAGCAGCTGGCCCAAATGCAAAAAAAAAAAAAAAAAAAAAAAAAAAAATTGCAGTGAGCCCCACCATGTGAGTACCCCGGGATGGACCTGTGAAATAAGTCCCTGTACACCAAGCTTGCTTCAATCTACAATCTACAATATATAAAAAGGGTAATTAGTGCATAAATTCCATACATTTCACTATTATTGTAAAAAAAAAAAAAAAAAAAATGTTCATACCTTCCATTGTTTATCATTTTCACCCTTAATTACACATTTAATTATGCAAAACATCATTTTCATCCAATTTCTCAATAAAAAGTTATAAAATAACGAATATAACCTCCTATTTAAATAAGAACTAAATACAACTATAGTCCCAATTTTTTAAAAAAGTTCAAACGAGTCCTAAACAAATTATTGAAAAAATAGAAATTAAAAAATATATATATATCTTTCTTCTTATTCCCGGTCCACCACCACCACTTCCAACTTTTCAATGATTTGACCACTTTTAGAGATGATACATGGGCTGTAGTTGCAACTACTTTATGCACTGGAGAAGCTTGCATTGAAGAGGATGGACCTTGAGTTTTTCTTTTAGGAGATTCGTGAATTGAAGTAGATGGAACTCTAACATTTGTGATAGGTGCACAAGAATTTGACACTAGAATATATGTTATATATTTTTTTTAAGGTCAATTGTGGTCTCTGTTTCGTTTTTTCCTTAACAACTATTAATATTTTCCATAACCCTTGTCTGAAAGTGTCGAAACTTTTGATATTTTAGAGTTATTTCACTATTCAAGCTCAAAATGCAAAGATACACCTAGAGGTTTATGGTATAGCCTATGTTTGGTAAAGGTCGCGTACTGGTCTAAGAAAACTCATGGTGTTGAAATCTTCAAACCTTGAGGCATTCACATTTTTCTGAAGCCTCTTCACTCTCAGTCACAACATAAATTGTTATTTCTAAGCTACCATGTATTATTTCGCCAAATGCAAAACAGTTCATGGTTTTTACCTACAGTTGGGCCATTGATGAAGCGTGAAGGTTCTTAATAGAGGTTCTTAAAAGGTTGAACCCCAACCTTGAGGGTCCCCCACCCCGGCCCTGCTCTGGAGCATCGTGAGGGAGGTAAATCACAGGTTATGCCTCCAAGGGTACAGGGTGGAAGGTTGCTTGTACATTTGCACTTACCCAATAGTCAAATCCATATTTCAGGATTCGAACCCTTGACGCGGCAGCCTCAAGCAAAGCTGGATTTCTCCACCCTCCCCCTTTACCACTTGGAGATGTGCCATGGAGGCTCTTAATAGAGGTTCTTGCATGGACGTAATGTTGGTGATATGAGATTTACACCTTTTAGAATTGATGATATGGCATGCCAAATGGCAAGCAAAGTATGTAGATATTCGGTTTGTCATGCACCTCTATAAATACTATCCTCTTTTCACAAGTTTTGTATTACTAAAATATAGAATAATTGTATAGACACAATTATTGTATTTATTTTCTCTATATTAGTCAACTGAATAAAATACTCCAATCATTTGTCAGTTAATTATTTAAATTTTGTTGTTAGCTTACGATCATATATTTCATATTGTGTCATATATATTACTCGATCTAATTTATATCCCAATAAGTGGTATCAGAGCTAGTGGTTGTAATTTGTTCTAGTTTTTGTTATTGATAGCAGCCATGAAGTATGATATTTCGTTCTTGGATCACAATACACGAGTCTCGTTGTGACAAGTGATGATGCAAGCTGTACTCGTGCACATAGTTTTGGATGATGAGCTATTGGGATTTGACAAAATGCCCAGAACTTAGATGACGGAGGAGAAACAATGGAAAGATTGAAAGACACTTTATAAATCAATCTCTATCTCTATAACAATATTCTTCAGGACATTTTGAAGGAAAAAATGGTAAATGCACCATGGTTAGTTTGAGCAATTGTGCATAACTAAAAGTTCGATAAGTAGATTGTATTAGAAGCATAGGTTGTATTCTTATCGCAAGGTAAAAGATAGATCAATGGAAGATCATCTAGCTGTGTTCAAAGAAATCGTCACTGATTTGGAAACTTTAGAGGTAAAGTATAATGAAGAAAAATGGGCCTTAATCCTTTTTGTATTAGCTGCTCACTTCGTTTACTTAGTTTAGAGACACAATCTTATATAGTCATGAAACTCTCACCATTGAAGATGTGCATGATGTCTTGTTTTAAAAAGGAGAAGATAAAACATCTGGTTAGATCTAAGATTGGAGATTGAGAAGGCCTCGTTGTTCTTGGTGATTGAAGAAGGGGTAAGTCAAGATTAAAGTTTGTTATTATTGCAAAAAGAAAAAACATATTGAGAGGGATTGTGAAAAGTTGCGAAACAAATATAATTTGACTGCAAATCATGAGAAGCAATCAAATACTTTTGACGAAGACCAACATAATCGAGAACTATTTGAGTGATGCAGATGTTTTGACGATTTCTAATATGGAACTAAAACCTGACAAGGACTGGATTTTGGATATAGCTCGTGCGCTTCATTTGTGTCCCAATCGGAATTTATTTGAAACATATGAAAATGTGACGCAAGGTGTCGTCATCATGACAACAATGAACCTTGTCAGACAGCTAATATTGGTAGAGTTATATTGAAGCTAGTGGATACATGGCGAACACTTGATTATGTTTGGCATATTCCCAATTTAAAGAAGAATCTTATTTCGTTGACTACTCTTGATTCAAAGGGGTACATGTTCTGTAGAGGAGTTAGAGTCTTTGAGGGTTCGAAAGGGTTTTCATGTTGTATTGGAGGGATGGAAAAGATCCCAATTATACATCTTACAATGTCAGAAAAAATTTGTGAAGTAAAGTCGGCACAAATTTAGTATCGTGGTGGAGATTCAGTTTGATACTGTACTTTTAAGATTTGGTTGGGGTCCATATTGAAGAATAATATCATTACCTACGATTCCATCATACTCAACTACTGGGGATAGACCCATATGAGATAAGCGTGTAGATGATGATTCAGTGGCACATGTTTTTAGCGTTTGTCAAGGCGTTGAGATTAGTCAAGGGCCTTCTATAAAGCATTGGGAGTTGATCATGCTACAGGGCGTGCTTCGAAATTGTATTGCAATTTCTATTTTTTTATTTATTATTATTATTATTATTTTTTTTTTTGTGAATTTTGGGGAACTCGGTGTTTTGGTTCATGTATCCGTGTTACATATCATAGAAGATGACTATTTTCATATTGGAGGAAGTGTGGTTCTTGTTGAAGAGTAAGAATTTTTTGTTGCAGTCGGATTTATCTTTTCAAGGGCAAGAAATTTTGAAGCTTCGTTTGTTGCAACAAATTTTGTATTAAGGTAGAGATTGTTAGATTTTTTCCCCCAAATTATGTTTGATTTTTAAGAAAATATTTTTTCACTTATTCCACATGATTTTTGATCTTGTTTCCATTTTTGTGGCATTTTTAGAATTTGGCATGCACCCCTATAAATATTAAATTCTTTTCACAAATTTTGTATTATTGAAATATAAAATAATTGTGTGGGCATAGTTATTATATTTGTTTTTTTCCCATATTGATCAATTGACTAAAATACACAGCTTCTGTGCCAATTAATTCTTCATATTTTATCTTATTATTTATTTGCGATCATATACTTCAAATCGTGTCATATATATTATCTAGATTCGTTTTATTTCCCAACACAATAATAACCTGCTGTCCCATAAACCTTTTTGCTTAATTAAAGAAGAAAAAGAAGGGGAATTTTTTTTCTAATTTTTTAATAATTTGTTTAGGACTCTCTGTACTTTAAAAAAAAAAAAGGAATATCATTGGAATTAATTCTTTATTTTTATTTTTTATTTAAATAGGAGGGTAATTCATCATTTTATAGCTTTTTATTGAGAAATTTGATGAAAATGATGTTTTGAACAATCAAATGTGTAATTAAGAGTAAAAATGCCAAAAGTGCGAACATTTTCCACAATAATAGTGAAAGATATGAACGTTATATGTTAATTATCCATATAAAAATTGTGAATAGGTGGGAAGCATTTTATGAAATTTTTTTACCCATACATTTTTAGGTTCATTGTCAACAATATCCTTTTATATTCAATTTATTTCCACTAAATAAATTATTATAAGTTAATGTTATTATTCTGAAAGAATTAAGCCAATTAATTTCCACGATATACAATTAATAAAAACGTCATTATACTCAATTTAAAAACTTCTAAAAATACTACTTTAGATAATTAATTTGCAAATACAATTAACATTTAGCCCAGATTGAGCCCCAAAATAAAAATTATTTTTTTAAAAAGTATGTGGTTAAAAAGTAAGAAAAGTCTTAAACTATTTTATAGAGAGAATGTAGATGAAAATGATTTTTTTAAAATATCATATTCTAAAATATGGTTTCTAAGCAGAAGCTTGTTAAGAAACCTAATATTACATATTAAAAATCATATTGATACTGCATTTACTTATGACGTGAATGACTGTAAATGCATAAAAATTCCATTTCAAATAAAACTCACTCAATAGTTTAAAAATCATTAATTTACATTCATTTGATAAGATATAAGATGAAAAGTCATTTTTTAATAATCTATCATTAATGTATATATGAGACGAATTATTATTTTCAATAATTCATCAATTCTTTTATCACCGTATCATCGAGTAGTTTCACCCCCTTTTCCCCTCTTATCTAAAACTACGCTGAATATCTGTAAACTCATGTGATCTGGTTAAATTATTTACGATTCATTTATATGCATTTTTGCCTTAATTTTATACTTTTTTGTTTGGAACTATATTTATTACTTGATGATTTTATGCATTTAGAATTACAATTTTTTTTCCCACATGATGAGATAGAAGAGAATATGTGGTTAAGTGGTGTTGCATATTTGTAATATTTTTTAATATTTTTTTGTTTGTATTCATTTTGTGTATTCGTAATTTTAGTTTTTGGTAATTGTTTATATTGTTTTGAGTTTTTTCGTTGAGCATGTTACACCCCTATCTGAACCGCCTCGGAATGCCCACCACCACACATTCCGACCTGATAAACACCCATCTGAAGTGTTTTCGAAGTGATCTCACCAATGTCAACGACCTGATAGCACACTGCGAGACATAGGCGATCCTGCTGAACTGACCGAAGCGCCCTCGCCCCTAAGGCCGAGGCAAAGTGGACCTCTGTCAGAAGATCCGTCGCCAATTTCAGAAAGAGATTTTTGCCAAGATCCTCTCTACACCTAAGGTTTAAATTGATTTGACTTATCAACTTTATGTCAACTCAACTCGGGAGAAACAAACTGCCCCCCACTCTACAGACGCGGCTGATTGACGCCTATGAGCGGATGCCTCATACCGTAATATGTATACACGTGTTCTATATCCAACAGTTCATCCCACTTATAAATACCCAAGGTTTGGCAAGAGGCAAAGGGATGAAACTCTTACTACATAACACTCTATAGCAAGTTTATATATTTTCTCCTCCCCCTTAGTGTTTTTGACACAACCTCTGGATACTGTTCCGACCACCCGAACCTGATTTGACCGTCGGAGTGCATACGACCGCCACCACCCCGGTGGTCCTGATCGTGTGCATTTGATCGTGTGTTGATTGTGCACAAGGAGGAATATGTGGAGTAGCTATCGGTTAGCCACGTGGAAAGTCCAATTTTCGAGGTCAACAGATTGACGCCGTCTGTGGGAAACACTTCCCGTTCAAAGTTCTGCATTATCCATAGGAGAAGTTGCTGGAAAACTAGCAACTAACCCTGAAAAGGGCACGTTCTTGAAAAAGAACAAAGTCGAGTTACAATCCAAGTTCTCACCATCCTTAAAAAAGGAGATAGGATGAGCTATAGTCATGAAGACGACAACCCCATGAGAGAGGTCTCTGAAGAAGAGGTGTTCCATAACAATGTTACTCATCAGAGACCCTATCATCGGCGTCGCCGAGGTGGAAGAACAACCATGCTCACTAAAGGAATGACTCAAATAGCTGCGTATATGAGAGACATCGCAGCTCAGAATATGGCAATGCATGAACTCCTCATGCAAGCCCGAGGTCACCTGGGCTCTCAAATGCCCCAAGGATCTTACCCAGCGTAGGAAGCCCTAGTATCTTGTTCTCGAGGCCACAGCAGTCAGCATAGAGAAAGCCATCTCGAAAGAGAAGTGGACGCCGAGACCACATCTTATGTGCAAGGAAGCCAGCCATCAGAACCCCACTTGGCGGATAACTTCCCTCAAGAATATGAAGAACAGAGATCCGTAAGCGTCTTCGATCGGATAGGGGAGGATCCTAGCAATAGGGTCCGTCCAGTGAGAAGATCAGTTCAGCCGGATCAAGAACAAGAATAGGCCCCTCCTCCTCCTAGAAATAGGAGGGACAGGAGGAACCTGGTTGATTGGGAGAGTCGAGGAGGGGCACCTCCACCTCCCCAGAACATTCAAGATGATGAAGGGTCAGATGGGCCCTGTCGATCTTATGATATTGACGACGACGATGATAGCTTCCCTTTCTCAAGGGACATCAGAAGTTTCCCAATGCCAACAAATTTCATGCCTCCTAACATCCCCAAGTATGAAGGAAAGGGGGACCCGGAGAAGCACCTTACCAAGTATATGATACAGATGAGCCTAAAGGGAGCCTCGCCCGCTTTGAAATGCAGAGCCTTCCATTTAACACTAGGTGGAGCCGTTGAAGTATGGTACATCAGGCTTCCTCTCCTAAGCATTAGAAGTTGGCCAGATTTGAAGAAAGAATTCTTGAACCAATACGTCTCATGCAGAGAAGGAGAGGCACCAGTACAACGCCTGCAAGATATGAGGCAGGCCCTTGGGGAGATGCTGAAAAGCTATCTCGTCAGGTTTACAAACGAAATCACCTACTGTAAATAGGTCACTGACAAAGAAGCCCTTTCAACCCTGAAAGGCGGGCTCAACATGAACACTTTGTTCTGGAGGGACATGGGCAGCAAGAGTCCCTCCACCTATAACGACCTGGTGGAAATGATGAGAGTGGAAATTGTGAGTGAAGAAATGATTGATCACCGAAATCATGCCGCGCAGGGACTCCCTCCGTCTCAGAGGTAGGTAGGTCGAGGACCCATAGCACACCTTGTTACTCAGCAACGGACTCAGGTAGGTTACACAATAGCTCCCACCTCTGGATAGGCACTGGCTTCTGCCACACTAAATGCAATGCCGGTATTGGCATATGAAAATGCTCCTGGCGAAGCAGGACCATCTGGAAGAATCGATAGCAAGAAAAAGAAGAAGAAACGATCAAACAGGCCCTTGGAAGGAGCAAGGTTTTGCACTTTCCATCAACTATATGGGCATGACACCAATGAATGCAGAGACATTCCTCGACGCTCAAACCGGACCGACCCACATCCCTCCAGGAGGAATGACTATCCTAGCAGATCTGTCTCCCCAAATAGGGGAGATCGAAGGCACAGAGAGCAGTCATCCCGTAGAAGAGAATCTCGAGACCAAGGAGAGTCTAGATAGAGAGATCAGGCCCCATTTGCTGGGGACCAAGTCATCAGGGAAATCAACACTATCATTGGGGGACCTCACGTCGGCGGCAACACAAGGAAAGCCCAAAGAAATTATACAAGAGAAGCGAAGGACCCACCAATGATCACTTACATTGTGAATGAGTCCCAATAGGCCAACAGGATGGCCCCAATTACATTCTCCCAGGAAGATGCGCAAGGAGTTCACCATCCCCATTGCGATGCACTGGTTATGAGAGCCGTAATGGCCAGAAACGGGCTCAAACGCATGCTCGTAGACAGTGGAAGTTCGGTGAACATATTGTTCGGCTCTACCTTTGACAAAATGCAGATTAAACATGGGTTGATCCCCATGACCGACCCACTATTTGGATTCACTGGAGACAGTATCGTTCCACGAAAGCGGATCACTCTGCCCGTCGAGTTGGGTTCAACACCCCTAGTGGCCCAACAGTTCATGGAATTCTTAGTGGTGGACCACAGATCGGCCTATCATGGGGTATTGGGTAGACCCACATTGAAAGATCTTTGGGCCGTCACATCCATCCACTACTTGTGCATGAAATTCCTAACTAAAAATGGGATTGCGACGGTTCGAGGCGACCAGATGGGCTCCAAGACATGCTACTTGAACTCACTGCAAAAGTCAGAGCCCCGAATTGTTAATGTAATCCTAACTGAAGTTCCCACTAAAGCCAGTACGGACGTGGAAATGCTCGACGCCCCTGAACAAGGGCACCCTCTTGATGAGTTAGATCCCCGAATAATTGACTCTGAACCAAATGCAACCCCAATGGAAGAATTGGAGACTTTCTTCGGTAACCCAGAAGACCCCAGTTAGGTCTTCCGTAGAGGGAAGGCATTGTCCCCTGAAGCAAAAGTAGAGATGATAAACTTCCTGAAAAGGAACTTGGATGTCTTCGCATGGACGCATGAAGATATGGTGGAAATAGATCCGAGGATCAGTTACCATCACCTTAGCATCAACCCCTCTTGTGCCCCCTATAGACAGAAGAGACGTGCCCTCAATCCGGAAAGGTACGAAGCACTGAAAGACGAAGTGAGCAAGCTTAGCTGAAGTGGCTTCATAAGGGAAGCCATCTACCCGAAGTGGATATCCAACTCGATTCTGGTGAAAAAGCCCAGCGGGAAGTGGAGGGTGTGCGTAGACTTCACAAACCTTAATAAGGCGTGCCCTAAAGACAGCTTCCCACTTCCAAGAATAGACCAACTTGTGGATTCCACTGCTGGACATGAACTACTGAGCTTCATGGATGCATACTTAGGGCATAACCAGATACCCATGTTTCGACTTGATGAGGAAGCTACATCGTTCATTATGGACAGAGGTCTGTATTGCTACAAAGTCACGCCTTTCGGAATGAAGAATGCCGGAGCTACATATCAGAGATTGGTCAACATGATGTTTGCCGAACTCATTGGCAAAATCATGGAAGTCTACGTGGACGACATGCTAGTCAAAAGCCTCTAGGTAGCCGAACATGTAAGTCACCTCGACCATAATTTTCAGATACTTAGAAAGTATAATATGAAACTGAATCCCCTCAAGTGTACCTTTGGAGTGGCATCGGGTCGATTCTTGGGGTAAATTGTCAATCAAAAAGGAATTGAAGCAAATCCAGTGAAAATAATGGCCTTGCTAGAGATAAGGTCACCTCAGAAACCAAAGGAGGTCCAAAGCCTCAATGGACAGATAGTCGCACTAAGTCGCTTCATATCCAGGGCCACAGATAAAAGCTTGCCTTTATTCAATGTGCTGAAACAAGGAAAGAAATTCTAATGAACTTCGGAATGTGATGAAGCCTTCCAGGCGCTGAAAAAGCACCTCGGAGAGGCGCTCCTCTTATCAAAACCTCAACCTGATGAGTCACTACTGCTGTACTTCGCGATTTCTGACGTGGCAGTCAGCGCCGTCCTAATCAGATAAGAAAGTGAGGCCAGTTGCCAGTGTACTACGTCAGTAAAGCACTTCTCCCAACTGAAACACGCTACCCAGACATGGAGAAATTGGCACTCGCCCTTATCACAGCCTCAAGAAAACTGAGGCCGTACTTCCAGGCCCACTCATTTCAAGTTCCCACCAACTTCCCACTGAAGTAGGTGATGCAGAAAATAGATGCATTAGGACGCCTGCTAAAATGGGCAATCGAGCTCAGTGAGTTCGATCTAACGTTCCGATCTTGACACGCCATCAAGGGCTAGCCCTTGCTGATTTTATGGTTGAGTTTGTCAAAGCCCCAGAAATGGAGGCAATAATGGAACCAGCCGAGCCCCCCACATGAAAACTATTCGTAGATGGGTCCTCAAGAGAGACTAGCTTTGGGACAGGAATCGTACTGGAAAGCCCGGAAGGCCACAAGCTAAATTCTGCAGTAAGGTTCGGCTTCAAAGCCTCGAGCAACGTTGCTGAATACGAGGCCCTTCTGGCAAGTCTTAGACTTGCTAAGGAGATGCGGGTGAGAAGGTTCTGGGCCTAGTTTATCATTTTGAAAGGTTCGAACCGACTCAAGTCCCCCGTCTAGAGAATGTACATGCAAACGCCCTTTCAAAATTGGCCAGCAGTAAGGATTCAGAGCTGCTAAAGGTCATTCCTACTGAGCACTTATCGAAGCCCTCCATTTCTGGAGGTGAAGAGGTACTATGGATAGAAGGCACCCCATTATGGATGCAGCCTATCATCGCCTACCTGAAGGATCAAACACTGCTTGCTTCTAGAAGCGAGGCGAGGAGGTTAAGAAGAAGGGCGGCATACTTCGTCCTGCAAGAAGATACTCTTTACAAGAGAGGCTTTGCCTCGCCACTTCTTCGATGCGTGGGAGGCAAAGAGGCCACATACATACTCAGGGAAATCCATGAAGGAATCTATGAAAATCACTTCGAAGGAACAATTCTGGCACACAAGGTTCTCCGTCAATGTTACTTCTAGCCGACCCTGAAAAGGGATGCTTGTCAGTTTGTCCAGAAATGTGACAAGTGCCAGCGCTTCTCAAACATACAAAGACAACCTGCTCAGAGCATCTCCGTAATAACCAGCCCTTGGCCATTCGCCAAATGGGGCATTGACTTTATTGGTCCACTCCCAAAAGGAAGAGGTAGTGCAACTTTCGCCATTGTCGCCATTGACTACTTCACTAAGTGGGTCGAGGCTGAACCCCTTGCCAGGATTATCGAGGCGAATACTACCAAATTCGTCTAGAAGAACATCATTTGTAGGTTCGACATTCCCCACTCCTTAGTGTCTGACAATGGAAGGCAGTTCGACAACAGGAAGATGCGAGACTTATGCGACGAACTAGGCATAAAGAAGGACTTCTCAACACCTTATCATCCCTAAGAAAATGGGCAAGTTGAAGCAGTGAACAAGACTATCAAGCACACCCTGAAAAGAAAGCTTGACACCTCAAAGGGGGCCTGGGTTGACGTACTCCCCCACGTCCTATGGGCTATCAGAACTTCTAGCCGAACTGTAACAGGTGAAACACCATTTTCCATGACCTACGGAGCCGAGGCCATGATCTCGATCGAGGTCGGGGTCCCATCACACCGTCGGATATACTTCAATGAGATCAACAACGACGAGGCTCGAATAAGAGAACTGCACCTCCTTGAGGAAAGGAGGGATACCTCCCAAGTGAACTTGGCAAAGTATTATCGAAAGATGACTCGCTATTATAACTCCAAGGTCAGAAATAGAATTCTTCGCCTGGGTGACCTCGTCCTCAGAAGGGTCTTCCAATCTTCAAAACCGACCGGGTCAGGAGTGTTTGGACCAAACTGGGAGGGCCCTTAACGCATCCACCGGGAATCCCGACCTGGTACTTTCGAAATTGAAGACATGGCAGGAAAGACACTGCCTCATCAATGGAACATCAAACACTTGAGGAAGTACTATCAATGATGAGCCTTTGTTCCGATCCGATCTCAATATTGTCTAATGAATCGACTGTTCTGATCTAATCTCAGTTGTAAATTTTCTAACTTAGTAAGTGCTGGAATTGCCTTGGTAAAGTGTGGTGTAATTTATCTCAAGTAATGAAACTTCAATTCTCAAGTAATGAAACTTCGGTTCTATGCGACATCGGTCAGTAAATAGTTTCCTCAGTCCTTCAATATGTTTACTTAAGTAATCCGATCTTCAATTATTAATTGATTAACATTAAGAGGCTCTTCATGTTTGCTTAAGTGATCCGCTTCATATTAACTTAAGTGGTCCGATCTCAAATTGTTAATCGGTTAGCGTTAAGAGTCTCTTCATGTTCGCTTAAGTGATTCAACTTATATTAACTTGAGTGGTCCGATCCTCAATTATTAACTGGTTATTGTTACGAGACGCTTAGTCTGATGTTTGTCATTCATACAAGTATAAACATATCCAAAAGGTAAGAAAGCAGAAGTACAAATACTTGGCAAAAAATTTCATTTCATTTAATGAGAATCGAAGTACAAGAAGGCCAACGCCATTACAAAAGATGGCCCTATTCTAGTGAAGGGACTTCTGCCTCGATCGCTTCTGCATCGGCCACCTCCGGGGCCTCCAGAGCTTCCTCAGCAAGCCTATCAGGCCAACTTCCAGTTGGTCCCCCGAACTCTGCCTCCAAAGAGGAGATGTCCAAAGTGGGGTGGACCTCTTTCAGTCGATCCAATAAGTCTTGGGCACTCCAAGAGGCCCAAAAATTGATAAAGTCATCATACAGGGGATGGTCTTTGAAATGGTCGATGAAGTTCTGAACTGCCACCTCCCCTTTAGACTTCATCTCCTCCTTCAAGGAGGCAATCTCCTCAGACTGAGCCTCTACCTTCTAACTTAGTTCCACCTTCTCTTTGTTTGAGGCCTCCAAAGACTCGATGGTGAGCTTGTGGTGCTCGTTGGCGTGATCAACTCGTCGAGTCATTGCAGCCACTTGGTACTCTACCTCGTATGACTCCTTCTTCAGCTACTCCACTTCTGCTTTGGCGACAATTAGCTGGGCCTCGGCCTCCTTCTTTTCCTCCTCCGCCTGTATAGCCTTGGCCCGAGCCTCTCGCACGGCATCCCCATATTGCATCGCCTCCTCGAGGCGCTTGGCGAGGTCATTCCTCTTGGAGTTCAGATCCTCCACCAGGCCCTCGAGTTGGATGCTTGTACTCAAGGCCCGAGTCACGCAGGCGCTGTTGGCAGCCACCAAGTCTTCAGCTGTGTAGGAGGCGGTGTGGTCCCTACACTCCTCGATCTAGTATTTGTTGTGGACCACCGCCACTGCAGCTGTTTCTAGAGGAAGGGCCTCCAACACTTCCCTCACAGGCTCCTCCAAATTTGGGCCCAGAAAGTCGACATCCTTAGAGGGATGGGCCCTCTTCCTCTTCTGCTGCCCCGACACTTGAGCGATTGGCACGGCAGCAAGTGGTGTTGTGGCCGGGGCAGTGGCAGGCTCAGATGGCGCAGGCTTCTTCTCCGGAATGGCCACCCTGGTTGGAATTGTGGTCTGCTTCAGAATGGGGGGTGGCCTAGCCACAGTTGGGGTTTTGGAGAGGCGACGCTCTTCTTGCCTTTCCTCCATAGATCAGCCTCCGGGTCTTCCAATACCTCCTCCTCCGTCGGAGGCTGAAGCCTCTTACTGGCATCCACCAGATCCTCCATTTGCTTCTTATAGGAGGAGGAGGAGGTCTTCAGTGCCCTTGCCTCTGCTATCATCCTCTAGATGGTCTTAAAGTCGGGGCGCATGAGCATCTTCTTATTAAAATTGTCTGCAAGGAACGGATGACGAATTAGTACAAGTGTTAAAAGTTCAGAATAAAGGATAAAGACTTCGGTCTAGTTACCTTGGGATGCCATCAAGTCGTGTTAAACGAAGTGAATGTTCTTTCGGATCAGCCGATGGTATGACCTCTTCTTTTAAGGCAGTTGATAGATGATATAGATGGTGTCAAAGTCTTCGAAAGACAGTTCGCACTGAGGAAGAGTACCTACAAAAGAAATGCAAATATTAGTCACGGTTCGAACCGAAGAAAAATATAAAGAAAAGCAACTACTATACTCACTAAGTGTTGAGTACTTCGTCGGGACCGTAAGAGGCGTCAGGGGGTCTCCCTCCATCGTGTCCCATCGCTTAGTGGCCCAGTACTACGAGCTCTTCCATTTTTTGATGGAGCTTGGCAGATCGAGCATGAATGGAGTGTGGAAACCCTATGAAGTAAGGTAGTAGCACCCCCGGGTCTTATCCCCCCTGGCAGTTACCTTAGGTATTTAAAGGGTCTGGAAGACAGAGAAGGGAATCTCCACCCCTAGTGACGCTTCTTTCCACAACATCCAGGAGCCCACCATTTGGCTCCAGGAGTTCGGAGTGAGTTAGGTCGGGGCTAGCCCATAGGATCTAAGCACCATCCTAAAGAATGGATGAATTAGCAGCCTAAGTCCGGCCCTAAGGATCGCCTCACTAATGGTCACACAACCCGACTTAGGGTAGCAGGCCCTCTCTTCGAGCTCGGGGAGGATCAGATCTATGCTATCTGGGATCCTATACTCTACCCTAAGTCTCTCCGGGTCGGCCTCTCTTAGTTTGGATGAGTAGTTTGACGCTCCCCAGTGCACAGAAGTATCTGCTGGCTATCCGGTCGCTTCCATATATTTTTCCCCTTATTATCGCCTCGGCTATTTCTAAAGAGGTTGCCACAATGGGCTCGTCCATCCTCACTAGTTCTAACCCCTTCTCCGAACCAGAACTCCCCTTAGAAGCCATTTTTAGAAGTTAAAAATCCTAAAAGGTATTGAAACTTAAGAGTTTGAAGGTTTTCCTAGCCGGAAATGGTGTAAGGTCGCCAGATGTTGGTATTTCTCACCGGAAGTTCAAGTTTCTCGCCGAAATTGCTTAGAAAACGTCGAAAATTGCAATGGCTTGAGAGCAAAGTGTATTGTCTATTTTTGCAAGGATAGAAAGTTTGAGAAAAACTCAGAGTCCGTCTTTTATAGAAAGACCCATCTGATCTCCACCGTTGAATTTGAATGCGATCAATCTAAGCCATTCGTCGCATCTTCAATCTAGGCCGTTGAAATGAAACGCTAGATTTGATCTACGCCCAAGATATCATTGTGACCTTCATGCTAGCTTAAAACGCGTCACCTCGGGTCACCACCAGCTGTCAATAATAATTAGCCGCAACAGCCTCTTAGGAGAATGGATATGGCACCCAACTGTCACCTTGGAAATACGCGACAGTTGTCAAATCATTTAACGTCTGAATCGCCTCGGATTGAACTCCTCACTCAACTTTATAAAGCTTAGACGCACCTGACGCGAAGTTCCCTGTGGGTCATCGCCTCGACCGCTGCGTTCCCTCCTAAACCTTACAAAGTTTTAGCCATCTCCCAACGCATCGTCCCCTGTGGGTCAGCGCACCGGTGGCAGATGAGCTCCTCACTCAACTTTACAAAGCTTAGATGCACCTGATACGGAGTCCCCTGTGGGTCATGGCTTCAGCCGCTGCATTCCCTCCTAAACTTTACAAAGTTTTAGCCATCTCCTAACGAGCCGTCCCCTGTGGGTCAGCGTACCGGCGACAGATGAGTTCCTCACTCAACTTTACAAAGCTTAGACGAACCTGACGCAGAGTCCCCTGTGGGTCATCGCCTCGGCCGCAGCGTTCCCTCCTAAGCTTTACAAAGTTTTAGCCATCTCCCAACGCGTCGTCCCCCGTGAGTCAGCACACTGGTGGCAGATGAGCTCCTCACTCAATTTTACAAAGCTTAAGCACGCCTAACATGAGTCCCGTGTGGGTCATAGCGTCGGTCGTCGCTTTGACCTTTTTTCCTACTAATTGTCCAGTCTTGCAATGCTTCGACCTCACATCGGTTATTCTTTCCCTTACGCAGTAACGAAGCTTTGGCGCATCTGCCCAAGATCATGGCTTCGGTTGCTGCAGAAGATTGACCCACAAGCTCCCACGAGTCACGGTCCTCAGTATCGAGGCATGCACATCCCGGTCAGGAAAGCAAGTCCACCCTTGATATAAATATTCATACCTGGACTTGGGCGACCACTATTACGCCCCTATCTGAACCGCCTCGGAATGCCCACCACCACACATTCCGACCTAATGACACCCATCCGAAGTGTTTCCGAAATGATCTCACCAATGTCAACGACCTGATAGCACACTGCGAGACATAGGCGATCCTGCTGAAGTGATCGAAGCGCCCTCACCCTTGAGGCTGAGGCGAAGTGGACCTCTGTCAGAAGATCTGCCGCCAATTTCAGAAAGAGATTTTTGCCAAGATCCTCTCTGCACCTAAGGTTTAAATTGATTTGACGTCTTTATGAGGCTAGTTGATGTGACTTATCAACTTTATGTCAACTCAACTCGAGAGAAACAAACTGCCCCTCTACTCTACAGACACGGCTGATTGACGCCTATAAGCGAACGCCTCATATCGTCAGATGTATACACGTGTCTCACATCCAAAGGTTCATCCCACTTATAAATACCCAAGGTTTGGTAAGAGGCAAAGGGATGAAACTCTTACTGTATAGCACTCCATAGTAAGTTTATATATTTTCTCCTCCCCTTTAGTGTTTTTGACACAACCTCTGGGTACTGTTCCGATCACCCAAACCTGACTTGACCGTCGGAGTGCATACAACCGTCACCACCCCCGCTGGTCCCGATCGTGTGCGTCTGACCGTACGTTGATTTTGCATAAGGAGGAATACGTGGAGTAGCTATCGGTTCGCCGCGTGGAAAGTCCAATTTTCGATGTCAACAGAGCATGTATAATGTTTTTGGATGAGATGGAAGAGAATTTATTATTATTAAGAATTGTTGCATATTTGGTAAGATTATTTTCTATATTTTTTTTCGTATTTTATGTTGTGTGTTTGATTAGTGATTTCATTTTTGGTAATTATTGCAATTTTTTCTTTTGAGCAGGTTTATCATTTATGACGAAGTTGGAAGATTTGTGATTAAATATTGTATTCGTAATTGCATATTCGGTACTAGCATGTGTTTGAGCCCCATTTTTCAAGAATGCATTTTTTCAATTATCCTTTTCAACCACACATTCTTTCATAAAATAATAATATACGTATTTCGAAAATTTTTTTTACTATTTAACTACACGTTCTCCAAAAAATCACTATTTCATAATATATTTTTATCCAAAAAATGGGGATCAAACAAGGGCTAAATTGTCATTCTTTATATATACTTGTTCATATATGTTTTACTTTTTGGTGATTTTAATTTCTGATAATTACTGTTATTTTATTGGACTTAGTCTTTTGAATAGTGTTATTTCGATGATTGTATTGATCAAAAGTAGAAAAAAAGTTTAGATTTACGTGTAAAATATTTTATTGTGTGAATATGTGATTGAAATAAGTATGAAAAATAAATTAGGGTTTATTTGATTGCACGCATGAAATTTACATGAAAGAAAATAAATTCTAATAATTCAATTGCCTTGGAAATTATTTGCATTGAAATTGTTAATTAAATGTATTTAATTGATTTAATTTTTAATCTACAAAGTGTTATACATATCAATTTTTTATTGGTGGATAAATAAGAGAGAGAGAAAGTGGATTACCTAAAAATAAAAACAAACCTTCCTAAAGAATATATATTTCTTATTTTCACGAAAAATATGATCACGTCACCCAAAATAGAAAAATATTTTTCATGAAAAAAAATCAATCGATCAAACAACAAAAAATAGAACTTTGGGTGAAAAATAACATTTTTCATGAGAAATATTGACAATCAAACCCACTCTTAAAGAAAAGTAAAGGGAATTAAAGGGAATCAAAGAGGGGCGTATACGTAAGATGGAAGAGAATTCGTGATTACATCATATATATTGGAAGAGCGTGAAAAAAGGAAGAGAAGTCAAGGTTAAGTGTCATATAAATGCGAATAATAATATATTAGCGTGTCTACTTCAGAATTAATGAATTATTATATTTTGCACAATTTAGTTCTTTCTTGTAGGATGAATATTGAATATGGTAGTTTCTTATTGAAATTTTTTAAGATTTTAATTTTAAATGTATAGATATTTTAAGAAGATAATTTTTCACGTAGATTTTTTGGGTATAATAAGCTAATTTTTATTATACAAAATTTTCAGCATTATATAGAAGACTAGTTTTGTGACCATGTAATGCATGGGTTGACTTTTGTTGACGGTAATAATAGTTTGTTTAGTATTAGGGATTCCCGTGAGATCTACGATTGAATGAGTTTTTGGTAAGCAAAGAGACTATTTAATTGGTGTATAAGGAAGTCAAAGAAAAAATGAAGAAAAAGCTAAAGTATATAAAGAAAAGCAGAAAATATGTTTATATAAAGAAAAGCAGAAAATATGTTAACATTGAACATAAATACTAAGAGCCTGTTTGGGAGTGATTTTGAGAATTGATTTTTTGATCGTTAAGAGAAAGTGGGGTCCACCTGTGAGAGAAGAAGTCAAATATGACGGCTGAAATAGTGAAATAACGGTCAAAAAATTCAAATTTTTGGGTGAAAAAATCGGGCCCAAATAGGTCCTAAAAGTAGCTCAAAACCAGCCAAAAAAAAAAAAAAAAAGATAAGAAAAAAAGAGAGAAAAAAAAAAAGGAAGAAACAAATGGAGAAATGCAAACATGACAACCACGAACTAAAAATATAAACTTCCATATGGAGAAACAAGGGCACAAATAACTCAAGAAACCAAGATATTACCATTAGCCTTCAGTAATTAAAAATGAATATATGATGGTATTTAGGGACAGGGCAGAAAAATAACAGAGGAACACAAATTATTAAGATGGTCATTTCAAATTGTTGTTCTCAACTCAATCCTGGTAAGAACAATAGAAAGCCATACGAACCACAAAAGAGACAAAATGCAATGCCAATATGTATATTGCAATTATTACTTTCATACATTTTCTCTTGCTCGCTCTGAAAATTTGAATTAAAATTATTTCTTGAAGTTCCAATAACAAAATTTCCTCCATTTTTAAGTTGTGATTCTGCAAATTATAAAAAAGAAGAAAAAAATAAGCTCAAGTTATATAGCATTGCTAGATTAAAACATTCGGCTACTTCAACAATCAATTTTTAAAAACACAAACCATCATGTCAGTTGAGAATATGAGGCTGTGCATTGAAGATAACGAGATTAATACATTTGAAATCTAGTAATGGCTCACAAATGATAAGTAAAAAAATGAAACGCCCAATAATCTTAAATTTGTGGAAGATCAATGGAAGGAATTATAAATTATGTTCAATCCAGAGACATTCTATATTATAAAAATGGAGTAAGAAGCATGCATATACCCCTATAGTAGATTCTAAAAACCTCTCAAAATATGTTCAGCCCCAATATATGTGTATCTCTTAAACAAACAAACGATCCATAGCAGTTTGGGGTACATCCAAAGCGAAAATATAAAATCCACATCACCGGGAAATGCTTTTTTAATCAACGGCATCCTTCTAGCGGAGGCTGTCTTTGAATCATTAAACTACACCAAAGCCGGAAAAATAGAGAAAAGAGTAGTGGGGTCAAATATTGTAGGAATTAAAGTCCTTAAAGCAGCAGAAAAACAAAACAAAAAACCCAAAAGTAGATATACATGTTCTCAAGAAGAGTAACGATAAAATAACGAAAATTGATCAATTGAAGCATAAATTGGAAAATCTAAAAATTTGGCAAATGGAAACACCATGTCAACTAAAAAGTAGTCTAATGGGAACAATTTTTACCTTAAATGTATACCTATAATTTTATTAACACAAAATGAAGACATGGTTGCAGGATCAAGCATGGGTTCTGAACCTTGGACAAAAGGTTTATCACTTGAATGCAACTTTGGGGTTGGCTGGAATAAGCTCTGATATAAGTTTGCAGAGGAAGCCACCCTCGGCGACAAGCAAGATGGATTGCTGCACTTCGATGCGAGGCCATCGACCCTTAAAGGGTGCTCTACCACTATCTCCAACTGGTGCTCTACCACCATGCACGGCTATCGACCCCCCAGGGGCGCTCTACCACTACCCCCAGGGGGCGCTCTACCACTACGCGAGGTCGTCGACCTCCCCAAGGTCCCTCTACCTCTACGCGAAGTCTTCAACTGGCATGAAATTGCCTATACAATTATCCAAACACTTAGCCATAAAACCTCTAGTGAATTGACTAAGTTCCATGGCGGTTAATACGGGCGCAACCTCCAAGCAGGAAGTTAAAGACCCCCCACTCAGAACGTGGAGGTAGTGGGAATGCCAACGTGGGACACGTGGCACCAGGATTGTCCAACGGTTATCCAGCTCTCAATATCTATAAATACCCCCGGATGTGATACAGGTAAGGAGATCTCTCTCTCTTTTTAGCCATTTGAATTCCAATCACATTTTTTCCCAAGTCTATAAAATAATTCTCATGCTGAAGGTAAAACGGGAAAGGAAGCCCTGCCTTCATTTCTCAGGTCACACACACTTGACGGAGTAGCCGGAGCGCCGAATGCCACCAGGCTGACAGAAGGGTGTTGTTATGTCAGCACTTCATTAGCGCCGTCTGTGGAAAATTCTTCCACTGAACACAAAGGTCATGTCGAAAAGACGAACAAGAAGTGACACACGCCTAAGAGCAGCAACGACGGAGGCAGAATTAGAATCGATCGCCAGAGGCCCCCGATCCGTCGTCGCCACCGCAGTATGTGACGCAAAGCCAACTCAGTGCCCTAGAGACCTAGTTAGCGGCCATGATGACCCTCTTACAAAATCAAACGCAGAGAGCCGCCCTCCCACCGCATTCGGCAGAGGCCCTGCCTCCACCCAAGGAGGCGTACATAGAACTATCGCTTGCCATCCAACCGGTGACCGTAGGCTAGGGGACTCCAGGGATGACGATCTTGCAGTCCGTCCCACCCCTGGCAAATCTGAAGCGAAAAATGGAGGAGATCATGACTAAGAAAATTGATAGTGCGATATCTAAAAGAAAAGACAAGCGTAGGCAGATGGTCCTAAAAGAGGATCCATTCGTGTCCGAAATCATGGCGGTCCCTTTACCTAAAGGATTCAAGTAGCCTATGATAGAGGCTTACGACGTTGATCTGATGAGACTCTATGCAGCACCCGATGCAGTAATGTACCGGTCTTTTCCCCCGACTCTCAGGAGGGAAGCCAGAGACTGGGTAGCAACACTTGCCTCCGGGTCTATCCGAACATTTGATGAACTTTTCAGGAGCTTTGTAGCCTACTTCTTGAGTAGCAAGAGAAAGAGGAGGACATCTATTGTACTAATGCAGGTGGTGCAAGAGAAAGATGAGTCTCTATAGGAATATTTGGCCAAATTTAGTCGTGCGACTCTTGGAATAGAGGACCTTCAGATGTCGGTAGTGGTGACTGCGTTGATGAATGGAACTCGGAATCGGGCTTTTAAGATGTCACTTTCCAAGAACCCCCAGAATCAATACACGGCCTATTGAAAAAGGGAGACAAGTATGTTGATTCCGAGGTGGTGGTGAAGGTCACAAAGAACCTCAGAGAGAGATGGGAAGTAAAAAGTCACAAGCGCAAGGTGGGGGATGAGCTAAGACCTGCCAACAAAAATAGACCAAGGAGTAAGCAGATGGTTAAAGGGGCCACCCCAGACCGGCCAGCCAGGCACAAGCGAGAGGAGTCTAGGGCGTTCACCCCTTTGAACACCCCACATGCCAAACTATTGATGGAAATACGAGTCATGAAAGAGCTAGAATGCCCGAAACCCATGGTAATGCCAGTGGCCAAAAGAAACCAAGGCAGATATTGTCATTGCCACAAGGATAACGGGCAAGATACTGAAGAGTGCTTGCAACTGAAAGAGGAGATCTAGCGCCTCCTAAGGTGAGGTCTCCTAGAAAAATATGTGAAGGATAACTGGGGGAAGCAAATTATGAAGGACCGTCCCCCACCTAGGGCTGGAGTGATAAACATGATTACAGGAGGGTTAGTAGGAGGTAGAGATTCAAATTTGGCGAGGAAAAGCTATTCATGCTCTATCGAGATCTGCTCCATCCAAAAGAAGGCAAGGTTCAGCTAGAGCATCACTTTTGACGAGAAAGACTTGGAAGGCGTGGGCACCCCCATGATGATGCCCTAGTAATAGTAGGCAACATAGCTAATTTTGACGTCAAAATAGTATTGGTCGACGGGGGAAGTGTGGCAAATGTACTTACCTGGGACGCTTTTTTAGGCCTGAAGGTCCCACCTGACAAGTTAAAAATCGTGAGCACCCCCTTGCAAGGCTTTGGAGGAGCCATAGTGATTCCAAGAGTTACTATGGAGCTCCCGGTCATGCTAAGCACATATCTGACCACTATCGTAATTGTGGCAAGCTTTTTGGTCGTTAAGACCCCCATGGCCTATAATGCAATCTACGGTCGGTCGTTACTCAACGTAACTGGAGCCATCCCCTCGACCTATCACTAGGTCCTGGAATTCCCAACCAGCAGGGGAGTCGGGTGTGTGTAGGGGGATCAGCAAGCATCCAGGAAATGTTATGTCGACAGTATATCAATCAGAAGAGCCCCATCAATCATGATGTTAGAAGTTGAACCTCCAAAGGATGGATTGAGCCACTTAACATGATCGAAAAGATTTCCATAAGGAGGACTGGGAGGCCAGCATTGGGGTCGAGTTGGACTCTGATGAAAAAGGAAAGCTGGTGAGGTGCTTGACAGATAACCCAGACGTCTTTGCATGGAGCCCAAGTGATATCACTGGGGTCAGCCCTGCACTAGCTCAGCATCGCCTCGGAGTTCTACTCGGAGCCAAACTAGTAAAGCAGAAAAAAGGAACCTCGCCCCCGAAAGGCAGGAAATAGCAAGGGCGGAAGTGGAAAAACTACTGCAAGAAGGTTTCATCCGAGAGGTACGGTACCCCGAATGGATAGCCAACATTGTGTTAGTAAAAAGTTCAAATGGGAAGTGGCGCATGTGCGTAGATTACACCGGATTAAATAAGGCATGCCTTAAGGACTCATACCCGCTCCCACGAATAGACCACCTCGTCGACGCCAGGTCGGTTCACGAGAGGCTCAGATTCCTAGACGCTTTCTCGTGGTATCATCAAATCTCTATGGCTGAGTGTGACCAAGAGAAGACGTCCTTCATCACAGATTCTAGAACCTATTGTTACATTGCCATGCCTTTCGACCTGAAGAATGCAAGGGAAACTTACCAGAGGATGGTGAATAGGGCCTTCCAGGAGTTGATTGGAAATGTCATAGAAGCCTACGTCGACGACATGGTGGTAAAAAGTATTAAGACCGTCAACACGTGGCCTGTCTACAGAGAGTGTTCGACATAGCCCAATAGAATAATCTGAAATCCAATCTCGAGAAATGTGTTTTTGGTACAGCTGGTGGAAAGTTCTTAGGTTTTATGATCACCCAGCGAGGTATTGAGGCGAATCCCGATAAGATACAGTTAATAATTGAAATGAGAAGCTCCATTAGTAGGAAGGAGGTCCAGCGACTGATAGGACGTGTGGCTGCCCTTAATCATTTTATGAGCCGGGCAGCGGATAAGTGCTACCATTTCTTTAAAGCCATTGGGGGCTCTACAAATTTTGAGTGGACTTAAGAGTGTGAGGAGTCGCTAGAATCCTTGAAGGGGTCACTACAGAAGCCTCCCATATTGACTAGCCCATGCCCTGGGGACGTACTATGTCTCTACCTTCCAGTGTCGCATGGGTAGTCAGTGCAGTTCTCGTAAAGGAATTCCCAAAGGCACAGAAACCAGTCTACTATGTCAGTCAGGTCCTTAAAGGCGTAGAGACCAGGTATAATCTGGCCGAACAACTGGTGCTCGCATTGATCGTTGCGGTAAAAAATTTGAGGCCTTACTTTCAGTCCCATACGGTACAAGTGATGACCGACCAACCCATCAAACAGATCCTACATTGACTAGATACGTTCAGAAGACTGCTAAAAGGGCAATTGAAATGAGTGAATTTGACATTGAATTCAAGCCAAGGACTACCATCAAAGTGCAGGCTCTGGCAGACTTCATTACTGAGCTCACTACCCCACCAGAACCCCTAGAATGGCAAAAGACAGATGGAAGCTTTTTGTGGATGGTTACTCAAATACGGAAGGATCAGGGGCAGGAATCATAATGATTGGGCCAAACTCCGAGGAATTGGAATACTCACTGCGTTTCGAGTTTCCCGCCACTAACAACGATGCTGAGTATGAAGTAGTAATCACAGGCCTAGGTCTGGCAGCTAGGCTGGGGGTGTCTTCAATAGAGGTTTGCAGTGACTCACAGCTGATAATTGGATAGGTGTCAGGAGAATATGAGGCTAAGGATGGGAAGATGGCAGCCTACCCGATGAAAGTAAGCGATCTGCAAAAGGGGTTCACGAGCTTCAGGATGACAAAGGTCCCATGAAAGGAAAATGAGCGGGCAGACGCGCTAGCGAAACTTGCATCGGCAAAGCCAAGAAATCTGTCGCGAATAGCGAACGTACGAGTCTTACAACAACCCAGCATCCAACACTGGGTCGAGGTGAAAAATATTAAGTATGAGGAAAGCTGGATGGATCCGTTAATCAAATATCTCACAGAAAATAAAACATCGGAAGATCCCTTTGAAGCAAGGAAGGTGAGAGCTCGGGCAGCCTCATTCACCATCATTGATGGGCAACTTTACGAGTGGGATTTCACTATGCCATATTTGAAGTGCATACGACCCTAGAAAGCTAAAGAGATACTGTTTGAGGTATTTGCTGGGACTTGTGATAACCAAAGGGGCAACATCCCTTACTTTCAAAATTCTACGGCAAGGTTACTATTGGCCAACCATGAAAAGAGATGCCAAAGAATTAGTAAGAAAGTGTGACACATGTTAATGACACGAAAATTTGATCCACCTCCCTGTCGAGCAACATGCAGCCATTTTGGGGGGGGGTACCCATTTTTGAGTGGGGGATGGACATTTTAGGTACCTTTAGCCAAGGGGCAAAGGAAGTTTTTGTTGGTTGCCATCAACTACTTCACTAAGCGGGTAGAGGCAGAACCACTCGTGACCATCACGACTGCAAAAGTATAGGGTTTTGTATGGAAAAATATAATATGCCGATTCGGGATACCCAGGGAAATGGTGAGAGATAGCGACAGACAATTTAACAATCATAGCTTCAAGACTTTTTGTGCAAGTTATCACATTAACCATAGACCGACTTCGGTCGTTTACTCACAATCGAACGGGCAAGTTGAAGTGACCAACCGAGTCATTCTCTGGGATCAGAAGACTAGGTTGGAAAAGGAGAAGGGGCTTTGGGCAGACGAGCTACGCAATGTGCTGCGGGCGTACCACATGACTCCACGAGATTCGATCGGGTAGATACCATTCAGACTAACTTTCGGGATGGAAGCCGTAGTCCCAGTTGAAATTTTGAGTGAGACAGGCAGAATAAAAGTCAGATAGCTCGATGACACCATGACCAGAGGAGAACTCGACCTACTAGAAGAAATAATGAAGAAGACGGCAATAAAGATGATGGCCTAAAAATGGAGAGCTGTCGAATACTTCAGTCGTAGGGTGAAACCAAGAATCTTTCAACCAGGGGACCTCGTGTTAAGAGACGTGGCAGCAACAGGATACCCCCCAACAAAACTCGGACCAAACTGGGAAGACCCATATGAAGTGATTTGCAGCCTGGGAAAGGGGGCATACAGCTTGAAAGACATGAAGGGACGATCACTGTGTAGACTGTGGAACGCATAGCATCTTAAAAAATACTACTAGTAGATTTTAGAATAGTCACATGGGCTACGTTTTTGTAAATACAGTAAATAGATTGCCTTGTTAATTCTATCTATGTAATGCCTCACGAAGGCACCTTTAGTTGCATTTGTTTATTCAATGAAAAACCTTGGTAGTAACAAGTGATGAGGACGCTAAGGAAGGGCTAGCCTAGCTGGGACGTCCCGGTGTACATACTGAGCTCAGAATCCAAGTATTTTTATGTACCGATATACAGTCTCAGACCTCTCCTCATCCCATGAAGACATATGGTTGACATAGCCTATGCGGTTAAGCGGAGAGCCTTAACAAGCCAAAAATCGGCTGAGGCCCTTAACTGCTAAACCCCTCTCCCGACGGTCAACATAGCCTACGCGTCTAGGCGGAGAGCCTTAACAAGCCAAAAATCAGCTAAGGCCCTTGACCGCTAGACTCCTCTCCCAACGGTCGACATAGCCTAAGCGACTAGGCGGAGAGCCTTAGCAAACCAAAAATCGACGAAGGCCCTTAACCGTTAGACCCTTCTCCCGATGGTTGACATAGCCTATACGGCTAGGCGGAGAGCCTTAACAAGCTAAAAATCGGCTAAGGCCCTTCTTAACAGCTAGACTCCTCTCCCGACGGTCGACATAGCCTACATGGCGAGGCGGAGAGCTTTAACAAGCCAAAAATCGGCTAAGGCCCTTAACAGCTAGACCCGTCTCCCGACGATCGACATCACCTACACGGCTAGGCGAAGAGCCTTAACCAACCAAAAATCGGCTAAGGCCTTTAATCGCTAGACCCCTCTCCCGACGGTCGATATAGCCTACGCGGCTAGGCGGAGAGCCTTGGCAAGCCAAAAATCGACTAAGGCCCTTAACCGCTAGACACTTCTCTCGACGGTCGACATAGCCTACACAGCTAGGCGGAGAGCCGTAACAAGCCAAAAATCGGCTAAGGCCCTTAACCGCTAGACCTCTCTCCCGACGGTCAACATAGCCTACGTGGCTAGACGGAAAGCCTTAACAAGCCAAAAACCTACACGGCTAGGCGGAGAGCCTTAACAACCCAAAAATCGGCTAAGGCCCTTAACCGCTAGACCCCTCTCCCGATGGTTGACATAACCTACCCGGCTAGGCGGAGAACCTTAACAAGCCAAAAATCGGCTAAGACCCTTAACTGCTAGACCCCTCTCCCGACGGTTAACAAGCCTACGCGACTAGGCATGGGGTAACACAAGACTAAAATTAGCTAGGGCCATTGACCACTGAACTCTAGCCTGATAAAATGCCACTCCCCCACACCATCAAATAGTGAAAGGGAAAAGAAGAGAGACGACACGAGAGACGGCAAGTTTAAAGAATAATGCACTCAACATTAATAATAGCAAACGAAAAATGTATTTATACATATGAGAAACTCTTGCCCACACAAGTAGGAGATAATGAGACTAAACAAAAGTAAACACGAAAAAGGAAAAGCTAGCAAAGGGAACAACAACTAAGAAATGGTTCAGCTTGAAGGGGAGACGTCCCCACTACCATCTCGTGATGAACGTCCAAGCGACCTGGATGACTGTGCTCCACTTTCCTTCCCCTTGCGCTGTGCAAGAAATCTATCTAGACCAGAGAAGGATGCTCGACCATAATCCAATCCTTGGAGACTTTGATAGACGCTGCCATCGTCTTCCCCCCATATGAATTCAAAGCCTTATCATAATCAGACGACGTCTTATACTGCTCCACAGATACCTCGAGATCTCTGGCATACTCAGCTGAGGCCTTATACCTCTCAATCGCCTCCTCCGGGGCGTAAGCCAAAATAGAACACAAATTGTCATTTTCCATTTCCTGCTCGCGAGCTCAAGCATCCAACGTCTACAGAGATTTCTTCAAGGAAAATATCTTTTTCTTGTAGTGATGAGCCTCCTTTTTCTTTTCTTTATTAAGAGTCTTCAACTCTGAGGCCAGGCGGAGATTTGATTCAGCGAGTCCAGTCTGGAGGGCTACCACCTAAGAAATGAGGGGGTAAAATAAAAGTCAAGCGTTAAAACTAAGCTTAAAAGGCAAGACCTAACATAATAGAAAATGCAAAATTGGAAACGTACTCTCTGGAGATAAACATCCGTAGCCCTTTCAATGTCATCTGCACTACGCTTTGCAATTGCTCTAGCTCGAGCGGGCATCACCAAAGACTTGAGCACCCCCATCTCATGATAGCCCCGGGTGGGAGAAAACCCAAAGTTAGGAAGTGAATCCTCGCCCTCACACCGTGCACGGCTGGAAGTACCTGGCCTAGGAGCCGGAGCCACCTCACGAGGCTTGTCTAAAGGCTAGGAGGTCTTGTTGATCGCCCGAGACCTCTCCCCTTGGTCGGGCGCCTTCCTTTTCTTTGAAGGGATAAGTGATGGATCCGTCCCATCCCTCTACCCTTGGTCGGGCATGGAATCCATGATCCCTTTAAGATCAAACTTTGACCCTACACATGTAAGTTAAAATCCGTTAAGATTGCAAGGTTAAAGGGCATGAGGATACCAAAAAAAAAAAAGGAGTGGTGAACACAAAAACTTACCATCAATGGGAGCAGGGCCCTCATCGTCTCCTGCCAGGGTCTTCAATACCTCATCAAGATCAAACTCCATATCTGTATGCACACACCCAAACTCATTAGTCCGAAAAACTAAAAGCAAAAAATAATAAATGAACGTGTGTGCATGCGATAAAAAAAAACCGACGGAAACAACCTACCAGTAGGATGACTCATCCCCACTATCAACATGTTCTTCATGGTCAAGACTGATCCTAAGTCAGGTGCGAGAGGCGGTACATCAACCAACTCTTGGATTTGAACTTTTAGAAAAGTGGTAACTTCTACTTGGCTATTGAAGAGACGAATTTGGAGGTGTCGCCAATTGGTGTTGAAAGAGAACCGACCTACTGAATGCCGGGTGAAGAAGAATCGGGATTTCCATCCGCTATTTGAATTTCTAAATTTAGGAAATTGCAAAGGAACTCTGGTGGTAAAATAGACAAATGCATTACACTGAACTAGCTCATGCACTTTGAAGATGCACCTGAAAAGGTCTATGGAAAGTGATATTTTCCTTCTGAGACAAACATATAGGAAATATAGCGCCTTTCTCCACGCGTTGGGATTTATTTGACTAGGAGTAAGGTAAAACTCATTAAAAATCGACACAAAAAAGGGATGAATGGGGAACCGAAAACCTCCATCCATAACGTACTTGTACACAGCTACCTCGTGGGGGTCGGACCCATGGAGTCTTTCTTTAGGACCGGGGGCTCTATAGACATAATCATCAACCCGATCATACTTACTTGAACATTTTGCCAATTTAAGTGGGGAATTGTAGAGACTATAATTTTTTGGGATATCTAGGGGGACAACCTCACCAGCCGGGTCTCGCCCAATTTCTAAATTTTGGTTTGGAAACTTGGTAAAACTAATGTGCCACTTAGGGAAATTTAGGACAAACGCCTGAGAATCGATTGAATGAGTTTCACTATCAATGTCATAAAGAGATCTACCGAACGAAGGGGCGAGTCACTAGCGAGTCGGGTCGAGGGACTGGATGGGCCACGAAGATCAAGAGAAGTCGGGGGATGATCGACGCTCGACCAGCCACGCTGGTCACCGGTCGGATCCCCTCCGGTACTCCGACAAAGGTCCGATCGAGTCACTACACCCCCCATCACTATTCTCATTGGAAGGAGAAGAAAGATTAGTCTCATAAATGGCAACAAAAAAAGGATGAAGAGAACAAAAACTCAAAGCAAGACTATGGATTAAAAAGAAGAAAAAATTACCTTAGAAGGGAGAAAGCCTAGGATGTTGGGAGAAAATGAGAGTGATTCTTTGAAGTAGAAATCACCCCCCTTTTATAGACACAAGAATTCAAACTTTTTGAGGGAAAAAATTCCCTCCAACATTAGGATCATTGATGGGGTACCATGTATACAGTAAAATTGCTACTTGATTTCGATTGCATTGCTCGACTTGCTAATACGAACTACTCATTTATAAAAAAAAAAAAAAAAAAAAGAAATATTTTCAAACCAACATAGATAAAGAAAATTGCTACCCCTTGCCGAAAACATCTATAAGGGGTAGAGAGGCTAATGATATAGATTGATAGAGGAAGCCACCCTCGGCGACAATCAAGATGGATCGTTGCACTTCAATGCGAGGCTATCGACCCTTAAGGGGTGCTCTACCACCATGCACGGCCATCGACCCCCCAGGGATGCTCTACCACTACCCTCAGGGGGGCGCTCTACCACTACCCTCAGGGATGCACTACCACTACCCCATGTATATGTTCTTTGGAGCTCGAACCAATCAGTAGAATGAAATGAAATAATGGTAAGCCTAGGGCGACGAAAACATGGCTCAAGAGTGTCTATACAAAGCCCTTCTCTTTTTCACTCAAAGAGGCAATGCACCCTTTTTTTGGTACTTGATTCATTAGGCCATCGACCCCCCCAAGGTTGCTCTACCTCTACACGAATTCTTCAACTGGCATGAAATTGCCTGTACAATTATCCAAACACTTAGCCATAAAACCTCTAGTGAATTGACTAGGTTCCATGGCGGTTAATACGGGCACAACCTCCAAGCGGGAAGTTAAAGACCCCCCCCCCCCACTCAGAACGTGGGGATAGTGGGAATGCCAACGTGGGACACTTGGCACCACGACCGCCCAGTGGTTATCTAGCTCCCAATATCTATAAATACCCCCAGATGTGATATAGGTAAGGGGATCTCTCTCTCTCTCTTTTTAGTCATTTGAATTCCAATCACATTTGTCCCAAGTCTATAAACTAATTCTCACGCCGAAAGTAAAATGAAGGAGGAAGCCCCGCCTTCGTTTTTCAGGTCACACACACTTGACGGAGTAGCCAGAATGCCAAATGCCACCAGGCGGATAGAAGGGTGTTGTTCCGTCACCACTTCAAGCTCGATAGGTGCTTTAGCCGTAAGGTAGAGAAACAAGAGGTGGAAACATTTGCAGTTTGACTTCTACACAAATACACATTCTAAAATATGAAAATGCTAATAAATGAAGAAAAAAAAAAGGTTATCATCTTACTTGGGATGCAGTTAACTTTTTTTATTTTTAATTTTTTGAATTTGCGTGTCCTTTCATCATAATTATCTTTGATTGCTTTCTTAAATATATTATCAGGTTGTTGAAGGCAATCACTGTGAACAGTGAAGTGGATTTGTATAATGAGAAATCACTATTATAAAAATATACTCGAATTAAGAATGAAGACAAAACAAAGATGGGGCATCTAAAGAGAGCAACCTGAGCAGGGAAGGCCCCCCATATGCAGTCACTTCAAGTTTCATGACACCAGCAGAAGATGCTTCAAAGATTCTACAATACAACAAATTTGCAAAACTTCAATTCCTTATTATCGAGAAAGGACAATTCTCCAACAGGCTCACGAATTTTACATTAGGATAAATATGTTTTCATGAACTACACCAACTAACTATTGATGATTGGCATAACGAATACATACCTTATCTCTCCATTCAGCTCAAGCATTTTCCCAATCAATTCATCTTTGTTCAAAATTTAAAAATAAAATAAAATAAATAAATAAATAAAGAAAAAAGTTCAATTATTAAATCTCAAATTCCGAGAAATCAGCTTCCTTTAGCTGAAAAGAAATTGAAAATCTGTACTTTGCAGAATTTTCATCACTATATCTTTGGAGCATAGTTCACCAGAATATATCAAAATTCCCTATATCTTTGGAGCAAAATTTCATAAAAACTATTATTTTCTCTATTGCTACATATAACATTAGCAACTTCAGCTCGAAGCTGCAATCAATTGGGAGAATAGTCGTCGTTGATGCAGATCATTGTCGCCTAGTATATTTTATAATTATATCAAGTATAACATATGAAAATGTAAAGATACAACTTTTTAGCAAAACAATAAAAAAGAATCCCCAAAAATAGAAAGATCACATGAATTTCTTACCATTCTACAATTTCCCTGAAAGATGAAAAAGAAATTAGCAAAACTTCTAAAACTCCTTCGAGAAAAAATGATGAAACCAAGATGAAATAAAATAGAACCTTTGTTGGAGTCTTGCATCTCATATTGACAATATGGACATAAAAAGGAATGAAGAGAAGTCAAAAATCAAAGAAAAACTAGATGGGAAAAGAAGCTAGCCGTTATTGTTAGTTAGCTGTAATTCTAATTAGTTAAGTTAGTCATTTTGTTATTCAGTTTAATTTTAGTTTGTTTAGTTAGTTTAGTTTGCTGTTTCAGCCGTTCAATTCCTAGTATAAATATGGCTTGCGTCTAATCAATGAAATATGAATTCCTTCTTCAAGTTCCTCTCTTTTTCTTTCCCTATCTCTAGTCAATTTTCTCATGTTAATCTTGCAATTCAACATGGTATCAGAGCTAGTTTCATCTAGCTGAATACTTCCGCAACTTCATTTGCTTGTGCTCTGCAAGAATTAATTTCTCTTCACAGAATTCTGCTTTGGAATTTCCTAAACTGATTTCCGAACATGAATTCTGAGGATTCATCCATAAATCCTCTTGCAAATCTAAGCAATTATCTTATTAATCCTTCAGACGATTCCTCAAGTCCGTATTATCTTCATCCTAGTGACAATCCTAGTGTGTTCTTGGTATTAGAAATTTTCAATGGAGAAAACTATGTCGCATGGAGTCAATCGGTCATTATGGCTTTGACAGTCAAAAACAAGGTAAATAATATTGATGGCACAATTGCTCCTCCTCCTGCTGACCAGCTTATTAATCACACGACATCGCTATGTACGAAAATCTGGTCCTCTCTTGGTTGATGAATTCAATCACCAAGACATAAGAAACAGCTTGTTGTTTGTGGCATCGGCTATTGACCTCTGGAATAAACTCAAAGCCAGGTACCTAAGAAGCGATGGACCAAGAGTCTTTGACCTTGAAAAATCCCTAAGCTGCATAAGTCAAGGATCTTCATCTATCATTGAATATTTCAGCTCTTCTAAGACTTTATGGGATGAATATATCAGTTATAGGCCATTTCCAACATGTACGTGTCGAAAAATGGCATCATGCACCTGTGAGTTGTTCAAATTCTGCAAACTCAACAACAATCTGATTATGTACTAAAATTTTTAGTTGGGTTAAATGATTCTTTTGCATCTGTTAGAAGTCAATTGCTCATCATGGTCCTGTTACCTAGCATGGCCAAAGTATTTTCACTATTGCTTCAAGAAGAAAGCCAAAGATAACTTACTAATGCTGATGTGTATAATGAGACACATGCCCTGATGGCCAAGCACCTTAATCAGCGAGCTTACCAGCTAAAGTCATTCAAGGACAGATCCAAGGCATCTGGTTCACATTGCACCTATTGTGGGTATAATGGACATAGAATAGACAAGTGCTTTCAGCTTCATGGATATCCTCCCAACTTGACCGGACCAAAAGGAAAAAGGAACACATCAGCTCATGCTGCACTTACAAATCAAAAAGCTTCCAGTCAGAATTGTAATGAGCAACCAAATTTTCTTTTACTCCAGAAAAATATCAAAAACTAATGGGCACTTGCCAACTCAACATCATCTGATCCATTTACCCAGGACAATGCCAGAGCAGCTGTCAATTTCGCTTCCACATCTCATTTCTCTGGTATTATATCTCATTTTGCTTGTTGTGGTTCTGCTGCTTCTTCTTTTAAATCCAATTCTTCTTGGATTCTTGACATGGGTGTGACAGATCACATGATCAGTTCTTCCCTCTTTTACCACACTACACCACAATCTATTAATGCATCCATCTATCTTTCCAACGGTGTCACAGTCCCTGCATCCCATATTGGTATTGTATGTCTATCTAACTCTTATTCCTTTACAATGTTTTGTGTGTCCCCACTTTTTCTTTCAACCTGTTGTCTGTGTCTAAACTCACCAATCAGTCAAATCTTTGCCTTACCTTTACTGCTTCTAATTGCACTCTACAGGACCAATCAACTAAGAGGATGATTGGGATTGCATTTGAGAAAGAAGAACTTTACCACTTCATCCAAGCTTTCCCAAAAACTTAATCCAGCTATCAGATCATTTCCACAATTTCTACTTTTGCCATTACCCATTCACAACTAGACATTTGACATTATAGGCTAGGACACATTTCTAGTTCAAGGATGCCATTTCTTAAGAAAATAGAACCATCTATCAACAATGATTGTACTCATGTATGTGAAATATGTCCTCTAGCTAAACTAAGGAAGCTTCCTTCCTCTGTATCTCAGAATAGATTGGAATAAAAAGTTTGAATTGATTTATTGTGACATTTGGGGCCCTTTGGAACAATTTTTTACTCTAGCTTTAAATATTTTCTGACTATAGTGGATGATTTTACAAGGTGTACATGGGTTTACATGATGAAAGCAAAATCAGATACTTCCTTTTCAATTAAATCCTTTTGTCGAATGGTAAAGACCTAATTTTCTGTCCCTATCAAAACCTTACGATCTGATAATGGTTCTAAATTTTCCCTTTCCAAATTCTACAATAAAAATTGCATATTACACCAAAGAAGTAGTGTAGAAACTCCACAATAAAACAGCGTGGTGGAGAGAAAACACCAACACCTTTTAAGCACAGCCAGAGAACTGATATTTCAAGCTAATATGCGTCTTAATTTTTGGAGTGATTGTGTGCTTACTGATGCACACATCATCAACAGAATAACCACACATCTTCTCCAAAATAGAACTCCTTTCGAAATGTTGTTCAATAAAGAACCAAATCTTTCCCATCTCAAAGTTTTCGGTTGTCTCTGCTTTGCCTCCACCTTGACACAACATGGATAGAAGTTCGATTCAAGAGCATCAAAATGCTTATTCCTAGGATATCCTTCTAATTTCAAAGGATATAAATTGATGGACCTAACCTCCAACAGAATATTCGTCTCTAGAAATGTCATTTTCCACGAAACAATATTCCCTTTTAAAATTCTTCCATTTCATTCTGAATCTCATTCTTTCTTATTTCCCCACTCAGATTTCTTTCTAGATACTTGCCTTCCTAGCCTATCCTTACCTTTAGCTCAATCTATCCCAGTTCAATCAGGTTTATCTCCTTCTACATTTCCTTCTTCTTCTTGTGATTCCAGCACAAAACAAGTTCAAGAATCATCCACCACTTCTTCTCTTCCACTCACTAACTCTGACATTTTCCTTCCACTCCGAAAATCCAGCAGAATTAAACACACACCTGCTCATTTGCAAGACTATTATTGTGGTAATTCTTACTCATCTTGCATTACATCTCAACCTTCTTCCTCTCCCAATTGTTCTTCTTCTGCCAACACCCTCTATCCCATTCAGCACTTTATCTCTGATAATAGACTATCTAAATCTCATAAAGCATTTTCAGCCTCTATCTCAAACTTCTTGGAACCTAAAACCTTCAAACAGGCCTCCCAAATACTTGAATGGCAAGCTGCAATGCAAAATGAAATTAACGTTCTGGAGTTGAATAAAACCTGGTAGCTTGTTACTCTTCCTAAAGACGAGGTATCCATTGGCTGTAAGTGGGTTTTTCGTATTAAATATAAGGCTGATGGGATCATTGAACTTTACAAAGCATGTTTAGTGGCGAAGTGATACACTCAACTGGAAGGGCTGGATTTCTTTGACACGTTTTCTCCAGTAGCCAAAATCACTTTCATTAGTCTTTTTTTTTTGCCATGGATGCAATCAAAAATCTGCGTCTCCACCAACTAGATGTCAACAATGCCTTCCTACATGGAGATCTTCATGAAGAAGTCTACATGGAATTGCTACCTAGCATGACTACAAAGGGTAATCAAACTATTTGCAAGCTTCTAAAAAGCCTCTATGGTCTCAAGCAAGCTTCTAGGCAATGGTTTGCAAAATTATCTCTTGCTCTCCTCGACTGTGGTTTTGTTCAAGGAAACTAAGATTCTTCTTTGTTCATCAAGAAATTCCCCTGTTTCTTTATTGCTCTGTTGATCTATGTAGATGATGTCCTTTTGGCCAGTGATGATCTTGTGGAAATCCAGAAATTGAAGTCCTTTTTACATGATAAATTCACTATCAAAGATCTTGGCCAGCTCAAATATTTTCTCAGATTAGAAGTTGCAAGGTCAAGAAATGGCATCTTTTTATGCCAAAGGAAATACGCCCTTGATATCCTTGAAGACACTGGTTTTCTTGGTTCCAAACCAGCTGCTTTCCCCATGGAATCAACTCTAAAACTTTCTGTTTCTGATTCAAACTTTTATGAAGATCCTTCTAGCTATCGTCGACTTGTTGGTAGGCTATTATACTTAACTATCACGAGGCCTAACCTTGCATTTTCTGTTCAAGTTCTCAGCTAATTTCTTAAATCCCCAGCTATCAGCCATTTGGAGGTAGCAACTTGAGTTTTGAGGTATCTAAAAGCCACATCAGGGCAGGGTTTATTCTTTCCTTCTTCTTCAGATATACACCTAAAAGCCTTTTCGGATAGTGATTGGGCAGGATATGTCAACACTCATCGAAGTGTCACTGGTTTTGCAATTTTTCTTGGCAACTCTTTAATTTCATGGAAATCAAAGAAACAAGTTACTATCAGTCGTTCTTCAGCAAAGGCAGAAATATAGGGCTCTTGCATCCACTACATGTGTAGTTCAATGGCTTCTTTATGCTCTACAAGATCTGCACATTGCTCATTCCCAGCCAGTTTCAATATATACTGGCAGCAAATTTGCTTTATCCATAGTTACTAACCCAGTCCATCATGAGAGGACGAAGCACTTCCAAATTGATTGTATCTTGTACAAGAAAAATTGCATGAGAATGTCATCAAAATTTTCTATGTTCCATCCAGACTTCAGCTCGCTAATATTTTCACAAAACCTCTTGGCTCTTTACCTTTTCATCACACTCTTCGCAAGATGAACCTTATTAACATGCATGCTCATCTTGAG
>NC_036256.1:17827621-17863591 GCF_002742605.1 Olea europaea var. sylvestris | reverse complement strand
TGGGGGGGGGGGAGGGTGTTGGAGTCTTGCATTTCATATTGACAACATGGAAATGAAAAGGAATGAAGAGAAGTCAAAAATCAAAGAAAAACTAGATGGGAAAAGAAACTAGCCGTTATTGTTAGTTAGCTGTAATTCTAGTTAGTTTAGTCATTCTATTATTCACTTTAATTTCAGTTTGTTTAGTTTGTTGTTTCAGTCATTCAATTCCTAATATAAATATGACTTGTATCTGATCAATGAAATATGAATTCCTTCTTCAAGTTCCTTTCTTTTTCTTTTTCTCTAGTCAATTTTCTCAGGTTAATCTTGCAATTCAACAACCTTACGAGATGGAGATCATCCCGGCACTTGACGAAACCACTACACAAATCCTGTGCAGATTATCTATTATTTTAGAACATTTATCAAATGTTTAAAAAAAAAAAAAAAAAAAAAAAAGATCGAACACAAAACTAGTAGATCTGAAGGAAATGGGAGAAAGATATAGACGAATGCACTTTTGAGGATTAATTTCAATCTTCTGGATTTCTTTGGTTGTTCATTTGCTGAGTCGAGAGAAGAGAAAAGAGAGAAAACAGAATTGAAGTTAGGGTTCAAGTAAAAGGTACCGACAATAATGGCTCTTTGTGGACTCCTTTGAAAAAAAAAAACTACAGTAGAAGATATTTTTGGAATGAACAATAAGAAACAGTAAAAAAAACTTTAAAAGCTAATAGTGCACAACCAGCTTGGCTACAGTGTGTATAACCAGTTTGGCTACAGTAGTGTGAAAGATCCTCCGCAAAATGAACAGTAATTGTCGCATTAGCTTTTTTAAGGTAGTGTAGATATATAAAAAATTTATTATTTGTAGACTGATTTTTGACACTTTGGTTGACACTTGTATTTTTGTCAAATGTCAATTGAATAGAAAAACTATTTGAAATTTAAACTGTCCAATAAGATAATGTCACGTGACAAAGTGTAAATAAAGTGTACACCTTAGTGTATATGTAGCAAGGTTGGATATATAAAGTTGAAAATCTTTTAAAGTATTATACAATGTGAAAAGTACGAATTAAATAATTAGTATTTAAAAAAGAATAATGTTTACTAAATATACTATATTTATGAGTCTCGGACGAATTAAAGAAAATAAAACTTAGTATAGAAATTTAAGAGAAGAAAATTGTACTCTCAAATCTCAATTTCTATGATTCAAATTTTTGGTATTGATGAAATATTATAAATGAGCAATCTTTTTATATTACGTCTGATACATAAAAATTATTTGTAAACACATAAGTTTAAACATTCATTAAAATTTCTAGATACATGAATATGAATAAATTCATCTATAATAACTCTAAATTCACATGATTCAAGATTCATCGAATGAAAATTCATTGAATCTAAATTAATGTGAATGTTAATTAATAGAGAATTAATAACACAAATTCTATAAATAACAATAATTATGTAGTATTTATTAATTATCGAAAAACGAAAAACAAGGTATTCCAACAAGTGGCAGTCAACTTGTTCACCATATATGAAAGCATGGAGTTATAAATGTAAAGATGTTCGATGGATACTATAGTACTTGTTAACTTATAACTTTAACTATGACAAATGGAGAAATTTAAAGAGAATCATGGTTTCTTAAAAGAAAACAATTTAACAAAATCGATTAAGATTATTGTTTTTAGTTTATGGATTTTTTTTTAATTTTCACATAAGGCGGTTTTACGTACAATATCGTACACTTGCGATATATAAAAAAAAAAAAAATATATATATATATATATATATATATATATATATATATATATATTTCCTTTTTTGGGTATTTGTTCATTTTTATTAAATTATTCTACAAAATGTGTTTGTATTGAATTTGTTAACTATCCGTAAACGAACAAACATATTTAACTTATTTCCAGAAAAAAAAAATTAAATAAGTAAATTTTTTAATTTTTTAAAAATAAATTTGCTAACTAGTTAATTTAGTTCAAACACAAAAATATGATTTTTCCTATTTCTAATTTTTAGTTCAAAACCAACTTAATCAGATTGAACTAAATTTTATCTGAATCTGTTACTTTATCGTAGTGTCGCGTCTACTGTTCTGGAGAAATCGAATTGAAACTCAACAACGCAAAAGACACATAAGATTGTACTGCGTTATTTTGTAAAAGCTAAGATTGAACATATCATTAATTGAATTAATGTAACTTTGCAAATATTAAAAACATTAATTATAATACGGAACTTAAGAACCGAACCCAAATGGTTCCACTTACTAAATACCCAAAAATTTCGGATCCGACTCGAATCCTGTTAGAACTGAACTGAATTGGACCATGTTTAGCCCGAATCTCAACGACAGATCTTATATTACAAAATACTAGAGATAAAAGCATATAGGTAACATAACAGACCAAAATGTCATTTGCTCAAGCAATGGAATCATCAGCCCTGGGATGGTTTATTCAACAATTTCGGAGGCGACTTCTCAATACAGCGTAGGAAAATCTTGTAACCAAGTTGAGGTTCCATTATTCCCTTTTCTACCATTTCTTGGCAACATCTTCTCCTCCAAAACTGCAAAACTCGTGTGGCTTCATCATCTCTTTGCAAACGTAAAATGGTCAATTAAATGCCACTGCTGATTGATGAACTTGTTTTATTTCTCGACCGCATCATCTTGATAAGAGCGTTGCATGTCTGTGCAACAGGCTGGATGATGGGGACCTTTCTCCTTCGTATTCTTCAACAACTTACACATCACCTCGATCTTCTTTTGATTCACAAATTTCGACAACAAACAAGTCTATAATGTAGCACCAACTTGTACATCCATTCGATCTGCTTTTGAATCACAAATCCCGACATTCATCCGTAACTGAGCATTTTATTTTAAGAACACAACAGCTTCCATCATCTTCCTTTGTTTGTAGAAGATTTTGATCAAGATTGGAAAATAAACTTGTAGCCTTCATCAAGTTGAATAGCTTGATTGTATTAGACATTTTCTTTCTTGAAACCTTAACGCCCCCGTTGAACAGCGTATTTTGGGCATCATCAGGCCTAAAACCCTTTTCAATCATCCTACTTCACCTCCTCCACCATTCCATTAAAATCTTCACTCTGCACCAAAGACTGAGCTGAAACTTTATAAATGTTATAATTCAGCATGATACTACATTCCAATTTCTCAAAGAAAGCATGTTCTTCTTTTCCCAATCCCCAGGATGTCCCAGCAAAGAGTATGATCCATCTTTTCATCAACTTTAGTATATTAAACTTCTCCATAGATGAAAATACCAATAGTCAATTTCCTCACCTTCGCAGAAACAAATGCTTCGATCACCATAATAAACGTTTCCATCGTGAGCAGATCCTTCTCTCATTTTTTCAAGGACAGACACCATGTTCTCAAACCATCTCCTCTTCTCAAGACAATAATCATCACATTTTAATTGCCAGATCTCGACTTATGTTCAACTTGCAATCATCTAAAATCATTCAATATTCACCTCCAAACTCATATCTTTGATCTGAACTAATTAACTCGCCATGTCCACCTCCTCTTGATCAGTCATCCATTTCACATTTTTAACGACAATTGATTCATTTCTGCAACCACACAATGCTCATTCCCAGAATCCAATCACACACCAATAACACTAAGATTTAAAGACCCTAAATTATTCAAGCAATAAAAGGAAACACTATGAATGTAAGGAAATCTCAGCTTCCCATGTCGGTTTAGTGGCAATATTTTTTGAAGAGGAGAGAATGAAGTGGGGTGTGACAAAATAAATGGAATTTCATAAAAAGCATTATAGAGACTACTACAAGTAAAAGAATGAAGCAAAAAATGCATGGACAGAGAGCTACTGTTAATTTGCTTTCCTTGAATTCATCAATCCTGTACCGTTCGGATTTGTAATTCGGTGGTGCTAAGGAAGATTTTACCATTGATGGTGATATTTCTTGTGGCATTTGAGTGAAATATAGATTTGAAGAGTAGGGGTTTCTTAAGATGCCTACATATACAGCCCTTTTGTGTAAATTGAAGAAAAAAGAGAACGCTTAAATTGAGTGGGACATGGATTCAAAGATATGTGATTTCTTCAAAATGCTCAAATATATAGCGGTTTAGTGTAAATTCAATTGTTATGCCCCTAACTAAGCCACTTCCACTTCGGTACTAAAACCACTTCACTCTCCGAAGCGCCACGTGTCCATCCGAAGTGGTTCCAAAGTGATGCCAATTCCTGACGACCTCAATATGACGCGCTGCAAGGTGAAGAGTAGATCTAATGAAGCAACCGAAGTGTCCCTCAATGTCGAAGCGTTGAAGGATCCGAGGCACTCACTTAACAGATCCCTCCGTCGCCACTGTCAGAAAGATATCTGTCAGGATCTTGATGTGACATCTCTATAGGTCTAGTTGATATGACATATCTACTTATGTCAATTCAACTTAGATGAACTAATTGCCTACCCATACTAGACGCGGCTGATTGACACCTATAAGCAGATGCCTCACACCGTCAAATGCGTACACGTGTTCCACATCTAATGGTGCTCTACATCTATAATATCCAATATTTGGCAAGAGACTAAGGTAATGATACTCTTATAACTTAGCTCTCCATAATAAGAAATATATATTCTCCTCCCCACTTTCTTGCACCACCTGAGCACTGTTCCGATCACTCAATGCTGACTTAACTGTCGAAGTGTATGCGGCTGCCATCATCACCACTGGTTCCAGCCGTGTGCTTCTGACCATGAGTTGTTGTGTACAAGGAAGATTACGTGGAGTAGTTATCCATTGACCTCTTGGAGGGTCTAGTTCTCGAGGTCAACATCAACAAAAAAAAAAGAATGCTTAAGGCCCCGTTTGGTAGTTATTTCTTTCAAAATGCATTTTTCTCTCTCTTCTTTTCAATCACACATTGATTATTAAAATAATATTACACGTAAATCAAAAAAAATTCATTAATTTTCAATCACACATTTCACATCAATTTACTATTCTAAAATGTATTTTTACATAAAAATGACTATCAAACACCCTCTAAATTGAGTGAGATTTGGATTTGAAGAGTAGAAATTTCTTCCACAGTCTCATGTAAATAGCAAATTCATAATACTGGGAAATTCAAAGGGACAAAAGAAGTAATGGTTGCAGCTGGAGGTTTCAGATTGCAGGTTAGGTGGCTAGATAGTGACGCTATGATTGGGTGAAGGAGAAAGATAATGGGAGCATGTTGAATGAGCTGCAAAGTAAACTTCTTTATTACAAGAATGGTAAATTATGGAACCCAATTTAGGGCATCTCCAAATATTCTTTAAACATAAAATATCTCCAAAAACTTTTTAAATCAACATTTCAAAATAAAGAATTATTTAAAAAGTCAAACCACTTTCGATAATTAAGTTCAAACCACTTTTGATAATTAAGCCTGCGTTTGAGCCCCATTAAATTTATAATATATTTTTCCCCTCTTTTTTTTAACCACATATTTTTCAATCAAATAATATTACATATAAATTAAAAACTTTTCATTATTTTAAAACCACACATTCTTTAAAAAAACATCATTTCAAAAATTAAAATATCAAATAGTGGGGCCAAACGAGAGCTACATGCATTCAAAGCATTTCAATTTTTAATGAAGAAGATAATATAATAATTTCAACTAAAACTAACAAAAATAAAAGATAGAATAAAATTACATATTTTCAGAGTAGTAAAATTAAGCCCCCTGTTTGAGCCATAATTTCCATATTATCATAATGAGAAAATTAACCTTTGGAGAGGAAGCTGGATCCCATGCATGAAACAACAGGTCAACAAATGTGGCTGGACTTGTGGGATAAGGGTTTGAATTTTCATTTTTTGTCCCAAAAATTTGGTTCAAACTGGGGCTAAGTGTTACAGATAAATACATAGTTATCAAACCCGGTCTGGACCTAATATATGGGACAACGGTCTGAATTTTCATTTTTGTCCTCGTAATGCTCATCCTTATTACCAGCCCAGTCAGCATCAGAGAAGGCATGAAGAGATAGAGATGTGTGATGGTGCAAGGCATGACCATGATCGGCTATACCAGAAAGATAGCGAAGCAAATGCTTGACAGCATTCCAATGATCAGTAGTAGGTCAATGCAAGAATTGAGACTACTTATTAATAGCATATGCAATATCAAGGTGAGTGAGGCACAAATATTGGAGACTTCCAACATCTGTCCTGTATTCAGAAGGATCTGTCAAAGCAATGCCGAAAAGAATTGTAAGTGTTGGCTCGGTGGTAAGTGGAGTGGTGATAGATTTGGCCCCTGTCATATTTGTACGAGCGAGAAGATCTGTGATATATTTCCACTGAGAGAGAAGTAAACCAGTGGAAGTAGTGGCAACTTCAATACCAAGGAAGTAAGATAAGTCATCAAGATCTTTGATGGAAAATCTTTTGCCAACAATAAACTGTTGAACTACAGTAGAATTACTTCCAGTAATAATTATGTCATCAACATATACAAGGAGATAGACTTGATTACCACTGGTGTTGAAGACAAAGAGTGATGTGTCCACATGAGAGTTTGTAAACCTAGAGGCTACAAGAAATTGTCTGAGCTCAAGGTACCAAGCCTTTGGTGCTTGTTTGAGATCATATATAGCCTTGCGTAACTTGCAAACATGTGTGGGATTATCATGATCAAGAAAACTTGGTGGCTGTGCCATGAAAACTTCTTCAGAGAGATGACCTTGTAGAAAGGCATTGTTGACGTCAAGTTGACAAAGAGACCATCCTCGACTAATAGCAAGATTGAGAACCAAGCGAATAGTGGTCGATTTGACAACTGGACTGAATGCTTCATGATAATCAATGCTAGGATGCTGATGGAAACCTTTACCAACTAGTCGCGCTTTGTACCTGTCAATTAAACCGTCAGGTAAACCTTTTATTCTAAAAATCCATTTACAACCGACGAGATTTTGCATTGAATAAGGGGAACAAGTTCCCATGTCCCATTCCGCACAAGAGCATCATACTTCTCAAACATAGCCTGACGCCAGTTAGGATCTTTGAGGGCTTGGGTCAACGTGTGTGGCTCAAGTTGATGGGTCGAGGTGATGGTGGCAGTAAGATTAAGTTTTTGGATGGGTTTATGGATGTAGTTTTTAGCATGAGTAGTCATAGTATGGGTGTTGGTGGGCGGGTTTGGAGGAGGGGAGTTTGGAAAGAGTAGTGAAGAATTAGAGGGTGGATCGTGTGGGTTATTGTTGGTGTTAGTAGAATGTGCTGGGCTATTGGATGGCGTGGCTTGGTCTAGTGGGGTTTCGGTTACAGGATGTGGAATTTCGAAGTATGTGTGGTGGATGAAGGATGTGGAGTGGTCAACCATAGTGGGAAGAAATGACGATGATGGAAACCAATCTGGAAGTGTTTCTGGATTTGGTCGACTAAGATGACTGTGAATGGATTTGAATGGAAAGACAGATTCTACAAATTTGACATGATGAGATGTATAGATTTTGAAAGTGGAAGGATCAAGACAGAGATAGGCACTTTGGGTGTGGGAGTACCCAACAAACACACAAGGGATGGATCAAGACTTAAGTTTATGACTAGAACAGGGGCGAAGCCATGGATAGCATAAACAACCAAAGATACGGAGTTTTATGTAGTTCGGTGGTAAGCAAAAAAGGGACTCATAAGGAAAGGAAAGGAAAAGTGTGGCTGTAGGTATGCGATTAATGAGATATACAGCGATTACAAAGGCATAGTTCCAGTATATGAGCGGAAGTGAGGCATGAGTGAGTAGAGACAGACCGGTTTCAACAATATGTCGATGTCGGTGTTCGAAGAGATCATTATGTTAAGGTGTATGTGGGGGAGAGATGAGATGAGAAATTCCATGACGGGATAGAAATTGATCTAATGCTTGATATTCACCACCATTATCGGTGTAAAGAGTGACAATGGAGTATTTGAAGTGGTTTTCTACTAGTGCCTTGAAATGAAGAAAGACATCACAGACATGATATTTCTTCTTTAATGGGTAATACCAAACATAACGTGTAAAGTGATCAACAAAAATAACATAATACTTGAAATCATCAACAGAATAAAGGGGGGAGGTCCAAACATCCGAAATTATGATTTGTAAGGGGTGAGATGAAACAATCATAGATGTGGATAAGGGAAGCTTTTGACTTTTATTGCTTAAACATGCATTACAATGAGAGTGTTGTGACTTAGAATACAATAAAGAAAATGTTGACATAATATGCTGAATAATAGGCGTTGATGGATGACCTAATCTGGAGTGTCACTCAGAGAAAGTGGTCTTAACGCTAGAAAAGACAATCAGCGGAGAGGACAATGTTTGAGAGGAGGTTGGCCACTCATAGACGCCATCTTTAGTGTTTCCTATCAAAAGGATTGCCCCCCTGCTCAGATCCTTTACATGAAAGACAGTGGGTAAGAATTCAATAGAAACATGATTAGTATTGTAAAATTGATAGATATAAATAAGGTTCTTTTTCATGTTAGGTACGCAAAGAATATTACGCAAATTAAAGGTACGAGTAGGAGTAGGAAGGGTAGTGGAACCAGTATGGGTAATGTGAAGACTCGAGCCATCGCCGATCATAACATCATCAGACCCTGCATAAGGAGTGTGAAGTGAAAGATTATTCAAATCCGTGGTGACATGATGCGACATCCCACTATCAAGTAGCCATGTGGAGGTGTCAGTGGTGTCAAGAGATGCAAAGTGTGCACGCGGTTGCCAAGGAGAAGCATGATTTGGAGCCCGTGGGCATGTTACTAAAGGAGCCAATGAGGATTGGTCGTTGATAAGTTGATAAATAGGGCATCATTTGACAGTGTGTCCTTGAGCACCACATCCTTGGCAATGCCCAAGCTATGGACGTGGTGGAGGATGAGCATTACGAGGAGCATTGGATTATTGATTATGAACGGTGTTTGTGGAAGGGTGCCAAGAATGATTATTGCATTGATTGACTGGATTGGTGGTGGCCGGAAAGGATGATGGTGGTGCATGTGATTGTTGGAGAGACGTTTTTTTCTTGGTGAGCTTTTCATGAATTTCATTAAAGGAGATCGTTGTTTCACGACCATTAACTGCGTCAACAATTCCTTTGTATTCATCGCCAAGGCCGTCAAGAATTTTATCCATGAGATCTTCTTCATCAACATGTTTTCCAAGAAGAGCAAGTTCATCAGCTCAGTTCTTGATAAATTGCATATACTCGGAGGTCGTCTTGGAGCCCTTGACACAGTTTTTCAATTGGTCCTTGATCTGTTTGATGTGACCATGGGATGGTTTGGCAAAGGTATTAGCCAAGGTGGTCTAGGCCTCTTCAGAGGTGGTGTTGCGGGCAAGAAGAGGTTAGAGAGGTAGAGAGACTGCACCAAGGAGTGCACTGAAGAGAAGAAGATCTTGGCGCTTCCATGTTGTGTAGACTGGATTTGGAGCCGACTTACCATCAACTGTGACTATTGGTGTTGGACTGGGATGAGAACCATCGAGAAAGCCATAAAGATTATATCCTTTTAACAGACTTCTGATATGGAGGCTCCACGTGATGTACTTGGTGGTGATCAGTTTTGTGATGTTTGTAGTGTTGATGGCAACAAGAGGATTATTTGGGTCTTGGGTAATTTGAATTGTGGTATGAGTAGAGGTGACTTCGGAAGCCATTTGAAGAAGAAAGTAGAGATTTGTGAAAGAAGCAGAAGAGAGAAAGGGAAGAAGACATGTCAGAAATGTGGTAGCTCTGATACCATGAAGAGATAGAGATATAATGGCTTACTTTTCATTGAATCATAGCCGGTCCTGCTATGAGGTTATTGAGACGGGGGCCTCAGACCTAAAATCTAAGGGGACCTATTTTTGGCCCGATGATTTATTTATTTATTTATTTTTGTTGTTGTTGTAAATATAGAGGATCCATTCCATTCATTATTTTCTTCTAGGCCCAAAATCGGATAGGCCTATTTTTTGCTCAAATTTTATATATATAATTGGAAAATTGGATTTTATATTTCATTCCTTCTCTCCTTTTTGATGAATACGACGTCCAACTCGACCTCTGCCTCCAATCCAATTCCAAGAATCATTGGACCGATGACGGCGACTCGACGAGGGCCTCATTTCCTTGGTTGGCCCAACTTATCTACTTCGTGCCAGTTCCCAAATCCCACTCCCTTCCCTTCACTCTTCTCAAATCACAAGAACAAGAAGTTGCCCATTTTCAACCCTAAAGGCCTAATTTATTGCCCTTTTTAAGTTTTTGTTACCTCTCTTTTTTGTGCCGATCGTCAATTTATTGTTTGTCCTCTTCGATTTGATCATGGTATGTTTATTATGTAATTAATTTTTTCTTGTCAAGATTCATGATAGAGTGAACTCCCTGAAAAATTACAATTTCTCTTACTTAGTCTGTGTATGTGTTTTGATTTCAGGTAGATTGATATTAAGAAGGGCCTTTAACTACAATTATCTCAATTAGAGTGTTGTTGTCTTGCTGATGAAGGTTTGCCTCATTTTTCCTTTGGTCATGCTTCCCAACTCTTGTGTTTCTTCTATTTTATTACTATTGAAAACATATATTTATTAGTAAAGATGTTATATGTCAGTTGTCCTGTTGCTAATGATATATTTGATGAATTGCCAAATCCCAAATAGAGTCATAACATTAGTACATAAATCATACGTAGCAGTCCAGTAACTAAATTTTTGTTTTACTTTACTTGTGCTCATGTTCAATCGTATGTTATTTGAAGACCTTATGCACATGGTTGGTGCCATAGATATTTTAGGTTTGTTGTTTTTGTGAGATATGTTAGTAGTAAGGTGAACAATATCAACTGGAATGAATTTTGTCTATGGTTTGGTTTGGTTTCCCCTTTTTGATTTTGGTTTCCACTTTTGGTTTTGTATTGGTGGTTGATGCCAAATTTTTATTTCAGGCTTGTGAATTGTGACGGCAGAATTCTCAACGGCGTGATTCCATCATTTTCGTCAAAATTCTACTTCTCAAGTAGGTAATGGCTTACCCTAACTTGTTATTAAATATATTGAAAATGTTTGAAACCTTGTCGGCTTATATAATTGTGGCTTGATCGGCTTATATGATTTGTAATTGTAGAATCAATTGTACATGCGCATATAGTAACTATATTGAAAACTTTAACTGTGAAATGATTGAGATATTTTGTGAGAAGAAGTTTCTCCAATTGAAGTTGATCAAGACTTACCTCCGATCAACTATGTCACAAGAAAAATTGAACCGATTAATTATGTTATCAATAGAGAAAGAAATGGTAGAATAACTAAATTATTTAGATTTGATTAATGTTTTGCCTCTAAAACAACAAGGCAAATAGTATTTAAATGATTATTTGTAACGTTGTTAGTTTTGTTATTTTATAATATAAATCTTTTGTATAATATAATTATTTGTTGTTTTACTATTAAGTTTTAAGTTAGCGATATGTTGTATAATACACAATAGGTTTTGTTGGATTTTGCATTTAAGTTGATTTTGAGGGCCTAATTTTTGGAGTTTGCCTCAGGCCCCAAAAATCACAGGATCGGTGCTGCATTGAATAAAGGTGAGGTATTTATACACGTAAAGGATGAGAATTCATAGCCAATCATATATTCTAAACTTAGCTAATTACCTAATCTATGAGATTTATTGTCAATCAAAATATTTACAATAGCTAATGGGATAATTACACAATTAATTTCTCTAATAGCATCAATCACCTACTCAACCAAATACACAACATTTATCATCCTATTATAGAAGTCAAAGAAGAAACTTTTTAAAGTATTGGATTAAATCAATGAAAAAGATGATCATTCAATACTTGTTATTGAACTTCAAATCTTCCTCCATTTATGTATTGCTTGTAAAGGGGAATTGCTCCATTGGTCACCAACCTATTGTCTCAACTTCTAAAGAGGAACAAGTTAGTCCACAACCTTTCACTACATTGCACGGGCAATGAACCCATCCCATTCTCAACTTTACTACCAAAAGATCAGGGAAAATCGAATAGCAAAGTACTCAACTTGGGATGGACTTACTACCAAGTCAAAATATTCTTAAATTTGTTTAATTATGAGGAAACATATATTGCTTCAATTTTTTGTCACCAATTCAAGTTGGAAACAACCTAGCTTTGTAGAGTTGGACATGCAAGTGTCACATAATGATTAACAAACATTTGGCTTCTTACCTCATCAAGCAAGAAATCAATTGCAGCTTCATCCTCGGCAATATCCTCTAAATTAGACTTCAAAAACTAAATATCCAACTGAATTTGCTGGAATCCACTCCGATTGAACGTCTAGAGTCTAACTAACTCTAGCAAACTCTTCAAAGAAAGTTTTGCTATAGTTGTTATAACAAATTCCTGCAAAGTAATAGCAATCCAGTTTCACTTTTATCACCATACAATTACATCTTATTTATCTATAGCAAGTGTCCAAACCTGTTTCTTTGTTTTTGTGAAAATCTCCATTTTTTGCTTAAATAATTTTGCTAGATGCGCCTCCAGAAGCTGGCTCCTAGCCTTCTAAGTATTTGACGGGCTCATCTTACTTTCTCTAAATGTATTGTTATGTGAAGATGTAGTGCTCCCATTGCTGTCAGTGCATCGATTTTTATGATGAAGGCCGTCGGGCAAAATTTGTTTTGCTTCGGTTCCTATTGCTTCAAACTATATATGAGATCAATAAAGAAACTTTAGTTTTTGAACTAGTTTAGGTTGTAATATTAATTGGCACTGACAGTAGGAATCAACCTACCGAAATAATATAGAAGGAAAATTTACAGAACTCCTTACCATAAATAAAGAGAAAAAAAATGAGCATGAAATTATGACAAAGTAAATACCTCCTGATGAAGTAGATCGACAAACATATGCACTTTTCTTGGTTCTTTTGTGCTATGATACACAGGTGAAATAAATATGAGACTGAAGTATTTCATCGGGGAAAATGAAGTCATGATTTCAAGATGTGTACTACTAACCTTGATCCAATTCGGTGCTGTAAACCTCTTCTTCAAGATGACTGCTATTCTTAGAGTTCTCATCTTCATAAGCTGCAAGGATAGAAAGATCAAAATAAGTATTGAGGTATAATCTTGTTTTCTTGTCATGCACCACACACTAAATATTGGAAAACTACGTGTTCTGAACTAAAATACTTTAATTTTAACAGTCAATTTTTTATGTTCTTCGTGGTGTACTACCATTCCTTTTACTTAACAAGAGAGTTTAGCCTAAGCTAAGATATGGGAGAGGGAAAGGTATGACATGCCCTTGAGGCTGTCTACTAAAATCAGTACAACAAAGTCAGTAAATCCATTTTCTCGCTCTAAAGAGGCTTCACCAATTAATCATGAAAAGGAAAGTGTTGAAGCTAAGAGAATGGTTAGTAGACAAAATTGACACGAGATATTAATTTTTTTATGCATGCAATGGGATAGAATCAACCTCCTCGTCAAATAGGCGTATTGACACAACGTACTAGAAAACAATGCTTCTTATCTCATTCAAAAATTGAACTGCATTAGCATGTCTAACACAAAATTATTTGACGATGGAAAAAGATATAAATGTTGAATGCTTACAAGATGCAAGTACGTTTCACCATCTGCCCAAAAGGTGCAACAAATTTCTGCAGGAACAAAAGCTGGACCATAATCAAAGCCTTGAACACCACCACCAGAGAAAGAAGCCATTTCCTGAAATTTAGCATAGAACATTCACAAGAGGACCTGATTGTATTGAGGAATATATGATTGTGTTTATTTAATTTAATGACTAAGAAACAACTTAGATTTGGTTCCTTGCCTCAAAAATTCTTGGGACGGCATTTTTTTCGATAAAATGGCATAATTGATCTACTACAGGAACAAGCCTAGCATGAATTTTGTCACCTGGTACTCCTATTTGATTGCTATCTTGAATGGCAGAGTCACTCTTTCCATAAGAGGAAATAGTCATGAACTTTCCTGAAAAAATCTTGAAATGTTTCTTGGATCCAGTCCATTGCGTAGCCTCTTAACTCTAGTAATAATTCAGGATTTTCAATGAGAAGACAATGGAAGTCCTGGATTCACAAATAAATTAGACAATAAGGAAGCAGCAGAAACTTAGCAACTAAAATCATGTACCATCCCCTGGAGTGGAAGATAGATCTACACAACAGGCTAATTCAATACCAAAGTCAAATGGAATAAAAAGATTGGTCTGCATAAGTGACAATGAGCAATGACAATATGGACATCTAATATGAGTCTTTTAGAGTAATTCATGAGAATAAGCTAAGCATTAGCTTGTACTTTCTAAAAAAAAATTCTGCTCACAAAATTATTTATAGTAGTTTGAATGATATGGATAGAAAGCTCTTGAAGAGATTGTTTTATGATCTGTCGATCATTATTGTGAACTGCAAAGGGCCCCATATATTTAATTGTCGTTTGAATTTTAGAATATGAGAAAAGTAGGAATAGACTGTTACCTTAAAGCAAAGGTGTCAATAGAGTAACATCCCGAGTTTTCATTTCAGAGCTATCTTGTATAATATCGAGATAATGTATTAATTATCCCCACCTTTTTTTTTTTTTGAAAATCTAAGTCACATATTTTATCATGTTGGATTCTTTAGAATGCCGAATAACATTTTACACTTGAAAGGGAAGAGCAGTCTCATTTGTCATCCTATAGTTTCACTTGAAATAGAATACGCCTATATACACACACTGGAAAGTAAAAAATCCCCTAAATGTTACTTTTAAGATAGCCAAAAGTGAGAGCTTCGTAGAGTTTAAAGAAAGAGAGCATAGCGGGATTGGGAAATACCACATCATATGATAAAAGTAATTCATTTGGCATCTTATCTTCTATCATTACCAATAAGACATCCATGCTGCCTTGATAACTGCCTTTTTGGTGGCCGCAAAGGCTACCTTCAAAGGGTATGCTTACTCTGTTCCCTCCTTTTGCATAACTTGGATTTTTGAGAACACTTCTACCAGAGAAGAAAAATTAAATAAATAAAATCATGCAAAAGTATAGACTCTAAATTTGTTAAACTACCTTTATGTAGATGTCAGATTCATCTAAAAAGAAAAGGAAAAAAATGAAAGTAGAACCATAATCCAAATAATTGAGCTTCTTGACTTGCTTTATATTGAAACGATTATTAACCTGAAATATCATGTAGAAGATGAATTACTGCACTAGTGATATAATCTTTGACAGCAATAAGAGTAGCCTGAAAACAGTGAATTTATTAGCATATCATCCTCAATAAATACAAGTCACAAAGCAATCCAGATAAACATCCGGACGTATTGCCATCTGTTTTAGTTGTAGAATCGACAATGACCGGCAGAGTAAAATCAGGAAGGGCAGCCCCAGGTAACACTTCATCTAGTAGGAGTACATCAGTCCAAATAGCTCCTGTAAACAAATGAATTTTAAAATTACATTCAAGTTAGAATTTTTAAAGGCAAAATTTCTCAGAAGAAATGTGTTTCTGTTGAAATAACGGTTCTAAAAATAATAAAGTAACAATATTGGGGATTGAAGGCTATCACAAATGCTATCAAACGGCTTGTTAGATGTTGCTCAGGAACTAGTTCATGTACAAAATAACCAAATAAATGGAAAAGGAGATTATGATATAAGAAGGAAGTGTTTGACCTTATCAATCATACGGAGACAAGATCATCACCCATCTTTCTTTTATCAGTTACTAACATGGTCCACTACAGTTATGGAAGCAAAATTGTCCCAAAAGAAGTTGCAAACCTATAAATGTTGAAAGTAGCATTTTTGACACCAAGTTTACAACAAATGATGAGATACTACAGCAAAGTTCACTTACGAAAGATTGTCAAAATATCTGCAGAGTGGAGCTGCTTCTTAATATGGTTACTAGTGGCTTCAAATTCCCTAAGATTTGGGCAAAACATATAAATCATAAGCGACATGTAAGAACTACAACCTGATTCAATCACAAGAGAAGGATTATCAAATAAATTTTGGGAATGAAAGAGTGGCCATACTTCATAACCGGGTTTTGTGCAAGTTTAAATAGTTGTGGTTCTGAATGCAAAAAGATCATTCTATAAGCACAAAGCGCTTCTGCAAATTCACAAATAGAAGTCTGAAAGTTATTAACATATCACAAATGTAATTTGAAATATGATACACTAGAAACACAAAATAAAAGAACATATTTTATTGTAAGCAATAAAAGTAAAATAGCTGGGCTAGAAAATTTGGGATCTGAACTCTGGGATAAACTTGAAACATAATTGTTTGAGTGCCACAACAAAATACTGAGTGAAATAATTACATCATAAATAAAATATTGAGTGAAACAGTTACACATCACTGTAACTTATTCACATGTACACACCATCCACAAGTGATCTATAAAGGGGAAATATTAATGCATACAAGTTTTTATTCCAACAATCAATATCTATACATTTGTTGCTTTTTACTTCGAAAAAGGGGAAAAATTAAGGTTCATTCTTTACTTCATGAGCCGCAACAAAAGCTAAAAACATTGACTTTTCCTTGGTTAGGAAGTTCATCATCTGCTGAAGCATCGTTTAGGTCCTTAGATTCAAAATGCATATCCAAAAAGAACTGTTCCAACTTCTCAACCAATTTAAGCTTTAGAGTCTCAACCTATCAAAGAAGGAAAAACTATCAAAAAGTAACAATATTATAGGAAAACAGACAACAGAGACATAAAATATTGTTTTCCACAACTGTGAATGGCTGACTTTGACAAAAAAAAATTCAGGGATCAGCCTGGGATTACCACTAACTCTCCACATTTAAAGTTTGCAAGGTGTAATCATCCTTGACTAGACGCATATTTGCATCTATTTACAGATCATTAGAAAATAAAAGTAAGTGAAATACAAACTGGGAAATTTAACTGATTAAGAAGCATCGCAACCTCAGCTCTTACTTGTATGGATCAGGAATCCAAAAATACCTTTCCCTGAAAACAATAGTAGAAAATATAGAACATCATTCCCACTAATTAATAGCTTTTCATCGTAAAAGACACCAATCTTTGAGAAGGTTCCTATCTTCCATTTGAAACACTTATTGTGGAAAGGCACATGGAATTGTTTTTCTGATCATTTGAAACAAGACTTAAGATTATGCAGCCATTTTATATCATTTATATACTGACAGAGGATAGTAAAAACTCTATTGTCGTCTATATCAGTAGGATTCCTAGGTTCTAAGAAAGAACACTAACAACCAGAAGGTTCCTATCTTCATCTAAGCTGACATGACATTTTGGTTCATGAGGACTAATCCATGCCACACTTCTACTCACTTGGTAAACAACTCCATCATTTGTGCTTGTAGAAACTGAAGTTCTCAAAATTGACAAAATAAATATTTACAATTCTTGTTGTCTTGCATATTATGATCCACGATTTGTATTTAGTCATTGGAACATTTTTTTTCTTTGACAAGATTTTATAACCGACATTCAATCACATTGGTGTAGTACTTTTTATTTGAATATGAATCCATAACTACTCTTATCACAATCTCAGTTGATAATCATTTAGATTCAAATACATGGATATATTTAGATTCAACTTTTAATGATGCCTGCTTCATTCACTGCCAAGCACTAAAATAGAAGAGGTCATGCTTGCAATTTTTTTTATACCTGCTTCTTCCGATGCTCGCTTACAGTCCTGGAAGGAAGATTTCCCATATTTCTGGTAATAAAGACAAAGAATGGGTCAGAAAGAACAAACTATTATTGAAAAAATAGAAGTTCATCATCATTACTACCAATGATGGGCTCAGGAAATGGGTAAATTCAAACTTTCCCATTCATTAAGAAGATATCGACCTTGAAAATTGGCATGGCTCCAGAACTTGACAGCATCATAATAAGCTTCCGATAGGATACACTTCTCAACTCCTGTTGATAGATCATAAATAAACTACTCTTTTCACATAAGATGAAATATGTGATAACTCATGCATGCAGAACTTACACAATGTAAACATGTAAAAATCAATCTTCACTGGCGGAAGCAATCTATCTTCAATGGTGGAAACAATCACAAGTTCAAAGAAAATGAAAATGTTGAAATCCTATTCTTCAATCATGCAAATTCTATAATTCAGAGCAGCTCACAACGGGAAAGTGCTTCTTCCCTAATTTAATCATTCTGCTCAAACTCTCGAAGCAAAGGAGAGACCAAAATGAATCACTCAGCCTTGTTCTTTCTTTTATACAAATTACCCTTTCTTTATTTTGTCAAAATTAACAGTGGGCTGTATGTAGTAGGAAATTCAATATAAAGACAAATTGGTACTCATTACATTACCTGAACTTTTCGAAGCAAATTACGTGTACAATGTAGCTTCTCTACATGCACTCTTTTTGCAAAAAGAGAAGTATTGACCCCATCACTCCTAGATTGCACGGAAGAATCTGCAACAATTATGATGAATTTTGTTTTTAACAAGTTTTCATCTTATCTACTTTTTCTTAATTTATTTTGAAACTACAATAGTAACCAAAAAGACCCTTTCCAAACACCTTTTCATTAAGTTGTTCCATGTTTGCTTCTATATTGTTTATATTACTTGCTTTACATCCTACAAAAATAGCGAAAACAAATGAGATTGACAAAAAGAAATAATAAATGCACCAAAAATGGGGACAAGTTTGACGTTATATAAAGAGTAGACATCATCTCAATATTGTGCTTCACAAGCTTGGAAGATTAACAGTTATGACCTCTATTAATAAATTTTTAGTATATATGTTTATTCAGTCAATAATTACATTTACTAGGAACATGGTTAAAGTTTGTATCGACACAAGAGTTACCTTTTGATTGCATCTATAGCACTAATGAACTTTGTTGGGTTTTGATACCCAAAAATGCGGGTGATGATGTTAAATCGATTTTGGATAAATTAAATATTGACACCCAAGATTGATGACTCAACCCTAAAACTATTTGGGCCATTGGAAGTAACCTAATTAATTAGTGTTGCTCATGACCCGGTTTCACGCTCATTGGATGGCTTATATATGTTAATCCACTTACCGTATTTGTATTGGGTTTGGCCCCATCACTTTAACCTAACCTAACCTATATATGCTAGTCTTCTTGTCAATTAATGTGTGTTTGCTATGTCTTGCTTGAGAGAAAAGATTCGTGTCTCTTTGCTTCGTGCTTCTCCTTGGTCTGTTTCTTCTTGTTCTTCTCTAACCTTTGTGGCTGCAAACACCATCCCTTTGTGTTATAAGTTGGTACAAGTCTTGAGCAATCGGAGTGTGCAAGAAGTTTAAGGTTTTGGGTCGTGATTGCTTGGTTGTATTGATAAGGTTCAGATTTGTATCCTAAACTCAAAATTCTACCAATTGGAGATCGATTATTCAACATTTGGTATCAGAGCGAGGTTCGGGTGGAACTTCTAACCAAAAACTAATCAGAAACGAAGCAGAAACTGTACTGAACCTGCAACCTCAATTTCCAGCCAATCTAGACTTTTTTTGGTAAAACGAAGGTCGGATTCATGATCTGCAGGCGGAGGCAGTGCTGGGTCGTCGACAAATCTGGGTGATGGCCGTCGGTGGCGGTAGAGCGTGGGACTGTTTCAAGCAACAAAATTTTCTAATATGTTTTCTAACGATTTTGAATTGTTAGTTTTCAGTTTCGGATATATAGAAAAAGTTGGATGGTTTTGTCCCTGGATACTCGGCTATTGGTTGCTGGACATTCGTGTTAGCATATCTGCTGAACTTTAGAGCGAATAGTGGTGGCCCTAAAGCAGCAAATTCGCATCTTTCGTAATTAAGGACTAAGATAGATCTACTCTGGTAAATTGGCTAAAACCTTTATATTATCACACTAGCAGATCATCGTGTTGGGTGATCATTAGGATTGAGAGTTGTCATTGCTTGGCAACCATTGCTTATGCTAGAAAATTTAGTAATTATTAGCCCTATTTGAAGTGTTAAACTTGATTGCAATTGGTAATTAATTTTGTGCTATAATTGTCATATAGTCACTGCGTGAGACTGCATTGCGTAAGAATTTTAATTTTTAGTTAACATACATGTTGCATTGATTATCATGTTAAAACACCTGGACTTGACCCCTTCAAAAATTCCTTTGATCTAAGATAGAGAATCTTACAAAACCTTGGAAATTTAGAACGGTATATATTGCGATCGTAGGATTACTTTGTGTGACCTATCTGTGCATTTAGTTGTTTTGTTTTCCCAAAAATATCTTCACATTTTGAAGTTGATGTTTTTAATGGGAAAGGGGAATTTTGAATTTAGCAATAAAAAATGAAGGAAATTTTAGTTCAACAAAAAGTTTCAAAGGCCATAGATGGCAATTTTTTGCAAATTTAACAAAAACACAAAAAAGAGGAATACGATGAACTTGCTTACACTTCAATTATCTTACATTTATCTGACACTATTTTGAGAGAAGTTAGGAAACTGGATTCTACAAAAGAACTTTGGAAAAAGTTGGAGGACTTATATTTGCTTTAGTCCACTCCTAATAAGATGTACTTGCTTGAAAGAATGTTCAGTTTTAAAATGGATCCTTCAAAGGATCTGGACGACAATCTGGATATTTTTAACAAACTTGCTCAAGACATTGTTAACTGTGATGAAAAAGTGTCTGAAACATATAAAGCAATTATCTTACTTAATTCCATGCCTGATTCATATAGAGAGGTTGAGAATGCAACTAAGTACGGTAGGGACACCCTAACACCCGATATTGTCATGGACTCAGTTAGGAGTAAGAAAATGGAAATTAATGCTAAAAATAAAGATAAGAGGAGTGGTGAGTTACATATGATAAGGAGTAGGATGAAGTTTAAGCAAATGATCTTGGATAGAGCTAAAAATAGTGGTAATTCGAGTAGTGACTCGAGTGATGAAGGTAGTAAGAAGAAGGGCAAGGGACAGGACAAGTCTAGTGGCAGAAGGTGCTACAATTATGGTAAGTCTGGGAATTTTATTAGGGACTGTCCCAAAAAGAAGGATAAGTAGAAGAGTAATGTGAGAGGTGAGACGAATTTGATTCAAAGGTCGAGTTATGACCTTAGTGAGGTTTATTGAGAGTAAACCTAGTTAATGCATATGCATCTGTGTGTGACCCTTTCTACATATGTGTGATTGCCTAATTCTGTTGCACGATTAGATGTTGCATTTCAACTTGTTTGATATGTGTGTTTGTATGAATTTGAGGTAATATGATTAATTGATGTGAGTGTTTGCATGCATATTGATTTAGGATGCATTAGCAGTGTGTTTGGATGTCTTTTGGTAAGGTAGAATACAGATGCCTAGGGATACACTGTGGTTTGTACCGGGGACGTTTGGTGTAACATTTGGATCACAATTAGAGATGTGATCAAACATCTAAAATCGTTTGTCTGTGAAAAAGACCTTGTACAGGTGGAGTGTGAGAGAGATACTTCTATCACTTCAGTAAGGTGGAGACCCATTATCAATTAGGTTGGGAGAAGTGATGTGGTGATAGATGATTACCCCTAAAGCTTAGGATCTATTGTGATTTGCTAGTTAGACATGAGTTGAGTGATTATCTAGTGAGCATGGTAGGTCATGAGAAGAGATATGTGTTCTCGAGGTGATAGTAACAAAAAATGGGATAAGATAAGTGTGGTGAGATCTTTCATGGGATCATTTATACATTTGTTGCGTATGTGTTTGACCATGTGCTGCTTAACTTGGTGTTAATCTTTTGCTTATGTGTTTGACCATGTGCTGCTTAACTTGGTGTTAATCTTTTGCTCTATGTGAAAATGATTTTGAAAGGATCTGTGTATTATTCTATATAAAATCTTCATCGCATTATTATTTGTTAACTTTGAATACTTGTTCCTACTTGGGTTTTTTTGGACCTTAGCCTTGGTGAGTACATGGAGCAGGTATGGTATGTGTTTTAGGTTTGTAACACGAGATAAGGTCTGTGATACCAATTCTATTGGATTACCTTGATTATGCAAGTATAAACTGTACATTTTGTTGGCTTGCAGATTATTGGGCATCAAGGTGAAAATTGTTAGGTTTTGACAAATTAACAATCCGGGTGATGATGTTAAATCGATGCTGGACAAATTAAATATCGACACTCAAGATTGATGACCCGACTTTAAGACTACTTGGGCCATTGGAAGTAATCTAATTAACTAGTGTTACTCATGGCCCGGTTTCACACTCATTGGATGGCTTATATATGTTGGCCCACTTATCGTATTTGTATTGGACTTGGCCCCATCACTATAACCTAAACTAAACTATATATGCTAGCCTGCTTGTCAATTAACATGTTTTTGCTTTGTCTTGCTTGAGAGAAAAAGTTCCTGCCTCTTTGCTTCGTGCTTCTCCTTGGCTGGTTTCTTCTTACTCTTATCTAGGCTCTGTGGCACTGCCTTCGTGGCTGCAAAAACTGTCCCCTTGTGTCCTAAGTGGGTACAAGTTTTGAGCAACCAGAGTGTGGAAGAAGTTTAAGATCTTGGGTCGTGATTTCTTGGGTATATTGATAAGGTTGAGATTGGTATCCTGAATCCAAAATTTCACCCATTGAAGATCGATTATTCAACAAACTTGTTGTAGTTCTCATATACTAACGTTTGAAGGTCAGTATTCGGATTTTTTTTTTTTTTAATCTCAGAAGCCATTTCGACGTCTTCCAAATTTGATTCTTTCACCTAAAATTTTCATTCAGATAATTATTAGAAATAATCCTATGCACTGAAATAATATAACATACACTACAAAGTGATGCACCATCATCTAACAAAGTTTATCAAACAATGAGAATTTTATATTTAATCTCACCTACAAGAAGGGGCAAATCCAAGAGTTTGACTTAGTACGAATGGCCATTGACCGTCTACCGTCAACCACAATAAAATATTAAGTGTTGTAAATGGTAAATTTCTTAGGATTTATTAGTGAATGACACATTTACCCCTATAGCCCTAAAAATTATTACCACTGTATCCTTGATTTTTACCTATAAATATAGAGCGTTGGTTCTTAATAAAAACGCACACAGGTCTATTGACTTCTCTATATTTTCTTCTCTTTTCTCTCTTTTTACAACACGTTATCAGCAAGATTCTCTCAAAAGCAAAGTGAATTAGTTAAAAAGCAATAATTTTTATAAATATAATCATCTGTCACGTGTACAAAAATTAATTTGGTGGCATATGAATTCTTTTGATGTACATAGCATCATAATGAGGTTATTTTTTCTTCTCTACTTTTCGTTAGTATGCATATTAATTCTAATTCATGTTTGTATGTGTAATTTGTACACATTAGTTCATGTCTTTTGATTCATATTCAATTAATTTTGTCACATATTATTCACCTGTTAATTCTGTCTTTTGAATCTATCACATATGAGCTCTATCTTTGATTTTTGTATATGTGGAATTCATGTGCATGTTTAGTATTTTTTGCATTTTGGCAAAAGATTTAACCAATAAAATATTTAGTCAATTAAGTTGATCTATTCTTAAGCTCACCCGTAAATCTGTAAAATGGGCATAAGATGACAAAAGTAACAACACAAGTAACTTGGAAATGCTTTTTTCTTCAAATATATGACTTATAATCATTTTTCATCACTCGTAGTCTCATGATGTGCATTTGTGTGTATTTGAAACCCCACCTTTGGCATTTCCACATCCCACTAATATGAGTTTCAAAGAGTAACTTTTGAATTTTGTATAGTTTTTGGATTATTAGAATAGTACGTACTTCAAACATATTATAAGCATTGTATTGAATCTGAACATTTATGGATCATGAATATGAAAAAAATAATGACTGAAGCCATTTTTCGAATGATTATTTAGCAACAAGACTGCATTTGCAGAATGAATACATCAAAACCTTGAAGGATCAAGCAATGCATTTTTGGCATCACTGACAAAGACTCCACTCTCCACCTAAGGTAAATACATCATACAATATACAGTGATGGGTAAGTATGTAGACCATCAAAATTGTGAAAAGACGAAATGACTTTCAATGAACCTCTTTTATATGAAACAACGAAACAAGAGTTTGTTTGTGAAGTATACTAGATGTTCACAAAATATTTTCTTTCGATTTAAATCACGGTGAGTGTATGATTCATTAACAAGTAATAAAGTGAATCAATTGAGTCTGAATATCGTCACACAGAGATTAATTAGTTTAATCTTATTTATCGTAGCCTTAATCGTAACTAAATTATCCAAAGAGAAATTTTTGCCTAAGCGAAACCCTAATTTGGAATGAAAACTCTAATTATGCAACATGATGGTTGGAATGAACTCAATATGCAAAACGATGTTTTAACAAATTAAAATGCAAATCAAATGTTTAGAACGCAAATTGGTTGTATTCAATGAAAATTAGACGCACTAGGATCACGAATTCCCATGCAATGATCACTATAAACCCTAATTTCACAAAATGACCACGTGATTGAATTGTTAATGAAGCAATGCTCCTAAATCTATCCAATACTTTCTCTCAAGATATATTAAACATATTCTTATACACCACCAGCCTATAGTTCTATGACAAATGCGTATATAAGAATGCATGTGGTTTTAATGAATATATAAATATTCACGCAAAGTACAGGAGTATATTTCTATCCCATGTCGGACCCTACGATGATTTATACTTTGTTGAATTTATTTCTCTTCTCTCGAATAGATGAAATAAACAACCAAGCATCACATAAATATTGCACTTAATTATGGAATAAAATTATTGTATATAAACCATTCAAATATTCAATTACGTGTATAAAGTCAAATTGCAAACTAGAAATTTAAAAATCATGTCACATGGTACATCAATCTCCTAATACATGAAAATCTAGTAAGACATGATGGGAAAAGAAAAACAACAAAAAAAAATCAGGAAAAAAATCACCCAATCACCCTTTGAATTGAAATCTTGAATCTTGGAATGAATTCTCTAGTTCTTGCCTTCCTTTTCCTTTCCAAATCCTCCCAAAATAGTTTATAATGCATCCCTATTTCATTCTAGACAGTTTTGGGTATTTATGTCGTGTTTAGATTAGGTTTCCAAAAGAGTTTCATTGTGAGAAGGAAACCAGAATTTTTCCTCGAAAACATAACATGCGACCGCATGGTTATAAACCGTGTGGCCACATGGTTATAACCAAGTTAGTGCATGAATTCCCTGCATGGTTATGTGCGGTCGCAGGCCACGTCTACCACGCGACCACATGGTAGAACAAAACTTCCAATTGCTACATTTTGGTCCTCAATCTTGATCTTCCACCTTTTTGGTCTCTTTTTCTCGATTCTCTCATTCCATCACCTCATTGTAACCTTCAATTTTTACTTAGCTCGTTCAATTTCTTGATTCATCCATCGGGCCATCTTTTCGATAATTGCATATTGGTCCTTGAACTTCGATTTTCTTCATTTTAGTCCTTTTTCGAATCTTTTCTCGTCAATTTCACCATATTCATCCATATACCCTACAATTCACAAATTCAACGAAATTAAGCCACATTTTAACCACTTTGCTCATAATTAAGTCATGTTTGTGAACTAAATAAGTGTGTAAAAACATACTTATCACTAGACATTTGATTTGGATCACCTACCATTGGAATAGTGAACATACCACATAACAACAAATTCATATGCTCAAAAAGTTCTCTAATTAAAGTTAAGAAAAAGAGTCAGCTAATGCCTGTAGTATATTGTATACATATGGAATATTATTAACAACAGTGAACTATGCTTGTAACAAAATAGAAGTTGAAAAATATCTGTGAACCACTTAACCAAATAAGCACAGCTACGAAGTTCAACAAACAAAACCAAAAGTTACAAATCAAAAAACAAGTAACAATATCAAGTAGGATTTTTCACTGACAATAAAAGCTAGATCTAATGAGGGAAAGCACAAGCATCAATCACAGTTTGAATTATGTCCTTTTTCTCACAAGTTAGATAGAATAGTGTAATGCATACATTGCTAAGGACAACTTAATCGTCTGTGTCTACATGAATCAGATGAGCAAGAGGAAGGAGGACAAGTTTTACCTGCTCAATAATATCCAAATGGAATTGTTTAAATATAAAAAGGTCCAGCATTATTGATATGCATCAATATTATAAAGAAAAGCAATTGCGCAAGTAGGACTCTTCATAATCGAACTTAATTAGTAAATGTTGGAAATTTGGCAATAGGAGTGACAAAATCAATGCCTTAAAGCAACTTAAAATTTTAAATATGGCAGAATAATGGCTTGAAACTTGTTGAAAATCCTCTAAAATTTTCGACAAAGTAACGACCTTAAATCTTTAACAAAAGAGGTAAAAAAAAATACAGCAATAAGACAAATGCAAGTCGAGGCAAGTGTTTGACACTTTGCCCTTAAGTCAAATTTCCCCCGCACGGTGCTCACGGATTCACGACAATCGACTCCCAAAATGCAACGACTGCCTTCTTATGTGAATAGCACTACAACACACAAGAAAATGTCGAACCAAAAGCAGAGTGTGTACTCCCAAACTGCAAAATATGAAGAAAACCAATTAAGCAATGTATATGCAAAGATTGGTTGAGAGAGAGGAGAAAATGAAATTCTTATGATTGCATATCATTGGTGTGAGGAAAACGAAGTCCTTAAGCCCCTATTTATAGAGCATGAAGGGTTGGGGATGAAAGAATGCAAGCTAAATCTCGCGATCTTTCGAAACAGAAGTGACCCCAAATGTCGCTAGCTTTTTGCCCAACTTTCGCTCAGGGGAGAGTGGTACCTTTCTACCAGAAGCCCCATCGCTTGCTTTTTGCTCGAAAGATGGACATTGTCGCAGCCAACGACAAACATGCGAGGGTTTAGTAGGGTTTTTCCCAGTTTTCCTCATTTTTCATCCAATAATGGACCACAATTTCTCATTCACCCAAAATTGGTTTTAAGACTTCAAATATACTAAGACGATCTACTCGACGAATAGAATAAGTTTGTCTATTTACTTTTGTAATTTGACCATCGGATCAAGTCCAAATATTTGATCAAAATTGATATCGAGTCACTTTTTCCAAGTTTTATTTAATCACAATTTTGATCCAATTCCGTACTCATGGTTGTACCCATTTTAGCCCTGGTGCTTCACAAGTGTTTTAAAAGAATTAAGCCCCAAATTCTCGTACAAGCGGCCCCACTTCTCACTTATATATGTGATCTCCTTTCTTGCCAAATCAAGGTATAAGAATCATTAAAAGTCTTTCACTTTTCCTTGTACACCTTAATCATAGCACTTCAATTTTGGGAATGGGAGTAAGTGCTTTACTCAGAATCTTTTATGTCTCAGTTATCCTACTGACCCTAGATCTTAGGATATCAAATCTACAAGGTTGGGTTACTGCCATAATGATTTTATTCGATAGGGTTTAGGCCCATTCCCTTCGATAAATGGTGTACTTAATCTCTCGTAAGTCCTTTCGTCAGAAGATTAGCCAAGTTCTCTCTTGGCTTAACATAATTGCTTGAGATTATACTATTCGATATCAGTTGTTTGATGGTATTGTATATTCAACGTATGTGCTGAGAGTTACTATTATACATACTATCATGTGCCCTTGCAATTGTTGATTGATTATTGCAATATATGTTTATCACAAATACCAATTTCTCCTAACATGGAATTTCCTCAAAGAAATTACGAAGCCATTCCGCTACTTCTTCGTCTTTATCTAAAGCAATAAACTTCTACTTCATCGTGGATCGAACTATACATGTTTGCTTAGATGACTTTTAGGACGCAGCTCTACCTCCAATGGTAAATACATAATCACTTGTGGACTTCAAACCCTTAGTGTCAGATATCCAATTTGCATCGATATATCTTTCTAACACTGCAGGATATCTTGAGTAGTGTAATCCAAATTCAATCGTGTATCTTAGGTATCTAAAGCTCAGTTTAACGCTTACCAATGGTCCGTATTACGATTACTTGTGAATCTACTCAACTTGTTGACTATGTATACTATATCTGGATGCATGCAATTGGTAATGTACATCAAGCTGCCTATGACGCGTGAATATTACAATTGTCACATGGGATTATTATTTTTGGCTAAGTATGCACCAAGTTCAACTAGTGTCTGGACCGGTTTAGTGTCGTACGCCTTAAATTTCTTAAATATAGTCTCAACATAGTGTGACTTAGATAATGACAAACCATCTGATGTCTTAGAGATCTTAATCCCTAATATGATATCAGCCATTCCCATGTTTTTCATGTCAAAATGTTTGATTAACATTTTCTTTGTCAAGGAAATGACTTTTGAGTTATTTCCCATAATTAGCATGTTGTCAACATACAAGCATACTATTACATAGTCATTCGGTCTATTTTTTATATAAACACATTTGTCACACTCATTGATTTTGAAGCCATTTGACAACATTGTTTTGTCAAATCTCTTATGCCATTGCTTTGGTGCTTGTGTTAATCCATATAGCGATTTGATAAGCTTACACACCCTCCTTTCATTTCTAGGAACAACAAACCCTTCAGGTTGTTCCTTATAAATTTCTTTTTCTAATTCACCGTTTAGAAACGTATTTTTAACATCCATTTGATGTATTTCAAGATTATGCAATGTTATGATTGCAATCAAGACACGTATAGATGTGATCTTTGTTACAGGTGAGTAGGTATCGAAGAAATCTAAACCTTTATTTTGTCTGTACCCTTTAGCTACCAACCGAGTCTTATATTTGTCAATTGATCCATCAACTTTCAATTTCTTTTTAAAAATCCATTTGCAACCTAGATGTTTATTTCCTGGTGGAAGATCAACCAATTTCCACGTGGTTGCTCATGATGGATTCAATTTCACTATTTACTGCTTCCTTCCAATAAGAGGCTTTCAGAGTAGACATTGCTTCATCAAATGTCCTAGGGTCATTTTGTAGTAGGTTAATGACAAATTCTGGACCAAATGTCTTATGAATTCGTTACCTTTTATTGCATATTGGTTCTTCATTTATTTGAAGATTTTAGCCATCTTCATGGTGGTTTTCAATTACATTATCATAAGTTCGTATATTTGAACTTGTTTCCTTTTCTTTACAAGGAAAGATATCTTCAAAGAAAGTAGCATTTTTAGATTCAATTATCGTTCCATCATCTACATCAAATACTTCGAATTTATAGACTAAGAACCGATATGCACTACTATTTATAGCATATCCAATAAAGACACAATCAACAGTCTTAGGTCCAATCCTTGTTTGTTTAGCCTTTGGTACTTGTACCTTTGTCAAACACCCTCGCACTTTTAGATATTTGTAGGAAGCTTTCTGACTCACAATCGAAAGGGGATTTATCCTTACTTTTGTGTGCTATTTTATTAAGGATATGATTTACAGAAAGTAAGGCTTTCCCCACAAGTTTTGAGGTAAACCTGAACTTATCAACATTGCATTCATCATTTTCTTAAGGGTTCGATTCTTTCATTCAGCAACCTCATTAGATTGAGGTGAGTATGGTGCAGTAGTTTGGTGTATGATTCTAGATTCTACAAAAAACTCTTCAAATGGAGCAATATATTCTCCATCTTGATCACTATAAATCATTTTTATTTGTTTTTCAAGTTGATTCTCAACTTCGGTTTTATAGTGTTTGATCACTTCCAATACTTTTTCTTTACTTTTCAAAAAGTATATATAGTAGCATCTTGTACAATCATCTATAAACATGATGAAGTACTTTTTACCACCTCGAGTTTGTATGAACTTCAAGTCACACACATATGTGTGAATAACTTCCAAATGTGTAGTCGTTCATTCAACCGATTGAAATAGAGTGTTCGCCAACTTTCCCTCTACACTGATTTCGCATTTTCTTTCATTATTAAAATGCATATTGGGAAGAGAGATTGAGTTTTCCAACTTTCGTATTGAACTATAATTCTCATGTCCTAATCTATGATGACATAAATTAGACAATTCAACAATATATGCAGAAGAAGACGTTTTATTCATTGCATTATTCGGTACAATGGTGAGCACATTCATTTTAAATAGTCCATATTTTACATAGCATTTGCCTACATACATATTATTTTTTGTAAGAACAAACTTATCCAACACAAAGACTAACTTGAAGCCATTCTTACTTAACAAAGAACCCAACACTAAGTTCTTGCGAATATCTGGCACGTGAAGAACATTGTTGAGGCTAAGTTCCTTTCCCAATGTCATCTTCAATATAACTTTGCCTTGTCCTTCCACTTTTGAAGTTAGGGAGTTTCCCATAAATAATTTTTCCCCTTCGGTTGGAGTATAGGAGGTAAACATCCTTTTGTTGGCACAAATGTGACGGGTTGCATCCCTATCAACCCACCATTCCATGGGGTTTCCAACTGGTTGCATTCAGAAATTATAGCCGACAGGTTCATATCTGACATGCCATTTCATAATGCATCAGATTCGGTGATATTCGCTTGGGCTTGCTTCTTCAATTTGCGACAGTCGATGGAGCGATGTCCAGACCTTCCACAATTGTAGCAGTTGCCCTTGAACTTCTTTGAGTCCTTTTTTAAGGGTCTAGCAGAAAGCCTCATCTTCTTGCTCTTATTGTTGTTGGATTCTACCACATTTGCCTTTGCTTGTAGTGGTTGAGAATCAACACATTTGTCCAAACTTCGGCTATTTTCTTCGATCCTCAACCGGACCATGAGCTCTTCAATATTCATCTCCTTGCGCTTATACTTGAGATGATTTTTAAAGTCCTTTTACATAGGCTGGAGTTTTTTTTAATGATTGTAGCCACTTGAAACAATTTACTTAGAGACATGTTCTCCACATGAATATCATGATAGACAGCCTGTAATTCCTGCACTTGACTGATGACTGCCTTGGAATCTACCATTTTATAATCCAAGAACTTTCCCACAATAAACTTTTTAGAATCAGCGTCTTCAGTCTTTCATTTCTTTTAAAGGACTCTCATAGTTCCTTTGCAGATTTTTTGGAACTATACACATTATACAACACATTGTCCAAGCCATTCAAAATACATTTCTTACATAGAAAATTTTGAATGTTTCCAGGGATCCAATGCAATTAGCGATGCCCTATTGTTTTCCCCTGCTTGCAGGGCGGTAGCATCTTCATTTAAGAATTTAGCCAAGTTGAGGGTCGTGGATAGAACAACATTTTTTGTTGTCATATCTTGAAACCATCCCCAATGAACTTCTCCAATTTCTCTCCATGTAAAACAAAGTTTGTAGGGGCTATCACAACTAGAGTAGTAGCCACGGTGGTAGGAACACTTCCTTTCGAAGTTCCCATGTTTGAAGTTTCATTCGATCGAAGTAGAGTTGGCATTAAATATCGTATTCATTTCTGTTTACGTAAAACAAAAGATCAACCAAATCAAAGAAAGATAGAGAAGTTAAACTAAATTAGTTTAACTGAATAGGGATCACTCCAACGAACCAAAAGCAAAAAATTCTACTGAAGATTGTTGGAAATTTGGTAGTATAAGTGACAAAATCAAGGCCTTGAAGCAACTTAAAAATCCGGTAGAATAATGGCTTGAAACTTGATGAAAGTCCTCCAGAAATTTTAGCAGAGTAACGATCTTAAATGTTTAACAAAAGACGCAAAAAAATGCAGCAGGATGATAATTGCAAGACGAGGCAAGTGTTTGACACTTTGTCCTTAAATCGAATTTGCCCTGCAACAGTGCCTACAGATTCACGGCGATTGACTCCTAAGATATAATGACTATCTTTTTATGTGAGTAGCACTACAATACACAAGAAAACGTCGAACCAAAATCAGTGTGTGTACTCCCAAAATGAAAAATATGAAGAAAACCAATTAAGCAACGTATATGCAAAGATTGGTTGAGACAGAAGAGAAAATGAACTGTCTATGATTGCATATCATTGATGTGAGGAAAATGACATCCCTAGGCCCCTATTTATAGAGCATGAAGGGTTGGGGATGAAAGAATGCAAGCCAAATCTTGCGATCTTTCGAACAAAAGCAACCCCAAATGTCTCTAGCTTTTAGCCCAGCTCTCGCTCAAGCGAGAGTAGCACCTTTCCAGAAGAAGCCCCATTGTTTGCTTTTTGCTCGAGCAACTGATGTGAGACCCTATTTATAGAGCATGAAGGGTTGGGGATGAAAGAATGCAAGCCAAATCTTGCGATCTTTCGAACAGAAGCAACCCCAAATGTCGCGAGCTTGTAGCCCAACTCTTGCTCAAGCGAAGCCCCATTGTTCGCTTTCTTCTCGAGCGTTGCTCGAGCGACGAACACTGTCGCGGCCAATGACAAGCGAGGGAGGGTTTAACAGGGTTTTTCCCAATTTTCCTCATTTTTCATCCAATTTTGGACCACAATTTCTCATTCATTCGGAACTGGTTTTAAGACTTCAAATATACTACGACGACCTATTCGACGAGTACAATAAGTTGGTCTATTGTATTTTGACGATCGTATCAAGTCCAAATATTTGATCAAAGTTGACACTGAATCAATTTTTCCAAGTTTTACTTAATCACAATTTTGATTATTTTGATCCAATTCCATCAGTACAAGACTACACTCTAACATCAAAATGTCATATTTATAATATAACTATACATTAATGTTCAATAAGGTATATTCACTATATGCCAAGAAAATAACACCATTCATCTCGAAGCTTTAAAATGTAGCAAGTTATGGATCATTATAGTTGTATAATCACTTTTTAATGATTGGAACTATTCAAATTTATGTTAATTTTTCGTGTGATCTTTTTATGTCCAATTGTATGAATCTTTTCTTCACAATTGGATAGTTGAGGCACATTTTCACAATCATCATGTGCCAAGTTATCTAAGATTAGGAGGGCTTCATTACGATAGGTTGATTTTGTGCAACTGTAATAATAGGTTGTGAATCAACCAGCTCATTTTTAAAATATTAAAGGATCAACTCATTATTAAGGCAACAGTTTCAGGATAATGGTGGAAACTCTCACTTATAGATTGATAAATTATGATAATTTTATTTAGCACCAGTTTGTTTGGTAAGAATTAAAATTTAAAATTTAATCCAAATCAAAGTTAATAATTAATTTTAATCACATTTTTATGGGATACACAACTTTATAGCTACAGAATTCATTCATTTTTATTAAAATTCACTAAAAATCTGATTTTAATCTCTAAGAAACAATGACTTATTATAAGGAAACTTCTTTCAAAATATTTTATTCCATTTAACTTGAAAAACTAATATTGTTCCAGTTATCAGTAAATTTCTACCATCTCAACCACAAGAAATGTACAAAGAATAATTTAGTTTAATTTAAAGTTTAGTGATGAGTGTTGTTGACACATTGGTTGCTGGCGATTTGTCATCAACGCTTGTTACTTTTGTACTTGAGAAGATATAAAGAGAGCTTTTCTAGTCTTCTACTACTCTTCCATGAGGGAAGGTGTATTTTACCTATTTGACTTCGATCATAAAATGAGTTTATTGTTTTTAAAAATTATTTAATTTTTATATTCTTTTATGTTTGAAGTGAACAATTTTGAGTGTTTACGAAGTGAATGATTTTGAGCGTTTATGTATTGAGGAAAGCAGTGGATCTAGCAGGGATGGGGATGGTAGTGGATCTAGTTGCGACGACGAGGATGGAAATAGTGGTGATGGTGGGTTTGTGGTGTTTTTGTTGGGTGGTGGTTGTGGTGATGTCTAGCAACAATGGGGATGGTGGTAGATTTGGTGGTGACGACAGGGATGGAGGTGGGGGGTTTGGGGGCTCTTTATTGTTGGGTGGTGGTTGTGGTATGCTGTGGTTATGTCAGTGTTGTTGGCGACGATGGGGATGGTGATGGATCTGGCGACGACGATGGCTTTGGGTGGTGGTTGTGGTGTGGTGATGTCTGTGTATCTTGACTTCCCATTGCACATGCATGTGCACGTCAATGTGTGCTGAAAAATACCTCATGCGTGTTAGTAAATTGAGTTGAGAGTTTTTGGTGCACAGAAACTGAAAGACATGTGGTTTTTGAAGATACTAATTGAGGGATAAATTTTCTGTTCTACTCTATCCTTGGTCTATATTTGGACAATGCGAAGTGGAAAATGTCTTTTTTTTTTTTTACAATGTTACCCAATAGAACAGAAGGGAAAGGCTGCATTTTTCCCTTAATAGTAATTTTTTCGATGACATTCAAAGCTATGTTAGGCTTATAAGCATTTTAAATTATTTGTCACAAAATATAAGTAACTAATAGCCAATTAGAAGGAAATTCGACACCTGAGTGGGATACAAATTTTTCAGACGGTGATTGGACTAAAATGTCGAAGTGAAACTACAGAAAAACATGCAATTAATTAATTTTAGCCAACATAGCTTTGAATTTTTCTTTGAAAATTGCTGTGTATGAGACCAAAGCATAACATGGAAAAGATTTACACAAGAATAGGTCATTTTGAGCACACAGTTCATGAGTATATTATCCAAAAATTGTCAATACTAGTGCAACTCTTTACCCATGGAACAATAATCACCAGAGTGCATGATGTTGGAATTCGAAAGTCGGATAATAATTTGATTTTAGCACCAGCAGAACTATGAATCTTCATGTTAATTTATAAATATTTTCAAGATACATTTATATGATAACATTGTTCCTCACGAACTTCCAAAGGTTTACCAGCTTACTAATAGTATCAATGCTGTGGCATTATTTTCTACTCATCTTGAATGAAATGTGCAATAAAATTCTTCGACGAAAACTATTTGGAGAAGTTAATTCATGGTAATGCAAGGACAATCGCAAGTTTTCCCCTATTGTGCGTGGTTTGCATCCTTAATTCTTTGCCCCTGTTGCGCGTGGTTTGGATCTCTGATTCTTATTCCTAAAGTTTCATATGATCTGAAATGAATTTGAGGAAACGGTGAACCCAACATCACTTATTTTTACAAGAACTTCTAAGCTACATGGATAGTGACGTAAAAAAAGGTCGGATATGGTGATTTAAAGCTACTAATAATTTTTTATTTTTTTTAAAGTTCAATACGAAAGAAAGACTAAATCAAATCAAAATTTAAAATATTCAATGAATGTTATCTTGGCTAAGATCGGAAATTAACACTTGAAATTGGAAAAAATAAAAAATAAAATAGTGTTTTATCTAGCATTTGAGAGTTATAATCTATGTTATGTTGTATTCGTAAGATAGAAATTACAATATATGTTATTTGAATTTTTTGACATGGGCCGTATAGTTATTAATCATTTGAGATAATTACTGACTCTAAGTAATTTTTTCGGTATTTTACATTGTATTGTATGATATTTGATTTTAGTTTATATAAATATTTGTTAAAATTAGTGGCGGAGAGAGAGATGGAGGCCAATGGGGTCGGTGAAGAATTTGAAATATTTATATTTGTAAAAGAGACTCCATGTGCACGGTCACCTCCACAGTATTTCTCTATTTTCACACTACTTCACCTCATCAATCCAACTGATAAAGAAAAGAAATTAAATAATTTAATAAATTAAACAAAAAAAACATAGGCAAGAATAAAAAGAAACAAAAAAAAATTATAAAGTTTTTAAATTAAATTGAAATAATTAAAAATAAAAATAAATATTATTTAATTAAAATTAAAAAAATTACATTTTAAATGAAAAGAATTAAAAAGAATTTTAAATAAAAAAATATAATAAAAAAAATGAAAGAAAGTTACGAAAATTAAATAAAGAATATATAAATATTATTTAGTTAAAATTGAAAAATTAAGTTTTCTTAT
>NC_036256.1:17796600-17827352 GCF_002742605.1 Olea europaea var. sylvestris | reverse complement strand
AGACATCTTCGTGCACATGCTCAGAAACTCTAACTAGTCTCTATGCGCATGCGCTGCGACTCTAAAGTTAGAGTCTCTATGCATGGTGACTCAAGTCTCCGTGCACGGAAAGATTTTTTTTTATTTTTTATTTTTTGTGTAGTTTACATTATAAATAATTTTTTTCAATTTAAAATTCTTTTTAATTCTTTTTTCTTCAATTTTTTTACTTACAAGTAACTTTTTACATTTTAGAAATGTTTTCTGTCTTGTATTATTAGTAGATATTTTTATTTTTTTAATTTTTTTAACTAAAATTTATTTTTTTTCCATATATTTATATAAGAGTGGTTGAGCACGGAGTGAAGAGATGAGACTTGGTGGGAGGCATGAAAAGTTGTGTGTTGCAGTAAATTTAGATTGTCTCTTTTTTACTTTATAATAAAATATATATCAAGCAAAGACAAACGACGTCGTTTTTGCTCCCCCACTTAAAAAAAATAAAAATACTAAAGTGAAACAAAATGGAACAATTTACTGTTGATTTCTACAGTAACTTTTCATTCTTCTTTTTATATAGTAGGGAAAAAATTGTTATATATTTTCATTTTCAGCTTGCACGTTTCTCCTTGATGGCTCACTTGAAGACCACGGCCAGATTTTTTACGGCAGACGTTTTTAAAGCCCTTGATGGTTGACTAGAATGGAGAAAAAAATGCTCAAAATCTAATCCTTTATGTTGTCTGCATTAATCCATTAGTTTGTACCAAACATGCCTTAAAACTTTTTAGCAAAAACCAAATGAAATGATAAATTACTATATAATAAACAAACCCAGATTGTGGAACATCACTAAAAAAGTTAGCTGAAAGTCATGATAGGGTGTTTGGTTTAATATCAGAGTCCTCATCGTTACCATCCGTCCATCCCCATCCCCATCCTCATCATCATTATAATCCCCCTCCTACTCATCCTCATCCTCATCCTCATCCTCAGAGTCCTCGTCATCCTCATCATCGGCAGTCATCGTCACACCACCACCATCATCACTATCATCATCGTTGTCGTCCTCATCATTATTGCCCTCTTGATGCCAATACGTTACAAGTATCTTCACAGCAATTCGGCTTATTTTACTGTAGTCGTGAGTCTGGAGGTTCTTAATTTTCTGTAGACCCCCAGCATCTTCAATCATTTGAGCAAAGACATTCACATCTTCGGGGTTACCTTGGTTCTTTTCAGCTTCTCCAAGCTTCAGAATGTTCTCAAGGCCTTCCAAGCAGATTTTTATGACATGCACTTCGTTGGGATTAAATAGAAGATCGCACATTCGCTCTATACAACCCTCGTGCACCAGGAACCTGCCACAAAGATGAAGCATTAATACTCAACCTAAATGTACAATAAGCTACGAGAATATGACAATAGCTATGAAAAATTTACTTGATTTGCTGATTAGTTCCCTTAGTCGTCGCATTATAGATAACCTCACCAGCTGCTTTAAAAAAATCAGCATCTTGAAGCAGTTGGAGAAGAGGAGAAATAATACCAGCCTCAATCACAGCCTGTGTACTTGTTGGACAAATTGGTGCATTATATTCCCTTTAATACATGCATGATTTTATTTAATATTGACATGCAAATTATCAAATAAATTAGGTGCATGAAAAATAATTAAAATGACAATTTACTAACATTTAGGAAAATGCAGAAATTAGAGGAAGATAAAATAAAGCGAGGGTATGCAAATGCAAATCTCATTAAGGCGGATTTCGTCCCCTACACTGGTGCTAATAGGATCAAATGGACGTTTTAACTCCCAAAATACGATGGTTCTTTCAAATTTAAAATAGCATAATATTAATTTTTTCGAACGAACCAACACTTGATTATACTCTTTTAAAACAGAAGATATTGAATACTAAATATCGAACAGAAGACTCAAAAAGTAATCAGAAAATTATTTTGATATAATTTGGAGAAGGAAAGAACTCGAAATTAATTATTTGAAATTGATTAGGATTGAAGAAAATGAAATTAAGAGGATCCTATTTATAGATTTCATATATTTCTTCGAATGGTCACATTTTTTGACATAAATTATTTTAACCATTAAATCTCACCATTTCAAGATTGATATTCTAGATCGTACCTTTACCAACAATCATGACTTCTTGTTATGCACATTTGGCACTTGAAGAGTCGCATCCAATCGATGCCCCTATTAATGATTTTTTTTTCAACACATTTTATCTTTTTATATACCCTTAAATTCCAACAACCCCTAGCATGAATGGAAAAAGTCAACTCAAAACAAGAAAGACAAAGAAGAGTACAATTGAAATATAATGCATTAGGATCAGTAACTTTTGCTTTGAACTTTCCTTCATAAAAAACTATCGAACTCATTTGGCTAATCAGTCAATGCAATGTTTTGACCATTATTGCAAGTAAAGACAATGGGTCAAACACATTATATCTCATATCAAACTTTGATTCTCTATTGTGTTCATTATTTTAGCACTGAATCTCTTGGTTTTGCAAGTGTGATAGAGAATTTGCACGAGTAAAATTCTCATAAAACTGGCCAAGTTCACACTCACATAAGTGATATTGTATAAAGAGTACACTACAATACTCCACTTGTACTATTTACAAGATACAATCATCATTACAAGCATGAATTATCCCAACCAATATTTGGCAGGCAGTATTTATTTGCATCATAGAAATGTGAAGGAGTTAAAACTTCGAAGTGCTTTTCATTGAGTCAATCATAGCTAGTCCGTGAGATCTCCTATCACCAAGTCAGGTTTCCATTAAATTGATCCATTAATGTAGGCTTTATACACATTTTTCCTCGGTGCGCTCTAGATAACCTCTTTATAAGCGGATCCGGTAGGTTATCTTCCAATGAAACAGTCGGTATTATTTCACTCGAGAGTAGCTGCCAAATGATATTATGTCTACAATTTATATATCAAAACCTACCATTATACACGACATTCTATGCCAACATATTTTTAGCTAGCTATCTCAAACAAATGTTATAGCAAGCACAAATTCTCATAGATTAGAAAATCCTTAAAGTCGTCATGCTTCCTTCCAATTTTATTGAAAGCTCTATTTTCTTTCAATTCTCACATTGTATAGAGGATTTTCACGAAACAATTCCTCTCTCAATAATAAAACATATTTATTAGTAGATTTTGAATTCTGGATAAGACTCAACTTAGCAATATAATATTTGTCTGAGTATGCCTATAAAGTTCAATCATATCAATAATTGTGTTTATCTACTTGATAAACAATTTTATTCTACTTCCAGTCGGCATATAAAATTACTAGGAATGTCAATGTCATATAAAAGCCCATGCATTTTAATATTTAAGAATGTCAATTCACAAACTAAAAGTGAAAAGTCATCTTCTAAAAAAAAAAAAATTCCAGCCTCACCCAAGTTTAATTGGGCATGCAGATATGATCACATTTGTCAGATAGACCCAAATTGAGATCATGAGTTACACCACGTGGACGAGTCAAAAATTGTGCGAAACACACAATAATATGGAGAAATACTATCCTACAACTTTAGGGTACATATGAAATTAATCATATAGTGTGCAAAACTCCTTTAAAATTATGCCATATAAGCGAAAACACCCACATTCACTTTCTCTAAACCCATCAGCCTGGTGACGTTTCACCAGTGAGTTCCTAGTGGATACTGCCATTTCTTTTATCTTTGTGGTTGATAAATGAAATTCAAGAAATTGCACTTCTTAAAAGAAGAGACATGATGGTTAGCCACCAAATTTCAACGAGGGCAGTTAGAATACATATAACAGGCATTGCTTTATCCCCACCACAACCCCTTGCCACTACTCAAATTCTGTAATTAGAGAAGCATAAATAATTTCACTGCTAATGCATGCATCTTTTTAAATAGAACGAGTAGAAAATTAGAATCCAAATGCTTCAATATCTTTTTAGTTTACCAAGAAATTGAAGAAAAATTAAAGAGAAAGTTCTTTCACATACTTTTTCAATATACAGAACATATATACAATATCAATTCCAGAGTTAAGAATATGTTCTCATCATGCAATACAACATATAAGTAAACTAGCATTATATATGAACAATGCATAATAAAGTAATCGAGTAATATGAAAGAATAATCCACGAATAACAAAGTCAAAGAGCAAACACAAACTAAAACGGTGCATCCACATAAACTGATTTTGACCATCAGTATATAAATTAACATGAAAATCCATCTTAAGATTATTCGATAAATTGGTGCATAATTATATTCACATGCATGATTTAAGTTGTTATTAACATCCAAATTAGCGAATAATATTTTGACTTACCAAAATAAAAAATACGTGCACAAAAAATAAGTAAAATGACAACTCACTGACATTTAAAAAAAATGCGGAAATTAGAAGGAAATGAAATAAAGCGAGACGTGCTAATACAAATCTCCTTAAGACGGATTTCGCCCCCTGCACTAGTGCTAATAGGATCAAATGGACATTTATCTCCTAAGATACAATGCTTCTTTCAAAATTAATATAGTAAAATATATTTTGTTGGATGAACCAACACTTCACTATACTCTTTTAGAACGGAAGATATAGAATACAAAATATTGAACACGAAACTGAAAAATAATTAGAAAATTATTTTGACATAATTTGGATAAGGGAAGAATTAGAAATCAATTATTTGGAATTGATTAGAATTGGAGAAAATGGAATTAGGAGGAAATGGAATTAGGAGGGTCCAATACTTCAATTTATAGACTTTTATATATATCTTCGAATGGTCATATCTCTTGGCACAAATTAATTTTAACTCTTAGAAATCACAATTTCAATGGTCAGGTCTTGGGTTTACTCCCTAATGATCACCAGTTTGAGTCCACTCAGAATCACTGAGGTGAGTACCCGACTGTAAACTTTAAAGCGACGTGGAATTAGTCGAGGTACGCATGCGACACCCACGATCATCAAAAAATTAAAAAAAATCAAAACTTCAAGATTGATGGTCTAGATTGCATCTTTATCAAAGGTCATTACTCTTTGTTATGCACTTGAAGAGTCACACCCAATCGATGCACTTATTGAAGGCTTTTTCCAGTTCACACATTTTAATCTTTTTATATACCCTTAAATTCCAACAGTATTAAGATGGCATCTCCTCGACATCTTAATTTTGTAAGATAAACGGATTTAATGGAAGACTTCAAATTGCAAACAACAGAACAACTGTCGAATTCATCATAACAGAGTTACTAATACGAGAAAAATTTTTGAAAATTTTTTGAAGGACCGCAAATGGAAAAATCATCAATCTTGATGTTCAAAACAATAATTGACTGGTGGAAACTATAAACTTCTTTGCTGTAACATCATTCCTCGCCCTTCTCCAATTAGTATAAATGCATAGAGTAATGCGACAAAGCCAAAAGCTATTCCATAGTAATTTGCATACCTGAATATGATCTTTAGTCCGTCCAAAGATATTTGAAATGATATAACAAGTGGACTCCGTGACAATGATATTGGAATTTCGTGTCAACATTCTACACAGGCAATGAAGAGCCCCATTATCAATGATGACCTGGAAATCATTCAACAGAAGCAAGTTTGTAAAAAAGGTAAACACCGCTTGACGTCCTTAAGTACAGGGTTAGCATTGAACTTATTAGAGCTCTTAAAAATTGGTCAAAGATTATAAGGGTTAATTTCCCAGGATGATACTTGAAGTCACACACTTGGCATTTGCAAATTCAACTAATGAGTTTCAAATAGTAATTTTTGAATTTTGTACAGTTTTTGGATTCCTAGTGATGGTATGTGCTTCAAACGTATTATAAGCATTGTGCCAAAACTGAACATATATGGATCATGAATATGACAAAAACAATGAGGACTGAAGCCATTCTTCTAATGATTATTTAGCAATAGAAGCAACAAGAATGTATTTGTAAAATGAACATATCTGAACCATGAATGATCAAGCAATGCATTTTTGGCTTCGTTGACAAGGACACCCCTCTCTACCTAAGGTAAATATAACACATAATGACTGTTAAGTATGTAGACCATCGGAACTGCTAAAAGACAAAATGGCCTACCATATGAAACAAGCAAACAAAAGTTGGTTGTGAAATATAGTAGACATTTTATGGACTACCATTGGAAAGGTGAACATATCAAATAACAAATTAATGTGTTCCAAAGAAAGTTTTCTAATAAAGGTTAAGGACAAGAGTTAGCTGATACCTGAATCTGGGTATCATCTACATATGAAATAATATTATCAATGGTTCGCAGGGCAGGACGCGAAATATATGATTTACGATATCTGCGAACCACTAAACCAAATAAGCACGGGTATGAAGTTCAATAAGCAAAAGCAAAGCAAAAACTTAAAAAATAAAAAATAAATAAAAGGGAACTATATTAAATGGTATTATTTCACTGACTTTAAAAGGTCAAACAAACTAGGGAAAACACCAGCATCAATCACAGCTTGTTTTATATCCATTTTCCCACAAGTTAGATAGAATAGTGCCCTGCATGCATGCGTAAGGATCGTTTTATCATGTTCATGAATCAGCTGAGAAAGAGGTAGGATGGCAGATTTCACCTGCCAGTAATATTCAGAAGGAATTGGTTAAATATATAAAGGTCCAACATTATTGATATGCATTAAAATCGAACAAAAAACCAATTAGAAGACAAACCTGCTCGAACTGAGGCTTTCTCCGACAAAGAATAGACAATGTCTCTGTTGCCAAACGCATGATGGTTAGATTTGTTTTATCATTATATTGTGCCAATAAGGGCATTAACACTCCATAACTAAGGATAAGGTCACGAGAACTTGCTGAGCCATGGGCAATATTTCCCAACACCTCAAGTGCCTAAATTAAAAAGTTGAACATAGAGTCAAAAGCAGCCACAAAATAAAATTCAAAGTTCTTATTAGTCTTTTTCAATTTGTAAAAAGTTGGACGAGCATATCCCAAACATAGGGATGCTGTTATGTCATTCATTGTTAAAAGAAATTGCCCCTACTTGACTGAAGAAAACTTAAAAGGAACAATGTGATTTTTGGCACTACTTAAAAGACAGTTTTTCATCCCGGATCTGCAACTTGACACATGGGTGTTAGCCGTCACTGTTTCAACTCTAGTTGGGAAGGTTAGGTTTTAATCAATTTATATAAATTTGCATTCCTCTGGTTTTCTCCACTTCAGATTCGGAGACTGGTTTTCTCCACTTCATATTCAGAGAGCTTTTTCTTTTTGTTTTAGGTATTTTTCTTGAGCTAATATGAAATAGCTTCAATTTGGAGAGAGATTAAGAGATTAGGAGTGGAGTGATGCAGCACCAATATAACTATTGAATAGAAAATGAGAAAACCAAATAATAGGAAGAAGAGATTAGGGGAAGGGATGATAGAAGGGGAAGCACAGTAGAAGAAGGAGAAGAATAACGGAGAAGAGAGAAGAAATTCGCCACAAGCCACCAATAATTTTATTCATTCATCAACTGAAAATTACAAAGCAAAGTATGTTTAAATAGTAAAGCAAACCCTAACGAGATTGGGCCCGAGCCCATACAAGTCCAATTTTCTAAATAATAGTCCAAGAAAATAAATAAAGTTTAACTAGAAAATAAAATGCATAAATATTCGATGTCCTCATCAACTCTCCCGCGATTTGAGAAAACTCGACCCTGTCGAGTGGATATATCACTATAGGCTGTCGTCAATCTCCCAACCATAAGTTGAGTGGTTGGGCAAACTTCTTCCGGCGTCCGTAGAAATGTGTCAGTGGAGGTCTGAACCTGGTGTTCTCACCAACTTCCCTTGTGTGAACGGGAGGCGATCTAGGTCAAGGAAGATCCTGCTGACTCTGATAAAGCTCCAATAAATCTGGATCTAATTGCTGTAGTGTCTCTCTGGAGATCTATGTACAATCAGAATATGGTCGACAAACCCAATGAACGAGGAAGCGCTGAACCTCTCCATCATTAATAAACACAATTTCTTCATCTAAAATAACATCAATTTTATCTATGTGTGTTGTGATAGGTGGTAGTGGGTTAGAAGTGGCCAAATAGTCGGGATCAAGGTCCACAAAAGGAGGTAACAAAGGATCATCTGAGGGAATGAAATGACCTTTATAAGCTACTAGGTCCTTAATATTGAAAGTAGAGTGATAACCAAGATGTGGTGGAATGTTAACAACATATGCATTTGGACAACTTGCTTTAAAATTTTAAAAGGAACTACTGGCTTGCAATTTGGAGGCAGGTCATGTAGACGCCGCTCTGGCCTAATGCGAACCATAATGTAATTCCTAACGTTAAACTCAATATGTCGTCTATACAAATCAGCTTGGAGTTTATATCTTTCATTACTAGCTTCAGGTTGTTTATTGATCTCAATATGCAAATCACGAAGATGATGTGCAAATGCTTCGGCTGACGCTAACACTCTAGCCTGTGAGGACATAGGGATGAGATCTAACGGTTTCCTAGGCTTGTACCCATAAACGGCTTCAAATGGACTCATACCTAATGAACGATTTATGGAGCTATTATACTCAATTTGAGCTACAGGAAGGATCAAATCCCAATTTCGAAGGTTTTCCCAGACCAGACAATGTAATAGGTTACCAAGATTTCGATTAACTACTTCAATTTGACCGTCAGTCTGAGGGTGGTAAGCCATAGAAAATTTCAATTTGGTACCCATCTTTTGCAACAAAATCATCCAAAAATGGCTAGTGAAATGAACATTCCTATCGGACATAATGACCTTAAGAAGCCCATACAATTTAACAATCTCATTAAAGAACAACATGGTCACCTTAGACGCATCTGAGGTCTTGCTACAGGGGATAAAATGAGCCATTTTCCAAAAAAAGATCAACAACCACAAAAATAGAATCATGTTTCTTGGAGGTGCGTGAAAGGCCTAATACAAAATCCATACTAACATCTTGCCAAGGACAATTGGGGACGAGAAGAGGGGTGTATAAGCCTGTGTTTTGCATCTTTTGTTTGCTCAATTGACAAGTGTTACATGTACTAACAATCTTAGCCACATCTTTCTTTAAGCTAGGCCAATAGAATTGGCGTTCAACTTCCTCTATGTTCTTATCACGTCCAAAGTGACCGGCTAACCCTCCCGCATGAACTTCCCACACTATGAAATCTCGTACTGAAGTTCGAGGGATGCACAATTTATTGGCTCGAAAGAGATAACCCTCCTCAAGTTGGAAGCCATATGTGGTGCTTGAATGTCCCCTTTGCAAATCGAAAAAGATATCCTTAAAATCGGGACATGCCTCGTAATCCTTCTTAAGCCTTTCAAAATCAATGACCTTGACACTCATGATCGACAATAGGGAGACACGACGACTTAATGCATCAGCTGCTTGGTTTTCCACGCCCTTCTTGTGTTTTAAAACAAATAAATAGGCCTGCAAATATTGAATCCAACGACCATGCCCAGAGCTTAATCTTTTCTAGGAGTTGAGGTAACTGAGGGCCTCGTGGTTCGAATAAAGGACAAATCCCTGGGGCAACAAGTAGTGGCACCAATAGCGCAAAGCCTGGACCACCTCATATAGTTCCTTATCATAAGTTGAGTACCATTGTTTGGCTTCATTTAACTTCTCACTGAAGTAGGCAACAAGATGACGATCCTGACTCAAGACTCCGCCTATACCTACCCCAAAGGCATCACATTCAACTTCAAAGACCTTGGAAAAGTCGGGAAGACAAATGATAGGAGCCTCCGTCATTCGCTTCTTGACCAACTTAAAGGCCTTAGCCGTCTCTTGTGTCCAATGAAACTCCCCTTTCTTCATGCACTCCGTGATAGGCGCCATAATAGTGCTAAACCCCTTGACAAAGCTACGGTAAAATGTAGCTAAGCCGTGAAAGCTCCTGACATCATGAATATCTTTAGGCTCAAGCTAGTCAATAATCGTCCGAACCTTAGTAGGGTCAGCAGATACCCTTGTCAAAGAGACAATGAACCCCAGAAAAATGACTGTATCGGTGAAGAAAGAGCACTTCTTGACGTTAGCATACAGATTAGTTGCACAACAGGTAGAACAAACTTGTGTGAGGTGATCACTGTGTTGCTCCTTAGTCTTACTATAGATGAGAATGTAATCAAAGTAGACAACAAGAAACTTGCCCATGAAAGGTCGAAGAGTTTGTGTCATTACTCGCATAAAGGTACTTGGCGCATTAATTAGCCCAAAAGGCATGACCAACCATTCATAAAGACCATCTTTTGTTTTAAACGCGGTCTTCCACTCATCACCTGGGTGAATTCTAATCTGATGGTATCCACTCTTTAGATCGATCTTCGAAAAGATTGTCGCACGAACCATCATATCTAGCATATCATCAAGGCCGGAAATGGAAAAACGATACTTTACCATGATCCTATTGATAGCGCGACTATCCACACACATTCTCCAAGAACCATCTTTTTTTGGCGTCAATAAGGCGGGGACAACACACGGGCTTAAACTCTCACGAATGAATCCTTTGTAAAGGAGATCATCCACTTATCTTTGGAGTTCAACGTGCTCGGTAGGATTCATCCTATAATGAGGTAAATTTGGAAGGGATGCCCCTAGGACGAAATCTATGGCATGTTGAATGTCCCTTAGAGGAGGTAGATGATCAAGTAGGTCCTCCGGAAAGACATCTCAAATCTCTTGAAGGATCGGCTGAACTTCAGCAGGGCTCTCTATTGTGGAGTTAGATGAAACCTCCATGACTACCAATAGAACTATTGAATAGAAAGCGAGAAAACCAAATAATAGGAAGAAGAGATTAGGGAAAGGGATGACAGAAGGGAAAGCCTAGTAGAAGAAGGAGAAGAATAATGGAGAAGAGAGAAGGAATTCGCCACAAGCCACCAATAATTTTATTCATTCATTAACTGAAAATTACAAAGTAAAGTATGTTTAAATAGTAAAGCAAACCCTAACGAGATTGGGCCCGAACCCATACAAGTCCAATTTTCTAAATAATAGTCCAAGAAAATAAAAAAAGTTTAACTAGAAAATAAAATACATAAACATTCGATCTCCTCATCATGGAGTTTCCCACTGGGCGTATATCTTCCATGTGTCATCAACTTGTAAACTATAGCGATAGTACTCCTAGTGCAGATTGAGTTCATCTTCCAGCTCTATGGACGTTACATCAATACATTGAATAATGCTATGTGTTGAATAGTGTTCATCATCGGTCTACTCGACCCATTAATTGAACCTATAATTTAATGTTACCTATGTAGCATTACTCCAGCATATTGGTCTTTATTCTTTCTTGGTGTGGGTGTGTATTTTGTATGATTTAGATTTGACTGCAATCCTTCAATATTTACAATGCGATAAGGTGTTTATACGCACTTATACGTGATACTTAAACTTGATAAATAATTTATATTTGAGTCAATTCCTACATAATTTACTTACGATATGATAATTGTAGGTAAAAACCAATTAGAAAGAGTTCGTACAAAAAAAAGGAAGGTTTTTAGCTAATTTATAGTTGATTTGGAGCAAATGAAGATTAACCGGATTGCACAGAGGACCAATAATGAGCATTAAGAGAGAAATAGGAGGAATGTTGCAGGTTTCTAAAGTGAAATTCAACTTATATGAAGTTTGGAGACTAATTTGCACACTTCTGGAATTTAAGAAAGACTACTTACGGAAGATTGTTGAGGTTTCGAAACAATCTAGAAGCTTTTGGAAATTGTGAGATCAGATATTGAAGAATTGGAGTGAAAAGGATCAAAATTGGACAAAATGTTGAAATAGAGACCAAAGTGCAACGTACGAAAATAAAAGGAATAACTTGGACATGTTAAATAGTGAAAGGACCAAAATTGACGAGATAAAAAGTTGGAGGATCAAAATGAAAAAGGCTAAAAGTTCAAAAACTTGGTTTACAATTTAATGTTGAAAAGTGAAAAATAATAATAAAAGCTTGAAAAATGGTTACATTGTTGTTCGAACCAGTCCGATGGGACAAAAGTTTTTGTTGTTTCTACTTTTCTTGATTCGTTTTGTCTTTTAGAAGCACAAATCTCAAAGCATTTTTACCACTATATAAGGACTTATTTTTTATAAAATTAAGGGAAAAAATGTTCCAAAAGCCAAAAATAAGAGAAAAGTTAAAGGAAAAAATAGGTTTTTCAAGATTTGGCGTGGAAGAAGACGATTCTTGGTGAAAAGTCTTCAAAATTTTCTCATTTTTTCTTTTAACTTGGTCATGTACTATATTTCTTTCTTGTATGTCTCTTCTTCCATGATGTGTAATTTAATTAATACTTACAATAAATGTTGTAAGTCATCTAATCTCAATATTGGAAAGTGATAACGAACTGTTATTTTGTTGATGGCTTTGCTATCTATACACATTCGATAACTCTCATCTTTCTTTGGCACTAGAAGTGCGGGGACTGCACATAGGCTGATGCTATCTCTGATGTAACCTTTCTCCACCAACTCCTCTACCTGTCTCCTCAACTCTTCATGTTTTACTAGGTTCATTCGATAATGTGGGCGATTAGGAAGCGACGTGCCAGGTAGTAAATCAATCCGATGTTGCATATCCTGCAAAGTTGGAAGACCCTGTGGAAGGTCATCTGGGAACATTGTGAAATTCAAACACCAAAGCGGCAGCTTTAGGGTGAAGACCCACCCCCTCGGCTGCCATAGGAATTGTTGACACTCCCGTCGCCCCAGTTCCCACTAACAACAATACAACACCTTCCGTTAACATCTCACGCATAAACAAGGATCGGGAAAGTATCCCCTGCCGAAGACATACAATGAGTGTCTTTGAAGGGTAGTAGTACAATCTTTTTACCCGAAAAGGTGAACGTTTACGCGTTTCGATGCCTTCAAGACACACATCCCTATCAAACTGCCAAGGACGACCTAACAACAGATGACACACGTCTATAGGCACCAAATCACACAAAACACTATCACAATACGCACTGCCAATAGAGAAAGATACCAACACATGTCTAGTAACATAATTTCATTACTTCGTCTCAACCATGCTAGGCTATAAAGAGCAGGGTGAGGTTCGGTGCTTAACTACAGCTTCTGCATGGCGACTTAAATATCACATTTTCACAACTGCCCGAATCAATGATGAACCTGCATACCTTCCCTCCAACGGTACATGTGGACACAAAAATGTTGTTTCACTGCAAGTCCTCAAATGACCCCTTAGGCGTAAGGCACACCGGCTGCACCACCAAAAGAGGCCCCGTGTCACCTGCATGCACAACTTTGGTCTCTTCTTCTTCATTCACCACATGAACATCAATTTATGTTGCCCCTCCGAGGAACAAGCCTGGGCATGACTATCCTTGGGATGGACAGTCCTTCTTCAAATGACCAAAGCCACCCTAACCAAAACACTGAATACCACATCCTTGTCCACCAAAAAGAGCCCAACCATTTGGACTAACGGTTGGAAAAGCCACTGGTTGAGTGCTCCGATCAGCGACTCAACCCCTAGATGTATGGGACGGACCAGATGTGGGATTTGGGACAAATGGTCGACCCCTACCTCCAGATGGACCTCCAGAAATACCTACTATAGAACGACGTAGTTGCTAAGTTTCAGCTTGAAGTACACGCTGATGAGCCTCCGAAACAGATACCAACGAAAACATAGTAAGAATGTCTTGGAAATTCAACCGTAGGCCACCAATGTAGCATGCCACCAACTGGTCTTCTGACTCTCCCATATCATTTCTTGCTATTAATTGGTAAAACTTTGTGGAATAAGCATCTACAGAATGATTGTCTTGCTTTAAATTTTGTAAATGTTGATATAAGGTCTTGGCGTAATTTTAGGGAAAAATGCCGCCTTCAACTATTTCTTCATTTTTTTCCACAATTAGATTTTCGCCTTACCCTGACGGATCCGATTCTGCTTTAGTTGCTGCTACCAAGCAGTAGCGCAACCACGCAAATGGGTCGCCACCAAAGGTACCCTTCTATTATCGGGGCACTTCTTTGTAATATAAAATCTCCTCTATTGCCGCTAGCCAATCGAGGAATTCATCCACCTCTATCCCACCGTGAAACTCGGGTATATCAACCATGATTCCGAATTCTCAACGCTGAAACGCGTCCTGCTGTTGCACACGAGGCTGTTGAACGCGATCGTCATGTGCCTCCCATAAGGTCTTCTCATCCGACCTCTCACCTAATTCATATCCAACTTTCCCATCACTCACTGGGACATGACGTTGGGGAACATGAGGTGTTCCGTTCTGCACAACCTCCGCCGCCCACATCATAAATTGATCAAATCGAACTGTTAACACTGCGACTTGGTTACACAGATCTGTAACTTCATCAATCTAGCCACCACAACCAGCATGCCCTCTTCCACGAACCATGCTCTGATACCAAATGATGGAGATCAAATCTACATACATACGATAATAACTCAAACTGATTGAACTCAAAAAATCAACGTTTTTCTTATTTCATGAACAATAAAAAAATCCTAGGAGGTGTTTTCAGAGCCTAAAATACGAAAAGAACAAATAACTTACTGAGCCAGCAGTCCATTAATGGGCTAGGCTATAAAGCGGAAATAACAAATACTGAAAATAATAAATTAAGAAACTGTAAATGCTGTTTGACACAGTAAACGAATTCAAATGGTCAAAATCCATCATATATTACAACAAAGCGGTGAGTTCACTCAGAATCATCGCGAGCTTTCCAAAATGGGGTTATAGGCCCAAAGCGGACACTATATGCGAAAGTTATGCCAATTTCTTCGAACGCTGACCATCCAAGTCTTCCATGTACGCAATGGTCTGTTCCTCCACACGAACCTCATCACTTTTACTGTGTATTATTAATTAAATTCTTTGGTGATTGAATACTTTTGATTAAAGCACATCTGGAATCGCATAGAGACATGAGTTTACTTAATTCAATGGAATCGATTTTAACTCGAAAGGAGTAAATAAATTACTTTAGAAGAATTCGATCAAGTAAGCATAATTAACTATTGCTGGGATTTGGTAACTGACATTAAAGAGATAATAATGATGAACTCGTGAATCCTTCATACATCAAGTAAAACTGTAAATATTCTATTTGTGACATTTTTCATTATTTTAATCAAGTGGTCCTCGTGTAAAGATTCTTAAGTCCACTTCAATACTTATTTGATAGACATCTTACACTTGCAATAAAATCACAACACAACACCTACCTCTTTGCGAAGTCCATTAACGGGAGAACTAAGAAGACTGGCCATCATGGGAACTGCACCTTGTTCAATTAGGATGTTGATGTTGTCAGATGAACGTACTAAAAATTTTTTGATAGCCGCCACTACCGCAAACTAAGAAATGAATAACTCAATTTATTTAGCAGTTGAAACATATGAAATAAAAAAAGAGAAGCAATTAAAAGCACAAATTTAAACCTGAAGCATTAGGTGATCATCTCCACCATAATTCTCGAGGAGTCGAGAAACAATTCCAGATATTAATTTTTTCGATGGTGGATTCATGCCTGTGGAAACAAATTAATTGAAACCAGATGGAATCAGAGATATAAGAGAAAATAGCTTAAACAGTAAAAAGATTTATATCGAATTAATTGGCTTCAGGAAGAGTAAATTAAATGATTACCATTAATAAGCCTACTTAGCAGAGGACAGGCTTGCAATTCGTTGCCATTTGACTCAAGATTAGCTATAAATTCAGCCCCCAATCCCTCGCTCTGTTTCAATTGGAAGAAATTAATAATGAAGTTTACATAACAGTTTCTATATACTAGTTCTACTCGATTATATTTGTCCCACGTAATTACTTGCAAGATCTATTTCATTATGCAAAAAGACACATTTTTCTTTCAAATTTGGTTTCTAAGAGAGGATTTCTGTCTTCCTTTTATATTTCTGTAACTAAAATGTGGTGAAATTATCATATATAAGCTACAGTTGAAGTCATGCTCGCTGAAGCCAGCGGTTGCTGAATTATGAGGTCAGAGCAGAGTCATCACCTTTCTGTTCAAGGGTGAAGGAGCATGCTAGGGAACCTTTTGGATATATTTATGGAGAATATGAAAAAGATATGGACTTCTCGATGATAATAAATTTACAAAATTCCCTTTAAGTAGCAAGAATGAACAAAAAATGGTCATGCTTGCTAAAATTTCATTATAAGGATCTATCGAAATGATCAGACACAAGCAACAGTAAGTATGGCTCAAGGAATCGCTTTTACCTGTTGATGGTTGAACTTGTGGCATGTCTCAAGGACACGAACTTGAATATCATTTCCGAACTCCTCTTGTTCTTCTTGTATCTGCTTTGCTGAAGTCACAACTGAAGGGCTAGCATCATCCAAGTCAATGATTTGAAGAGTTGGTATATCCCCAATGCTACGAGGGATCTCCTTTAGTTTGAAACAGCCCCTAAGCATTAGGCACTCAAGGCTTCTGAAGTTAGCGTTACTGGCTCTCCATTGCTCTAGAAAATTAGTTCTAAGTAGCAGAAATTTTAGTTTGCGAAATTCTCCTTCGGTTGGCTCCCATTCTAGCCTCCCATTGCTCCCAAAGCCATTATTTAGCAGTTTGAGCACTTCAAGGTTGGGCATTGAACCAACAATAGTCATGTGTTTCCAAGCAATTTTGCAACTCACTAAAGTTAACTTTTTGATATTTGGTGGGAAAGTAAAATTTATAGGAACTCTAACACGTTCATCTACACTTATAATTTTCAAGGTCTCAAGTCGAGGAAGATTAACCAGAATACCTAAAGAAATCGTATCATACTTGCCATTCAAAATTCCTAACTTGTTTAGATTTGGAAGTCTTTCAAAGACATCCTTGGTACAGCTAGAACCACTCACTTTCAAAAGTGTTAAAAGATTTCCTAGAACAAAATTCTCCCCAGCTATTGGTGATCTAGTAGGGCATGGCAAATAACACTTCCCGATCAGGAGATGCCTTAATTGTGTCATCCTCCATATCTCCTCTGGTAGATGTACATCGTAACTATCTACAATTAAGGTCTGTAGATGCCCAAGAAAATCAGGTAATGTTTTAGGCACGGAAACTTCCCCATAACGGGGGAAAGCAAGGTACCTTAAGTGAACTAATTTTATTTCTCCAAACGGGAAACCCTCTTCATATTGTTTGGAATCCAACACCCTAAGCAGTGGAAAAAGTTTTCCATCAACTAATTCATAAATCTGGTTTTCGTCTAGGTCTTTAGGGAATATGAGGCCGTCTTCAGAAAATGAAATTAAAATAGAATGGACTGATGGCAAGGATCCCATGGACTGGAAACATTTGAATTCCTCGTGAAGAATATCTGGATGAATGCACAAGCGACGTGAATACTTTATGCTTTCAGCAAAAATGTCATCTTTATCTCTGAAATGAATAACCTTCTCCTCCTGGGCTTTCTTTAAGCATAGGTCCCTTAACATATCATGGATGCCACAGGTTTTTATCTTTCCTACAGGACTCTTCTTACTAATCATAATAAGATTTCTGGAAATTAGGTCACCCAAACATTCCTCTGCCACTTCTTCCAATTTCTTACCTCTGACTGGTTTTAGAAATCCCTCTGCAACCCATAACTTGATGAGTTTGGAGACACGAATTTCATCATCTTCTGGAAAAACTCCCATATAGAGAAAGCATGCTTTTAGATAATGAGGCAAGTAATCATAACTTAGAGATAGTATTTCTGAGCAGTTTGCATCTGTTGTAGTTACTACTGACTTGATATTTTGTGCAACATACTCCCAGTGGTCTTTCGTCCTGTTGGCGTTGGAAAGGTGACCACCAATCACGACAAGGGAAAGTGGAAGTCCTTTACAATTCTCTGAAATCTCCTTTCCTGCTTCCTCCAGTTCGATAGGGCAAGAATCTTCCCCAAACACCTCCCGACGAAGTAAATTCCAACTGTCAGTCGCATTCAGAAATTGCATTTGATGGGAATGGTGAGAGGAGTCAACCACACTCGACAGGCGTGAGGTCAACATGATCCGACTTCCCTCCATGTCGTCTGGAAATATCTTTCTCAAAGAATCCCAAGCTTCAGTAGTCCAAATGTCATCTATCACGATGAGATACCTCTGACCTTTTAAACTTTTATATAGACACTCTTTTAATATTTCAGTTCTGTTCTCTCGATGCATTTCATCACTGAGTTGTTTCATGGAATCCAGAAGGCTCAGCAAGACTTCTCGTTCACGATATTCTTGAGAAATTGACACCCAGGCACGATTGTCAAAATGATGTTCAATGTGTGGATGATTGTAAACATTTCTAGCAAGTGTGGTCTTGCCAATGCCTCCCATGCCTGTAACTTGGATAATTTGAAGAGCAGGCTGATATCCAGTAAGTTGATCAATTATTTCCATCAAATCTTCACGAAACCCGACCGTATCACTCCTGCCGCTTGAAGCAAGTCTTGATGGACCGGTTGGCAAACAAGTCCTCTGGCTCTGGTGCAGATCTGTTGCACCCCACAATACCTTAAGATCGGCCGCCTTTCTCTTAATGGAATCAATTTCATCTGCTACTATCTCAAATTTTTCACAAAAAGTTTGGTCTCTGATTTGTCTTTCTTTTAAACCTTCCTGATCAAAATTCTTCGATATATATAATTCGAAGATATCTGCAGCTTTGCGCACTGCATCTCGAATTTCTCTTTCCAAAATTTGTATTTCCCCGCTCCTTCTCTTGAAAGAATCATCCAGAAAATCTAGTGTGAAATTCAACTTTTCCTGGAGAGATTTAATTTGCTGGTCCTGAAGAGGAGTCTGATGTTGTTGTAGATGAGGATTTGACATCTGCTCCAGAATCCCATTGAGATATATTACAGCAGCATAAGCCATATTTGATTTTTTCACAGAATCTGATCAAGAGATAATATCACGAAATCGTAACAAGTGGTGGTTCTGTGAGTTGTGGTGGAGGAATTGAGAGAAGGGAAGGGATGAAGAAGATTAAAGAGAGAGAGAGAGAGAGAGAAAGGAGGGGGATCGGGATGGGGATGGGGATTTGATTGCAAGCGCAAGAGAAAAGTATTACAATGACGTGCCTAACAAGGTTTGTGCTTCGAGAAGGGCTCCACCATGTGAGGGTGCAAACATCTTTATATACATTTTTATGTGCAAAAAATTATGTAGAAATAGATTTATCCGCCTAACAAAGTGGTTATCATGTGAGTACGCATCTTTTGTACATTAAAAAAATAAAAAATAAAAATAGATGAATAAATTGCACGTTTAGTATCCAACTTTTTACACCTCTTGTAAAATTGTTCTCTAATTTAAATTTTGAACTTTTAAGTCCAATGAAAGAGATGTTCACGATCTAACAAAGATAAGAAAAATCTATACTCGTGAAAGTATTTGGATGTCTGTGGACTGGAAAAAAGACTCAATCTTCATTTTTCACCGCTTTGACACCTTCTCTTTTTTATTTAGTTACCTGTCAAAAACGATTATTTCGTTAGTTGTCAAAAAAATTCTGTTGTATTAAAGTGAAACAGAAATAAATATCCGAACCAGTTTTGCCTTGGAACTCGACTATTAAACTTTCAAAGAGAATAAATTAAATCCTATACATCAATATATCGAACAAATAAAATTTTTTAACGATCTAATTTAATGTAAAAACCTCTACTAAAAATATAAAATTTTATAACATCACTACCTAAGGCGCATTCACTTATATGTAGATAACGTTGATCAAAAAACGAATAACTATAATTGAATTGAGTCTCATTGTGTTTCAATTTCTGTCAAGAAAAGATGGGAGTTGGACAAATATAAAACTATCAATAACCCCATAACACGTTATTCTGATTATTTAATAATAACTTTTTTGACCTGACCTGTCCCGAATCACCCTCGTGGACCAGAAACGTGACATGCGCCGACGATAAATGCTGACAAATGTCAAATCTAACGCCAAGACTGACTATGAATTAATTCAAAAAATGCAACAAAATCTTACGTTTATGTAAAACATAATGCTATGGGCACAAATTATTTACTTCATCCTTCATCAAAACGAGTGATAATATTCAACATATCGTGTGGCTCTCAATTCGAAATCATTAGGCTCTTCCATCTAAAAAGAATCAACTGCTACCTGTAGGAAAAATTACGGAAAAATATATGAGTTGATAGCTCAGTGAGTGGAAAAGTTCAAAAATAATTATACTTTTTCAATTTTACATCTTTATCGAAAATCAAGTTCATATCATTGAATAACCCGCAAGATAACATCATATAATTATAGCTAAAACGTGAAACATTCACATAACATGGTAAAATATCATCTCAAGTCATAATATAAACATAAGCTAGTAATCACGCTATAATCTCATCACATCAAATGTACAAGAAAATCTACCAAAAATGTACCCTCTGACTAAAATCTGTAATCCGCCCTTTGGGCTAAAAACTTTCGTCACGGGTCTTTGGCCCCCTTCGTGAACGAAAGTCGGTCTCAAGACCTCTGGTAATCAATTCTAGAACACGGTCAAGACCCCTCTGTGAACTATATGTACACAATCAAGACCAATGTCAGGTCAAGACCCCTTTCGTGTAGGATAGAACACGATCAAGGCCCCCCTATGAACTAGAAGAAGTATATAATCATGGGTACTTTTCTAGCCGATCTTAATAATACATGTCTCACATACTAAATAAATCTTAATATCATATGTCTTATATACCAAGTCACAAATGTGCCATAAATAATCCTCGAAATTTTGCATGGATCATAATAAAAGAAACTTTCATCTTAATCAGATAATGGAGCAAATAATTCACATAATTGCACATACATTGATAATATACTTAATTTATAAATACTTTTAAAATGTTTATATTTTTCCACTCACAGAACTATGTTCGCAAAATTAACTCAGTTAATAAGCTATCCCGATATCAGTATCATCGTCTAAAATATGATATAATTTTTAAATCAACAATTAACTATTTTAAGTAATTTAACTAATTAAATAGACGATAACTAAACTTAATCATTTCACGTTTTGGTGATTTCTAAAGTCTTTTTAAGCTCTAAAACTAATTTTTCTTTCATTTAACTCAATTTCATAGCTTATTATACTTAACCCTTTCAATAAAATTGAATTTAATCTAACAATCTAACAACTATAAAATCAAACATAACTCGACAATAAGTAATTTTTTACTTACCTTTTAAAATTGAGGAATTCAAGCCTAATAGTGTGGACCACTTATTTTCTAACAACATAGGTGAACTTTCCACTTCTCTTTTTTTTTCCCTTTCCTTTCCCCTTTTTCCTTTCTTTTCCCTCTCTTTTTCTCTTTCTCGTTTCTTCTCTGTTTGTATATATGTTATGTGTATATGGATTGTATATAGGTGGATTGATATGAAAATGAAATGGATTTGGATTAATATAATCAACCACCGCCTCCCTTTGTCCACTTTTGTTTTGATTTCAATTTTTTTTTTTTAAACTTTGATATATTTTACTTCAATTTTTTAGATTTTGACTTTTCTTTCTTTCTTTTTTTTAAAAAAATAATAATAATTGAGGCGTTATATTTTTCCTTGTTAAGTTGGTATGGTCCCTCTAGGACTCCATGTGCATTTCAGTAATTAATGTAGAATACGGAAAAACGCGGACTACAAATGAATGAGTCCATACACGCAGTTGCAATGTAGTCCTCATTCAATTTATTTATTTTTATTTGCATAGTCATCACAATTTATGTGGTGCTGTTCAGTTTACAAGCATCACTGTTAATTGTAACTTAGTATTTTTACAGAGCAACATTTATGAGAAAGGATTAAAGTTTAAAATGTATCATTCCTTCGTTCTATTGAGTTTAATATACCAAATGTTATAAATATTTAAAGTTTTATAAAGATTCTCAATGGACTTGGTCTCATATCTGATCTGCAGTCTGCATGGTGATATAACACAATCCATGTGTTTATGCTTTCGTAATGATTCTTTTAAATTCATTTTGAATTATGCATTCTCTCATTAAAATAATTTTATATGAAAATTCTTTATTTTCCTATCTTAACTGAATTATGCGACGTATAAGGCGAACTATACTCTGCCATTGCTTCTATAGGACGAAATATCAAAATCCATTTTAATCATACCTTCTAAAAAAATAAAAAATAAAATAAAATAAAAACACACAAACACACACACATTTTTCACAAAATTTATTTTCAAAAAATTATATCAAACATGACTTGTATATTGAGCATGAAAATCTAATGAAATATCACGTCTATCATTTTCTTACCATCATGACCTCGTTTCTTTCAGATTTTGAGTGCAGTCAGAAACGTTTATGTTATAGAATCCAATGACAAGTCTAATGAAGAGATGTCAGTAATTTAACAAATGCAAATATAAGAACCTACTCTCACAAAAGTATGTGGATGTCTACAGATTTGAAAAAGAACAATGCTCATTGGACAGGAGCAATGATAGGGATGAGGGTGACAGGGTGGTGTGGCAGACAGTGATTGAGCGTTGTATTTTTTATAAACTGTCCAATCATATATGGACATATGTCCCGTTTGTCATTGAGCATGTCACTGTAACAAGATTGTTTAAAAAAAAAAGACTCAAGTCTTCATTTTTCACCAATCTAACGCCTTCTCTTTTTAATTTCGTTAGTTTTCAAAAATGATTGTGTTGTAGGAGGTGATCTAACAAATTTAAACAGCATAAAAGTGAAACATAAATAAATATCCAAATTAATTTTGCCTAAGAACTTGCGGATTAAATCTTCAAAGAGAATATATTAAATTCTATACATCTATATATAAAACTAGTAATTTTTTTTAGGATAAATCTATTTGTTCATAATTTTTTGTACATCAAGGTGTCATCCACTCACATACGGTGGGGTCCACCTGAATATTTCATTATGATGATCCCCATCCCATGTGAGTGGAGGACACCTTGATGTACCAAAAATACTCACTCCATTCACTTCTACGTAGATGATTAAATTATTATTTTAATGTTTATGGGTTTGCAATTTTGTCTCTTATCGTCCCATTTAAAGTTGTACAAATAGTTTTTTTTTTTTTCCATGAACAATGCTTTTTTTCCCCTGTATTTGACTATTTGACTACTTTTTGTCTCTGTTATTCCAACTACTTTTAATATGTTCCATGAATTGGTTTTTCATGTTTAATGTATCTCATGAATGGTTTAATCATTCTTTGAAATTGCTTGCTTTGTTTCAGTTGAATGGGTCTTTTTAATCTAAGAATTTTTTTAATGGGAAATTGGTGTGTTTCGTTCCCAACTTTTACAGAATTTTGCCTTTATTTTGCTAAATTTCCAAGAAAAAACATTAACGCGTATTCAAGCAATCTTGAAGTTGTATGGTTCTTGATTCAATGAGAAATTGTGTTGTATCAAATTAAACAATTAATTTTTTTAATGGGAAATTGGCGTGTTTCGTTCCCAACTTTTTAAGAATTTTACCTTTATTTTGTTTAATTTCCAAGAAAATGCATTAACGCGTATTCAGGGAATTTTGAAGTTGTATGGTTCTTGATTTATTGAGAAACCGTGTTGTGTCAAATCAAAAAACCAAATTATCATAGGGGAAAATTATAGCTTTAGTCCATATCCTATACACTTGATAGCAGACAGGTCCTCATTCCATTTCATTTAGAAACCACATTCTCAAGCAGGGGGCGAATCCAGACTTTTATTGTTGTGGGGTCAAAATTTTAAATTTAATTTTTTTGAAAAACATAATATTAATGAAAATAAGTTAATACATATTTTGATAGTTTGAAAATATCGTATAATTACATCATTATCATACTATTAAATAAATTTTGTTACTTTTATAGTTTTGTTTACCATTTCGTAAATGAATTGAGATATATTTCAAGTTTAATCCAGAAAGCAAATGAAATTCAAATTTTAAAGAAAATGTAATTTGAAAGTAAGTTAAATTACATTTAATTCGTAACGATAATAAATTTTTTTTATGACTTATACCATGTAAATTTTTCTAATAAAATGATATAAATTATATTGAAAAATTTATAGTGTAAAAATAATAACGTCAATGAAATAATTGAATTTTTTAAAAGAAAATACGAGTTAGACCTTTTTTTTGAAACGTATGTTTGACACATATTTAACTTTTTTTATATCAGTTTGGACCATTCGATATGACAATGCTATAGTTTTCGAAACAAGTTTCTGCATAACATAGACAATTTGTGTATTCGGATAGCATATGATTGCCGATGAATTTTACAAGCTATGATATTATCGAAATTCTCAAATTAAATACTAGTTTCAAGCGTCCTATTTTAACACGTCGTAACTTTTGATATAGTTGATCACTTCGCACACCATTAATGAATGAAAAACTAGGCCATAAGCACTTCAAAATGACATTAAGAATGCAATATTTCGACTTCATTTGACATCTCGTAATGAGTGTGTCAAAATAGATCGTAAATGGTTAAAAAAGAGGCAAATTTTGTGGGGTCATTTGACCCCACATAAGCCCATGTGGGTCTGCCCCTATTCTCAAGATACATCATTGTTTAATTAACCTGTATTTCACAATACCTTCTATCGTTTGAGATCTCTGTGAAATAGGTAACTAATGTTGCAATCTTCACATGCTTATCGGCTTTTCAACCTTTTACTAAAAAAATCACTATTTTTCTTCGCCGCCATTTATTTGACAATTAAAAATTTAATATTTTGACCAAAAAAACTACTATACTTCTAACTTTACTTAAAATAATACAAAAAATTAAAACTAAGAAAGGAAAAGAATGAGTTTTTTTTCGTATTGGTTTCGCATTTTTCTTCTATAATTAAAATTAAAGATCAAAATATTGACTTTTTAACTTCAAATAAATTATAGTAGATTGAAAGTGAGTTCACTGCCAAAGGTCGAAATATTGTCTAACAATATCAGGATTTATAAGTATCGATACAGCAGAAAACCCAAATGATAGGAGGTATTGCGCAAAATAGCCTTTAATTAACATACTAAAATGTAAAATTTATACAAAAACCTCATTCTTTAACTTTAAAAAAAGTATAGAAAAAGAAAAAGTAACACCCCACGACCATTAGTTGTCGGTGAATTTAGTTAAAAGTATTCAAAGGCCACCGACAAACGCTTATCTTTTGAATTTTGCTGTTTCCTTGATTACTTCTAATCGATTGAGAAAAAACTAGTCGGCAAAGTATGCCCGACATTGTGAGTGCCCATCTTTGATACATAATATTATGTCAGGGTCCAAAGAAAGAAAAAAGGACTGATAATTGCAAGTGGACGATAGGGATGAAGAGGAGGGCAATGTGAGTGCGCATCTTTGGTACATCACTTTATGTCACGTATGGGTCCAAAGATTTGACAAAGGAAGAGAGAGAGAGAATTGCAAGTTTAGTCTCTAGATTTTAGCACCTCTTATAAACTACTTGTCGAATTTCAATTTTGAACTTTTAAGTCTCTAATTTTAGCATTTGGTGGGCTTGATCCTTTGATGGTTTGTGACTACGACTCCATGAAAGTATCTAGATATCACGCCTATAATTTTCTTAACATCATGACGTCATTGCTTTTTCAGAGATGTTTATGTTGTAGAAATCCTTTGACTAGTCCAATAAAAGAGATGTTAGAAATCTAACAAATTCAAGAATAAAAATCTACCCCTCAAAACCATTTGGATGTTTACATATTGGAAAAAGGACTCAATTCTACATTTTTAACCAATCTGACCCCCACAAAAGCATTTGGATATTTACATAACGTATGTAAAATTTAGAATGGACTTCAAAGAATTTATCAACCATTTGCCTGAATCATTCAATATTTCACTTATATAAATTTGTCTTTAATATAAGAAGGGGAGAGTATTTGAGAAAGTTATTTTTATTTAATTCACATCAAGCCACCACTTTAAGTTAATATTTCCCTCTATCTATACACTTTATAATAGTACTACAAATGTGAGGCTGGTAAACTTCCTGAAGGAATGCATGTTCTTACGAACTTGACTAGTATTAGACAGTGTAAAAGAAGAAAAAATAATGGATCGTTCTTGATGCATGTGGCGTATGTTGCGACGGAGAGTTTTACATTGCCTACAATGTTTATATATCGCGGCGGTGTTGGATGAATAAATAGATTAGTAGGTGCGTGTTTTTTGGTTCGATTGACACATACATGTGTTCATGTTTTACGATTTCTATTGACAAGATAAATTAGATGATATTATATAGTAACAAGAAAGAAAAGGCATTAAAATCTTGATTATAATACTACATGATTGAATCTATCACTATGTGTTAAACGTGCACTTAAGTCGTAGTGGCATGACCGCGTAGTTTTGGATGAATAACTTGGCATCTATTTGGACGGGGCATTACTAGACACGAGCTGTACTTGTGAACATGTTTGTACTTAAATGCGTGTCGGACATCTATGACCTACTCATATGGTTTGTTCATTAACATTAAACATAACTGTCTATTATAGTGTACAATCCCGTCTAATGTATAGTATGTTATTGTGCTCTTAAATTCTAGCAGTGGCAAATGGTTGAGGACATCGAATCCATTGGCAAAGTGGAGTGTAGTATGTGTATCTTTATTTGTATTTAAACTGTGGGGATCATAGGTAAATTATTGTGGAGTGTGAATTTATTAGAAGGGATAATTGGGGTAAGGGGGTGTTAGCTGGATGCCAAACTTTTTCTTCTTGTGGGGGTCCTATAATTTGACAAAAGGCGTCCATGTGAAGAAAAGACACTTTTGGGTTGCTTAAATTTTGGTTGTTTTTGTGATTTTTAGTGGAGAAGTTATCATGGAATGTTACCTCGAGTTGAACGTTGGAATAAAGACGTTGTAAGATTAGAGATGTCGCTTTGATCATGCCCAAATTATATAACGGGATTAACTATTTTTTTTTTTTTCCTTTTTCGAGCATCTTAGTCGACTCAGTTCTTTGAATTGCAATCTCAAGTAGACATACTTATAGTCTATGGGATGTTAATATTTAGTGAACGGTTACGAGCATAATTTTAATTTTTGAGAAAGTTAATTTTTGTTTAATTCAAATCAAGCCGCCACTTCAAGTTAATATTTCAAAAAAAGTTTGGAAAGGAGATCTAATTACTTGGACAGAGACTTATTGATTTCAACTCAAGAGTCAAATTGAGAGAGAAATAGTTCCAAGAACATTATAAAATACAAGATGTATCAGTTCAATAAGCTGTGCAAAGTGCGTAAGAGAAACCATATGCTATTGTAAAATTGCAAGATCAAATTTATTGTCTGGTATTATTTTCATTGTTTTTAATAGTTGTTTTCAAACACGTAAATAATTGTAAGCTTTGTTTTGTTATGATTATATTGTAATTTTGTTTATGAATATCTTAATTATTTAATTAAACATTCAACTCAAATTATTCACAGTTAATTTCTTTCAATAATCTTTTTTGTAGAACATATTATAATTCATGCACTATTCACAGAGTCAAAAATTTAATTTTATCCACACATTTCATGATATTAAGATTTTTAACTGTTTTGCAACTTACATCAAAATCAACTAAAAATACTATTTTTAACAAAATCAAACAGGGCATAGTGTTTTGTTTTTTAGTTATTTCTCTCTTTTTTTATCTTTTTTTGGGTATGATAACAAGTCACTTAATATTGCAGAGCTTTAATATTACAGAATTACTTTTGCTATATATTAATATAACTGAGCTTGGTCATAATTGCTATTCCTACTATGTTTGTTAGTAAAAACTCTGGTCTCTAGTCTTGTTAAAATCCTTTCTTCTCACTGTTTCTATAAGACATGTCTTATAATTCGTTTGATTGGAATATGCATATTTACAATCACTATGTTATGCTATGTGTTATTAGATTCTCGGAAGATTGGCAGCTTCAATGGACAAACCGTCTGTTTTGGTCTCAAATAGGTGCCTGGAACTTTGTCATCCCTCAAACTGTCTATAGCCTCAAGATCAAAGATTTGACACAACAGCTTAGCATTTTCAGGTAATATCTTTATCTAGAATTCAAAGAATTCCATTACTAGTTTTACTTCATATCAAACCGACCAACCCAACCCGACTCGACCGAAACTTGATTGGGTTGGGTTTCAGTATTTACCAAGGTTGGGTTGGTTTGATTTTATATCGAGCCACCTTGTTGGGTTGGGGCCAAAAACTGACCCAGCACTACCCATGCCCACTCCTACGCAAAAACAAATTTTCAACAATAATTATTTAGAAAACCCAAAAAAGTTGTGAAAAATCGCAACATCCAGATCAAGTAAATCTATACCCACTTGAAAATAAAAACAATAACTTAATCTTAGCATTGTACCTCTTGTAGGAACTCAAAAAGGACACACACCGTATAGAATATAATTTATTTAAAGTAGATCCCCTTATAAGAATGGACACCGCATCATATTTCCAAATTTTTTGTTACATCATTAATTACCAGACAATTTTTCAAATGACAGCTTTTAGTTTATGATAATTTCTCTTCCAAGATAAACCAGCTGTCTTTATTTTTATATAAATGGGAGGGAGGATCCTGTGCTCACCAGTTCCGTAAATAATTGTATCGTTACCACGTGACAAGTGCCTAACAAAGTGGTAATCATTATAATTAAATCCAAGTTTACATCTAAATCGTAGTTAAATGTTTAATATATTTGCAAATGGGTGCTTCCAATGTTGACTTAAGCACCAATAGTAGTTAATGCATTGACGGACTGAGAACGTGACCATGGATTTTTTTTTTAAAAGTTGAGTTAGTGTTTGTTTGATAGAGATTTTAATAATTGATTTTTTGATCGTTAGAGATAAAGTGAGTCCTATCTATGGGAGAAGAATTTAAAGATTACGATTGAAATAGTGAAATAACGATAAAAAACTGATTTTAATTTGCTTAAAATCTGTATCAAATAAGCACTTAACTCCCGTCTGTTTCTCATTCTTTGTCCCTATAAATGATAAATATGATCATTATCCATCACTTCAAACCATCATATTTGACTTCCTCTCTCTTATGTGGGTTCAATAACGACTGTATTTTTCATTCTCATTCTTATAAGAATGGAAATTAAACGGGGACTTAATATGTAAAAAAAATGAATAATACTATGTAATCTCACAGGATTTGCAACCCAATTTAGGTGGCACTAAATGATTGGTTAAGCGAACGGTGGAATTAAATAATTCATTTAATTCTGTATATCAATTAATATCACATTAGCGTTGTAAGTATTATGCCCTAGGTCCAATCAACTTTGGACATAAATACTTTTATATATAATTAATGCAATTAAATGGCAGATCTATTATTTAATTAATAGACAATTAAATAAATAATAGAGTCCGTAGATTCAAATATTTGTAATTTGTTAATCACAAGGAGTTGTGATTGTGAGATACAAGTTACATCTGATTGAATCTTAAATCATCCGTGGTCGTAAGTAATAACGAGATACGGATATCGTTATTACGGATAGACCATCACGTGTGGCATTTCTTACTTGTGAAGTAAGTAGCTGATCTCACAAGTTAAAGTGTGGTGACACTTAAATGAACACGTGGATGTTTGTTATAGAACAAAACATTGGAGACCCGTCGAGAGATTCCACATGGATAACTATCTGAGTGTCGGTGGTTAATCTCTAACGTTCGGTAGTGAAATTGGTCCTTTGACTTGAGGTCGTCATAGTACCTTATATGAGGACAGTCATACTTTGGCGGTGTTGGATGTTGCTCTGAAAAGGGCCGCTAATACGATATCGTTCGGGTACGTCAAGAACCGTATGAAGGTTGTGATTGATCAATAAAGGATTCGTCACTCTTAAATAGTAGGAGATTATGGACTTGAGGTCGTCATAGTACCTTATATGAGGACAGTCATACTTTGGCGGTGTTGGATGTTGCTCTGAAAAGGGCCGCTAATACGATATCGTTCGGGTACGTCAAGAACCGTATGAAGGTTGTGATTGATCAATAAAGGATTCGTCACTCTTAAATAGTAGGAGATTATGGTCTGCGTTTTATTCAATTAAGTCGATGATGAAATCCTTGGCCAAGGTGTACTCATAAGTCGAAAAGGAGTTTTCGATTTATATTGACTTAATAGTGGAGTGAAAGATATGATCGATGATCGAGATTGACACAACTCCATATCTCGTAATTGATCGGATCATATTGACGAAGGGATTATAGTTTCACGGTAAACGAACGAATTTGGTTTTGTCATACCACGTGACATTTCCCGTCACATGTATTGCCCTGACACATTGCTAGATGTCAATCAGGGACGGCGAATGTGAATTGACGATAAATTAAAAGGGTGTTTTAATTATCAATTTTGATTAGATCAAAATAATATTTCACGTCGTTAGGCATCGTGGTCGGGAACCTAATGGGTCACACACAAAAGAGAATTGGAAGATTGCAAATTGCCAATTAATTAATTTAACAATCGTTGGATAAATTAATTAATTGGATTTGTTATTTATATTTTCGAATTAATTAATTAAATTAATTAATTCACGGACCGGGTTTAATTAATTATTGGACCAGACCGGGCCGAGCCTGTTTGGGTTTATAT
>NC_036256.1:17795447-17796569 GCF_002742605.1 Olea europaea var. sylvestris | reverse complement strand
GGGTTTGAGGTCCATGAAGGTTTTCATTATTCTTGCTGGCACAAGAGAAAACCCTAGAGACTGCAATCATATTCTCTGTGTGGATCACCGTTGGAGGCTGGACAATTGGACAGCTGTGGTGGCGAATCAAAGTTGTGAATGCAAGCGAGTCAATGAAATGGAGCGTAAAGCGAGGCTGCTGCTTCAGAAGAGTTAGTGAGGGACTCTGGATGTGAAAGAGAGAGTTTCCAAAAGCCAACAGACGAGTGCCCTTACTGAAACCAAGCTTCCGACTTACAACTTGAAAGAAAGATGATCTTTTCCAAGTAGCCTTCCTAACGAGTTCCCTGCCTGAAGCCTGTGCTATCTCAGTTACCCGTCCGCATCGGAAGGAAGATTTAGAGATTCAAGGTTGTTAAACAATATTCATCGAGGGCGGAAGTGGCTTCGAGTTTCTCTCCCTCTCGGTCAAGCTACTTTGTTCCTCAAATCTGTCTAGGGGAAACCGTGAGTTAAGCGCCTTTCATGGGTCCCGTCATGAGGGATGTTGACCTAGCGTTAAGCGTACCTAGAACGGCCTGGAAGAAGAAAAGAAGAGGGATCCCTAAGCTTCTGCTTTTGAAATGGTGGGTATCTAACCCTCCTGAACCCGTGGAAGCACCACCAGAGGAACCAAAACAAAACCCTCGTCTTCTGTTGCCACTAGTTCCTTGAAGAAGTACGCTGCTGCTTCGTAACCAAAACCCTCAGCTTTAGTAGATCTCTCAGAAGTGGCTTTTGAACCAGTGGAAGCACCTCCAGAGGAACCCGATCCCTCAGCTCCGGAAGGTATAATTGATCTCTTTACTGTAGATCGACGAAGAAAGTGCCCACAACTAATTGACTATACAAAAGTCTTTGAAATCTCTATCGTCTAGCAGTGCCCGCGTCGAGGTTTCAAAAGGTCACTATGCAAGTAAGCCACCGCCAAAAGGGCCTTACATGGCCGGGTCAACTGACGACTTCTCTTATCTTTCAAACGATGTCGGTAATGTTTCAATTGCCCTTGCTAATGGTGAAACTCTTCCTTGAATAGGAAGAGGAACAGTCTCACTTCCTTCTGGTTTTCTTTCCAAGGTTTTCCATGTGCCTGGGTTAGATAAA
>NC_036256.1:17790447-17792947 GCF_002742605.1 Olea europaea var. sylvestris | reverse complement strand
CCCTTAAGTTAAGGAGGCTTTTCCATAATTGGGTGCTCTGCTTTAGTGTGATTGACAAAGGCTAGGCTAGGTTTGGTAATACCCAAAACAAATGAAAAGAGATCGGAGTCGATAGTTGGCAGTTGGCAAGGAACTTGATCCCCCCCCAAAAAAGGGGGGGAAGCTGCGGTCGAACTCTAATTCTGGAAATAAGTCGGGGCCCTTTCACTTCGAGTTCCTTCCTTCGTAGCCAAATCTGATGATACGCTTTGGCGATGTTACCTACCAAATAAAAGGCCTGCTAGGTGATCGAAATCGCTCAGGTCAGTGAGGACTCATTCACTCACCTACTCCTTATCTATTTAATAGTCTCTTCTATCTACTGAATTCAAAAGGCGACCCGCCGCGCCAGGCTGTAAGATAGAGCTGTTGTACTACTTGACTGGTAAGAAAGAGCTTCCGTAAGAACTGGAAGACTCTTGTATGTACGGTAACCCTCTCTTCCGCTACTGGTGGACTGTTGCGCAGAAAGGCCGACAGAAGCAACGTTTCTTAGCGCGCTTTTCAAGCGCTTAGCTTCTGCTAGCGGCGGGGCGGCAAGGCCATGTTGTTCAGTTGAAAGCCTAAGCCAAGAAGGTACGAACGAAGTGACGGGCCCCTTTAGAAGATAGGGGGCGGCTTTCTTGTGGTAGTAATTGCGAGCATCTCTCCTCTTCTCTTAGCGTGCACAGTTTGCTTACATGCCGCCTTAGGCACATCTCTCTTTCTTAGTTTCAAGCTGGCCTAATGATAATGAATGAAAGTCAGTCTTTTAGTAAGCGTATATAAGCAGCTGTTTAGTGTATAAGCAATTCTTTAGTGGTCGCACCGAAAGGTACGTACGGTGGAGGTTGGTTCTACAGCATGCTCCTCGCTGCCCTATGGAGTAATAAGGAAGGGGGGGGCTTCACTCTCTTTCTCAAAGGCTCTGTTCATGCTAGCCCCCAAAGAGTAACTCGTTTTCCACTATCTCTCATCTGGCGTCTCAGTGCAGTCCTACAGCTCATAGCCTATCTTACCACAACAAAAAGATTGTAGGTAGGCCCTCTCGAAGCGCTTCCAGAAGGCATTGCTTTCTTCACCAATCATAACACCCGGAAAGATGGGCTTCTGCAGATCTAATTCATTACATACCTTGGCAAAGAAACCACGGCAGATCTGTGATTATCTCATGGGGGAGGTGTCAAGCTTGATTGGTCTCCCTTTCTCTTTTGTTATAATGGAAACAATTGCAAAGATTTAATCTTGCTCCCACTATTCAAAAGGAAGACCGAGAAGACGAATGAATCCAAACCAGGGCCCTGGAAAGCACAACCCTCTAACGAGAGAAATTTGTTCTCCATTGCACTTTATTTTACAAAGAAAAAAAAGCAAATGCTGCTCTATTCTCAAGGGCCCCCATCCAGATCTGCTTTCTATTTCGGTAGTCTGGTATGTGTAAGTTATACCAGCCTTACAACTAGATTTTAGGAGTTCCATTAAGATAAAGTCATCATTCATCTTCCATAGCTGACGTAGGCGTTCAGCCAAAGCATCAACCGTTCAGTTGCTGAAAGTATAGAGATAAGCTTTCCCCATAAGCTTACCTTCCCAAGCCTTCCTTTTATGGTTCAATACCTTATCTGGGACAAGCACCCGATGAAACTGACTGAATCTCGTATCACTGCCAACCATTTGGTGGTAAAGTCCAAACCCATTTCCCGAATGAGGCCTCTTTCTTCATTTGCATGAAATATATCCAACCAAGAGAGTCGTGCAACCTCCTGAACCTCCTTATTATCTTGACCTGCAGGTTCTCCTGCAACATCTTTTAACTGTTCTAGCGCAGAGCTCCTTTCATCTCCTATATCTTCTTCTTAGAGCCCAAGTTTCGACACAAATTCTCGGCCTAACCCAGTTGGATCCGTGGATGTCTCTGCTACTTGCTGACAGTCACTCTTCATCTTCTCCTCTTTTATCTGAGCTTGATTCTGTTGATTACAAAATCAATCCTGAAACTGGTCATAAACATACCATCCAATAATCACTCTTAAAATAAGTTCCACCAATCCCTTAGCTAAACAGAAGCAACTAAATAATGCTCACCTGACTACGACTACCTGTCGATGTGTCAAGCTGATACAGTTCCTCCCAACACTTTATTTTGAATTCTCTGACGGAGTCCCGCTTAGTTTCTGATTTTGATCAGTTTATTTCTTTTATAATTCTAAAGTTTTCAAGAGCATTTTCATGACATAGTCCAAATTCGTTTAGTTCGTTTAGTAAGGGTGAGAAAGGGGTTTTCATATATATGTAATAGACAGGCTTGTTTTCTTTAAAAAGTCAACCACATTGCTAGATGTCAATCAGGGACGGCGAATGTGAATTGACGATAAATTAAAAGGTGTGTTTTAATTTATCAATTTTGATTAGATCAAAATAATATTTCACGTCGTTAGGCATCGTGGTCGGGAACCTAATGGGTCACACACAAAAGAGAATT
>NC_036256.1:17770098-17790381 GCF_002742605.1 Olea europaea var. sylvestris | reverse complement strand
TAACAATCGTTGGATAAATTAATTAATTGGATTTGTTATTTATATTTTCGAATTAATTAATTGGATTAATTAATTCACGGACCGGGTTTAATTAATTGGATTAATTAATTATTGGACCGGACCGGGCCGAGCCTGTTTGGGTTTATATAAATACATAACTAGGGTTTGAGGTCCATGAAGGTTTTCATTATTCTTGCTGGCTCAAGAGAAAACCTTAGATGCTGCAATCATATTCTCTGTGTGGATCACCGTTGGAGGCTGGACAATTGGACAGCTGTGGTGGCGAATCAAAGTTGTGGAACAAAAAGAAAAGTAAAAGGATTGCAGATCTGGAAAAGGTACAATCCTATCACAATTCCTAACCAAACACAATGAGATCTATTGGATGGGAATCGAAATAATTTAATTTTCCGCTGTGCATGTATAAGTAGATTCCCAACAAGCGTCACCTAGATTGTGACAGTAATACCAGTGAGATTAAATAGCATTACTTAAGAAAAGTTATAACTTTTTAAAAACGAATTGGTGCTATCGTCTCCGAGTTCACGAACACCTCAATTGTGTTAAATGTTCCCATTTAACCCTTCTCGATCCAACCCCGAGTGAGGGCTGGGATGAGAAAGTGCCAAATATTCAAAGACTTCAAGTAAAGCTATAATGTTTGGATAAATGATTAATCCTATCCAATATATAACCGTAGAAAATTTCGTTCCACTCCAATTTTCACAAATTAATCCCTCTTTGTTATGTAAAAATTCTCAAGTGTTATTACTGATACCAAACTTTGAAGATAAAGACAGACGTTCTATTTGATACTTCTCGAGTAACTGTTTTTCTACTTGCACTTGAATGAAAATTCATTTTTATCCTAAAAGACAATTACATAAAAGTTATTATCTTGAACATTTAAATGAGTAAAATTGTCTCAAGTACATAACGTGAATTCGTTGAAGTCACATAATTATAAGTAAGATTATTTCCAGTTGGTAATTCAATTTCTATGCATGTTCATTTGCATAAGTTGTGCTCACCAGTTCCATAATTGTATCGTAACCAAGTGACGTGTGCCCAACAAAGCGGTAGTCATCATAATTAAATCCAAGTTTACATCTAAAACATAATTAAAACCAACAACGACATTGCAACTAGTCAAAGTTTGATATCAGCAGAAGCTGGAATAAAATGAACGATGGAGAGTTTTTTAAATTTAGAAATCAGTTTGTATTAATTGATTTATTTTACAATGAGCAGGTTACAATAGATATACACAAATTTGAGCGTTGAACAAGAAAGAATAATATAGCTTGCACGTGATTTTCAATACAGTTACAACAGCCATATTGTAGTCGCACAGGTGCACATTAGCAGCCATACGCATCCTCCCTCAAGCTGGAGCTTAATCTTTAACTCCAAGCTTGTCCTTGAGAAACAGAAATCTGGTTTGTGAAAGAGGTTTGGTTAACAAATCAGCAACTTGATCAGATGATGGAACATATTGTATTTTCAACTTTCCTTCAAGAACTTTATCCCTTACAAAGTGTATATCTAACTCAATGTGCTTTGTACGAGCATGGTAAACTGGATTTGAAGCTAAGGCGCTGGCACTAAGGTTGTCACACTACAGTACAGGAGGTGAAGTAAAGTTTACTTGATTTCCTTTAGTAAGGATTCAATCCAAGTGATCTCAGTGGTTGCTTGCGCCAAAGCTCTGTACTCAGACACTGTGCTAGACCTCGCCACAATTTGCTGATTCTTTGAAGACCATGCAACCAATGTTTCTCCTAAATAGACACAATAACTAGCTGTTGACCTCCTGTCATCAAAGCATGATGCCCAATCTGCATCTAAAAAACCAGTAGTGGCTATATTGTCACTCTTTTGGATCCATATACCTTGTTCGATTATCCCTTTCAGATATCTAAATGACCTTTTCATTGCCTTCCAATGTAAATCTGAAGGTGTTTGTAGAAATTGATTCATTTTGTTCACTGCAAAGGTTATGTCAGGTCTTGTATGTGCTAGGTATTGCAGGCCACCTATTGCACTTCTGTATAAGGAAGGATCTTCCATTGGTTCACCTTCATTTTTAGAGATACACTTACCTACCATCATAGGTGTAGCACAACGTTTAAGGTGTTCAAAATTGAACCTTTGTAGTAAGTCCTTTGTGTACTTGATTTGTGCATTCCTAACTCATTCCTTGTTACTTCAATTCCAAGAAAATGGTGCAAGTCACCCATGTCCTTTAGTGCAAATTGAGTATTTAAGTTATCAATAAAGCCTTGCAACATTCCGTGATCATTACCTGTAATCACTATGTCATCAACATATACCAAAGCCAAAATTACCTGCCTCTGATTCATATAGAAAAATAAGGAGTTGTCTGCCTTGGATCTTACAAACTTCCAATCCAGAAGTGTCTTCTTTAGTTGCTTATACCATGCTCTAGGTGCTTGCTTTAGTCCATAAAGAGCCTTTTCAAGTTTGCACACAAAGGTAGGATTCTTCTTATCAACAAACCCTTCTGGCTAGCTCATATAAACATCTTCATCTAGCTTGCCATTCAAGAAGGCATTATTTATGTCAATCTGTGTTATACTCCAACCCTTTGAAACTGCAATTGTAAGAACTATCCTCACAGTAGAAGCTTTAATTACTGGACTGAATGTCTCATGATAATCCACACCAGAAGTCTGTAAGAATCCTTTTGCAACAAGTCTGGCTTTGTATTGTAGTATTTTTCCCTTCAATGTTGCGTTTAACTCTGAACACCCACTTGTTTCCTATCACTTTTTGACTCCAATAGTGGCACCAATTTCCATGTTTTGTTCCTTATTAATGCTCTATATTCATCCTCCATTGCTTTGCTCCAATTTTTGTTTAACAAGGCCTCAGGTACATTGTTAGGTTCAGATTCCATTCTATACTCTTTACATTGAATTGAGTAAACTTTTGGTTTAAAAATACCTGCTTTGCTTCTTGTAATCATAGGGTGTTCTGTAATCTGTTTCTTTGATTCTACTTCACCTTTATTCATCTCATCATTTATTTCAGTTTGATGATCAATTGTAACCTTTTCTTGATTCACCACTTGAGTTTGTTCATCATTTGTATCTAAGTTCTCAATCTCATTTTCCTCAGGCAACATATTATCAGCAAGTACCAAATTTTCAGCAATTTCCAGCTGATCAGAACTATGAGATGTTGATGTTGGAGTTGCAGGATGAGCTGAATCAATTGAGCAACCTGAATCATAGCTTAAAGGAGTATGGAGGGATAGGTATTGGATAATGGTTTCAGAGTTTTGTGGATTGCTTCTTTTATTGAGGAAACCAGATTGGAATGGAAATTCATTTTCATTGAAAACTACATGTCTAGAAATGTAGACTCTCCCAGTGGGACTTAGACATTTGTACCCCTTATGAGAGTTACTGAACCCAAGAAATACACATTTGACAGAGTGAAAACTGAACTTATGTTTTTGATAGGGTCTAAGACAAGGAAAGCAAGCACACCCAAAAACTTTAAGAGACTTATAATCAACTTGTTCATTGTTTAAGACTTGACAAGGTGATTTCATATTAAGGATTGGTGTAGGCAATTTATTTATAAGATAAGTGGCTGTATGAAAGGACTCCCACAAATAGTGCAAGGGCATGCTAGCTTGTGCAAGAAGTGTTAGTCCAGTTTCAGTTATGTGTCTATGTTTTCTTTCTGCTCTACCATTTTAAGCTGAGGTGTGAGGACAGGATATTCGCATGCCAATGCCAGATTGGAGAGATAAGTTGGTAAATGCTTTGAATTCACCTCCCCAGTCTAATTGAAGTGCTTTTATTTTCCTGTCGAACTTGTTTTCAACCAAGGTTTTGAATTGAGTGAACAAGTTTATGGATTCTGATTTGTTTTTCATGGGATAGATCCAAGTGTGTCTACTATAATCATCAATGAATAAAATGTAATATCTAAATCCAGAGGTCAAGTTTATGGGGGCAGGAACCCAAACGTCCATATGAATTAAATCAAGGGGGGCTAAAGCATGTGAAGTGGATGGTTTGAAAGGTATAGAGTGTGATTTACCAAGCTGGCAAGCATCACATAGCTGATTAACTTCGTTAATATCAATTTTTTCATTACAAGATTTGAGTACTTGTGACATGACAGGATTTGCAGGGTGTCCAAGTCTCATATGCCATAGCTTAAGTGTAGACTCATACTCTCTAGTATTTCTGGACACTTTGGACTTGACAACAAATGTTGAGGGATTCAACTTAATTGGACAAACTGACTTTTGACCTGGATAAACTGACTCCTGACAGGAAAACCTTTTAACTTGATGTGGGTGCTCAATTTGATACAATCCATCCTTAAGCTTCCCTTCCAGCAGCACCTCCTTCGTTTGCTTGTCCTTGACAACACAAAAATCAGAGTGAAATTCCATAAACACACCATTATCAGATGTTAATTGTGAGACACTTTACAAATTTTTCTTAACTGATGGTAACTATAGCACATTACTGAGAATTAAGGATTTGTCATTCAATGTGCTCAAATTATTTGTGCCAATATGAGATATATATTGAGTTTGTTTCCATTACCAACAGTAAGTTTTTCCTTACCACCATACTCATGTGCCTCAATTAGATTTCCTCTTTCAGCAGTTACATGATTGCTTTCTCCTGAATCAGAAAACCAGGTTGGATCTGTTGGGAATCTACTTATACATGCACAGCGGAATTTAAAATAATTTTCGATTCCCACCAAGAATCGCCTTTGTGTTTAGATAGAAATTGTGATAAGATTATACCTTTTCCAGATCTGCAATCTTTTTGCTTTTTTTTTCGTTCCACAACTTTGATTCGCCACCACAGCTGTCCAATTGTCCAGCCTCCAACGGTAATCCACACAGAGAATATGATTGCAGCCTCTAGGGTTTTCTCTTGTGCCAGCAAGAATAATGAAAACCTTAATGGACCTCAAACCCTAGTTATGTATTTATATAAACCCAAACAGGCTCGGCCCGGTCCGGTCCAATAATTAATTAATCCAATTAATTAAACCCGGTCCGTGAATTAATTAATCCAATTAATTAATTCGAAAATATAAATAACAAATCCAATTAATTAATTTATTCAACGATTGTTAAATTAACCAATTGGCAATATGCAATCTTCCAATTCTCTTTTGTGTGTGACCCATTAGGTTCCCGACCACGATGCCTAACGACGTGAAATATTATTTTGATCTAATCAAAATTGATAAATTAAAACACCCTTTTAATTTATCGTCAATTCACATTCGCCGTCCCTGATTGACATCTAGCAATGTGTCAGGGCAATACATATGACGGGAAATGTCACGTGGTATGACAAAACCAAATTCGTTCGTTTACCGTGAAACTATAATCCCTTCGTCAATATGATCCGATCAATTACGAGATATGGAGTTGTGTCAATCTCGATCATCGATCATATCTTTCACTCCACTATTAAGTCAATATAAATCGAAAACTCCTTTTCGACTTATGAGTACACCTTGGCCAAGGATTTGATCATTGACTTAATTGGATGAAATGCAGATCATAATCTCCTACTATCTAAGAGTGACGAATCCTTTATTGATCAATCACAACCTTCATACGATTCTTGACGTACCCGAACGATGTCGTATTAGCGGCCCTTTTCAGAGCAATATCCAACACCGCCAAAGTATGACTGTCCTCATATAAGGTACTATGACGACCTCAAGTCAAAGGACCAATTTCACTACCGAACGTTAGAGATTAACCACCGACACTCAGATAGTTATCCATGTGGAATCTCTCGACGGGTCTCCAATATTTTGTTATATAACAAAACATCCACATGTTCATTTAAGTGTCACCACACTTTAACTTGTGAGATCAGTTACTTACTACACAAGTAAGAAATGCCACATGTGATGGTCTATCCGTAATAACGATATCCGTATCTCATTATTACTTACGACCACAGAAGATTTAAGATTCAATCAGATGTAATTTGTATCTCACAATCACAACTCCTTGTGATTAACAAATTACAATTATTTGAATCTACGGACTCTATTATTTATTTAATTGTCTATTAATTAAATAATAGATCTGCCATTTAATTGCATTAATTATATAAAAGTATTTATGTCCAAAGTTGATTGGACCTAGGGCATAATACTTACAGGATCTGTGATAGTGCTTGATGAAGCTACAAGTGCAGCTGATCCTGAGGAATTTCCTTGGTATTGCTGAACAGGCTTTGTTCCCATGTACCTCTCATCATAGCGATTGAAGCATTTTTCTGCCGAATGGTTACTCATTCCACAAATTTGACAAAGACCTTTACTTCCAGTTTGCCTATTTCCTCTGCCTCTGCTTCTTACTCCTCTGTTGTAATTACTTCTTCCACCATAGCTGAATCTGCCTCTTCTGTTTGCTATTGATCTCTGCACAAAATTTGCTGAGGTGTGGCTCAAATTAATTGAGGCCAGGCTATTTTTGACAGTGTTGAGATGCTCAATTCTGCTTTCATAAGTCATGAGCACAGATTGTAGCTCATGCCAGGAAATAGTTTCTTCACTGTTTATTTGAACCACAATAGGAGTATATTCCTCATCTAGTCCAGCTAGTACTTGAGTAACAAGGTCAGTATGAGGGATGCTTTTTCCAGCTATTTCGAGATTATCTGCTAATTGCTTAATGGTGTTGAGATATTGATCGATACTCATTGAAGCTTTCCTTGTTCTCTGAAGCTTACTGATAAGGAATGTCACTCTTGATTTGTTCATAACTCCAAAACTCTCAGCATTCCAGAGGTTACAAGAAGTTGAGGAACCCATCACTCTCATAGTAATTTCAGGTGTCATTGATGAACAGAGCCAACCCTTCAGTAGTTAATTAGTGGACATCCACTTCCCATTCTCAACATTTGGCGTCATTTCAACAGTAACACCAGCAGACCCAGTAGTTTGTATTGCCAGAAATTCTGCTGGGCAAGTTTTTGTTCCTGTGATAAAACCTTCAAGGTTATGACCCTTGATGATGGGCATAACCATATTTTTCCACAATAGAAAAATGTTCTTGTCAAGTTTAACGGGAGGAACTTGGGTGAGACTTATCCCAAACTGTGGCATCTGATTTCCTTCCAGCATTGAAGGCATCAGTGTGCTTGAGGTTGGCTGGGCTGACTGTGCATTATTATTGGATCCGGTGTTAGCCATTGATGCTCTGTTACCAAGTCAAAGTTTGATATCAACAGAAGCTGGAATAAAATGAACGATGGAGAGTTTTGTAAATTTAGAAATCAGTTTGTATTAATTGATTTATTTTACAATGAGCTGGTTACAATACATATACACAAATTTGGAGTGGTGAGCAAGAAAGAATAATATAGCTTGCACGTGATTTTCAATACAGTTACAATAGCCATATTATGGTCCCACAGGTGCACATTAGCAGCCATACACAGATTCTGATGCTGGCTATAGGTGTATATTTCAACACAATTATTAATTGTAATTAATATATAGTAGTTAATGCAGGGGCAGAGGTAGAAGTTGACTAAAAAAATTTTTAGACTTTGCTTAATATGTAAAAATAAATATCTCGCAAAAAATGTTTTATAAAGAAAAATTTTAAATGGGCCGAAGCCTACCTTACCTCGGACGTCTGTTAACGTACACCTCAATTGTTTTTCGTAAAATAACTCATTGCACTAGGATCGCGTACTCATTTTTCGTAATAAGCTCGACTTGACCTGACTAATGTTTAAACCCATTTTTTAAATAAAGTGTGAACTGAAGTTTTTAGTTCAATCGATTAGAACATCGTTAAATCAGAAGCTGCAAGTTTTGAGTCTCGATTAGTTATGGGCAGTACCAGTTATGGAGGGAATTTAAGGGTGTGTTTGGTTTGCGTTTCCGTTTTCTATTTTTACTTTTGAAAACAGAAAACATTTTTTATTTTGAGGGGCTATTTTCGAATTATAGAAAACGTGTTTAGTTTGTAATTTTGAAAAACAGTTTCTCAAAATAGAAAACTAGAAAATGCGATTGGTTTAAAATTTTTAGAAATTGTTTTATAACATTTATTCAATTAATTTGATTATTTAGTGAAATATAATAATTTTATGCTAATATGTTACCAAATAATATATACTTTTAATTTGGTGAATTTATTATTTTAAAAGTACTGCTGAGCATCCCTAAAAAAAAGGGGAAAAAAAAGCGTATTTTGGGCATTTTCAACATTTTGGATTTTTTAGTGTTTTGAGTGTTTTTCGCGTTTTGAGTTTTTTAATTGAAAACACTCAAAACAAAAAAAAAAAAATTGTTTTGAGTTTTCAATTATAAATTTTTCTTTGTTTTCAAAAATACGTTTTCGGAAATGAGTGACCAAATGCGTTTTGAACATTTTAGAAAATTAAAAACAGAAAACGGATGGAAAACGACAAATCAAATGCTTTCTAAAGTTTTGATTTGGAATAAAAGATATGAAGTTGGAAAAGAGGAGGGAACTCAAAGAAACATAGGATTCTTATAGTGTTTAATTATATTGTAGTTTCTGAGAAACGGGTATTAAAATCTAATAATATTGAATATAAAATAATAGTATTATAGCGGCTCCATATTCCCGGATGAAGACGATTGATGGGTCATCTTGAGGGTTTAAGTTACAAAATCGTGTATAACAATTTGAAGTATGAAATACCCTCTTTCTTGACAACATGGACAGACTTTTTACGACTTTGGCCATTTCATTAATTCTAATAAATGACATTGCATGGTCATGGGAGCTTATGATCCCAACTGTTGAACAAATGAGGACAAGCGAATAGCGGTCAACTAGGGAGATTTTTATAAATGACCTGTCACTATTCATTTTTGATGAAATGTCTCTAATACCCTTAATGAAATGATTTGTCATATATTGCACAAGATATCCTTAATTTATTGGAATGGTTATAAAATTCTTCTACTTCTCTCATTCCAAATTTTAATATATGGTTCCATCCTTTGATCTAATAAATTAACATAATCTGTAATATAATTGTCATGTAATTCTTTAAGATTATCATATTCCTTAGATGATATATCCATAATCTCTAATTGAGAAAAAATATTTTTTATTTTTCTATTAATCTTTCTAACAGATTATCTAATCCTTTAATTGTATAACCTGGCATTATTCAGATAATTCCTTGCAAACTTTATGAATAATAACATGTTAGATAAGTTTTTTGCAAACATGAACAGTAATAATCCCTACAATTCTTTCAAGATATTAGAAGAATTCTTTCTAAATTTAACAAAGATAATAATTTTACCTTACTTTTGATCTTAAATCTGTATTCTTAGAACCGAGTGACCTTCAGGCTCTGAATCTGCAAACTGCTCCCTCAAATGGCCTCTTGCCTCAATGGGAATTCTGCAATTTCAGCTTCTTGCCCTCATTGTATCTTTTCTTAGAATTAAGAATAAAGATGTTAAGTAAAGAAAATTCTCTCTTTGTTAAAGTAAGAAAGAAATTATCTTCTTCAATCTATCAAGAATCTATGGGATAGGAAGTTTAGAAACTCATATCTTTCTGATATCAAAAGATTGAAATTTTATTTCTATAATGATTTATACAAGATTTATATTGTATACAAGGGGTTTCCAGAAAAATTGGTTTTGAAAAGAGCTTAAGGAAAGAGAATTGTTTCTAACTCGAGATGCCTTATTTTCTTCCAAAGACCTCTATTTATACATGACTCAAACTTACTATTATTGATCTATTACATCATTGCATACATCAGATTTTGAAAAAGGCTCACATGCCTCTCTATTCTTTTCCTCCTGTGGTCTACATTTTCACATGCATTCTTTTCTTTTCCATCAAAGGGGCATTTTTTCCTCTATTATTGTCTTTCCATCTTTGGCTCCATATGCAGTTGGCTAGATGCTTTAGTAGTGGTAGGTCCACTTTTATCTTTCTCCATCCATCTTCTATCTTGAAGAATCAATCTTTTAATCTTGTTTGCATGTGGGGCACTCCCTTAATCTACATGATTCTTGGATTGTTGTAGGACTTCCATTAATTTGATGAGTATCAAATTTTTGGATATATTCTTTCAAAATGATAGATTTTTCTTTTCCATTATTCGTAAGGAGTGTCCATCCTTCATATTGGCACAAGCATCTGAATTTTTTATCATATAAGTTCTTTGCAATGTTGTAAAGAACTTTCATCCCCAAAACTCTTCGAGATTTTATCCATGATTTATTGATCTTAGGTAATGGTTTATTATTTCGGCCAACTTCAATATGAAAATCTCGGCCTACATATCCAATTGTAATAATATGTTCAGCAGGATAATATATCCTTCCATCAACCTCGGGACTTATTGAATAAAATTTGATATAAATTGATCTCCCTTGAGCAAATTTTGAAACTTCTGCCCTGAATATATCATCAAATTTTTCAATTTCTTTTAAATCTTTCCCTGGATAGATCAAATCCAGAAATCCATAATCTGCTGCCATTTTGACCATGAAAGGGCCTGCATCTTTGGTAATTATTAATCTGGGATAAACATGATCTCCTGATACAATAAAATAAGATTCATTTTCTTCCAATTCATAAACAATTTTGACAAATGATCTATATTCTTCTTCTTTTGATGATAAAGGGGTATAATCATCTTCATCAGTTTTGATTCTTATAACCCTTGTATGTTCATCACCATTTTTTATAGTCACCTTTCGGGGACTTGCTATGTCTCGTTTGATATTACTGGGTCCACTGCCGCTTCCTAGCTGTAAATCTGTTTGTATTTTTGAGATTGTATCAATTGGTATTTCCTGTTTGGTATCTAATGACTCGAATTGTGAAGTAATATCAACAATTCTGTCATTCAATTCTTTGGTATATTTAGAATGAGAATTAGAGATTTCCACCAACAATTTGACATTTTGTTGGATAGATTCTGCCATTTCCTCTAATTGCTCAATCCCAATTTTCATATCTTCAGATTCTTTCATGAGAAATTTCATTCGTCTGTTGACGTCTATTAATGAATTTTTGATATTATCCATCTCCAAATTCGATGTTCCTGCTCAAAAAATCTGCAAGATAGTTATTTATTCCTTTAATATGAATAATATTAAAATTATAGAATGATAAATATGCTTGCCATCTGTGTAACCTTCTATATTGAGGTTCCATAGGTAACTTATTTCTAATAAGTCCGGCAACTTGAGAATTATTAGTTTCAACAATAAATTTTTTAGATAAAAGGAATAATGAAAACTTTTTTATTCCTCTAATAATTGCTAATAATTCTTTTTCATGAGTAGTATAATTTATTTCTGCTTGGTTAAAAGTTCCATTTGAATATCTGTATATTTCATTTAAATCTGTTTTTAATATAGCTGCCCAATATTTATCCGAGGCATCAGTATTGACAATCAGATTATCTTTTTCATCTGGTAGTTTTAATTTTGGTAAATTTTTACATTCTTCTTTTAATGATTTAACAATTTCAGTATGTTCTTTATTCCAACCTCTAGTATTTGTTTTTCTAAGTAGAATTTGTATCTTATGTCTCTTTTTTGAGAGATTTTCAATAAATCCTTCAGCATAGTTTAAACATCCTAAAAATTTTTGTATTTGTTCCTTGGATTTTAATTCATCTGGAAAGCTTTCTATCTTTTTAGATATATGACTCTGTAATTTTATTCCTTTTCTATCTATTGACAATCCTAGAAAATCTATTTCTTATTTCTCTATCATAGATTTCTTTTTAGGGAGCACAATTCCTTCCTTTTTGCATTCATTTATGAACTGTAATAAATGATTCATATGTTCTTTTTTATTATTAGAACATATTAGTATATCATCAATATAAACAATAAGAAAATCACTAAACTTTTTGAATATATTATCCATTTTCCTTTGATATATTTGTGGTGCATTTTTTAAACCAAATAGCATAACTAACCATTCATATTTTCCTTGAGGTGTACTAAAAGCTGTATATTGAATATTATCTTCTTCCATTTTTATTTGCCAAAATCCTGATTTACAATCAAATTTTGAATAATATTGTTTTCCTTTTGCAAGATTTATCAGGACTTCTTTATTTGATAAAAAGTAACCATCAAATTTAGTATATTTATTTAATTCCTTATAGTTTATCACCATTCTAGTTTTTCCTCTAATATGCTCAGAATGTTTCATAACCATAAAAGTTGGACTACTATGAGATCCATTACTGGGTCTAATTAGCTTTTGTTCTAATAGTTCTTTTATCCGACTTTTAAATTCTTGCATATCCTATAAGGTATACATCATTGGTCTAACTCTTATTATAACATTTTCTGTTAATTCTATTTTAGCTTTAGGATGATATGGTTTCCAAAATAATAATGGGTTTTCACCATAAATTTTTTCTAATTGTTTTATGATTTTTCCCATACTTATCTCTATTTCTGTTTTTAGGATCTTTTTATATGATAGTTTTTTATTTTTTAGTTCATCTTGTACTATTGGTCTTTTTTCCCATTTATCACCACGCTGGGCTGGCTGAACTCTGTAGGGTCTAAACTCTCTTGGTATTTTTAATAGATGTGCACAAGGTGTTTGTAACATTATCATATAATTATTTTGTTTATAATATTGAAATTGTTGGATAAAGTCATTTCCTAATAATATATGACATTCTAGTTTATTATAATTGTATACTTTATTTATTATAACTTGTTTACTACCAAGTATTATATTAATTTTTTCAGCACTATCAATTATTTGAGTACTTTCTCCAGTCACTCCTATTATTTTTATTTTACTATTATTATTCCATGATTTTATTAAGAAATTTTTAAAAATTGTTATATCACTTCCTGTATCAATTAAGGCACAAGTTGTTATGTTTGTTTCTACTATAGTCACTTGTATATATACTGCCAATGGAAAGCTTATTTGATTATTCATCCACTTCATATTTTACATAATGTAGGTTGTCCTTTATAAGTTATATATAATCCTTCCCTTTTTATACTATAATCTTCTAATCCATTTAAAAAACTCATTCCTAATAATATATGAGGTTCAATATCCATACTTTCATCCAAATAATATGGTACTAAAAGATCAATCCCACCTATTTTTATTGGTACTTTTACCTTTAATTCTGTAACATATAGTTGTCCATCAAAATTCCTGTATTCATATGGTTCTATCTTGTAAGTTATTAATCCTTCATTTTTATTTGCAGCCATATGACATTCTCCAGTTCCTGTATCTATCAATATATTTGATCATTTTATATATCTTCTACCGTTGAAATATTTTCCTTCTATTTTCATATTTCCAATATTTCCATGAGGTTTTATTTCTTTTATACCACTAGTTTCTCCCAAATATTCCTTTTTATTTGGTAGTTTAAGACTTTTTGATTTCTTTATCAATCTTCTATTATGAAATGTTATTTTATAATCTCCTTCTTCTCTTAACTCTGTTATTTCAGGCTTATTTTTAGTTATATTAAATTCATATTCTTCTGGAATGAGATTTATTTGTTTATTTGGTTCCACTATTCTACTAATATCCTTATATTCCTTATGAATTTCTATGTATGGTTTATTGGAATAAATATTCCCATAATTTGAATTAGTAAATGTATATAATGCCCTATATTCCATAGTCATAATTTGATCTCCTGGTTCTATTATATTATTTCTATGTAATTTAAAATGTAATCCTAAGACTTCATTAAAGTTTTTATCTTTCAATGAGACACAATATTTTGGGTAACAAGTAAATATTAACTTTTGATATGCTAAATTTCCTTCTATAGTTCCTAAATGACCATCTTCAAGATTTATAATTCTTCCATCATGTAAACTTACAGTTAATGGTGAATCTATTCCTTCCCTAAATAAGGATTTAAACATTATTTATATTCATGCTAAATAAACATATTGGATCTTTCACTATGTTTTTTACTTATTTTTGATAGTAATTCTGATACTGTACTTTTTGTTAAAAGATTTATTTTATGTGTTCCCTGAGTTGTCCTAACATCTATAGTTTTTTCAATCTTATGGTATTCATTTATTGCTATTCTTTCTCTTCTCCATATTCTATCTAGAATTTCCTATTTTCAAATCTAAAGATAACTTTTGTATTTTCTTAAATTTATTATTATCAAAAGTTACTTTTAATCCATAACTTTCTATCCCCTCATATTCTTGGATTTCTATATTATTATTTTCTATTTCTTCAATTTCTCTATTCAGATTCTGATCCATTATCTTCTGAATCTGCTTCACTTATAAATATTTCTTGATTATTATAGTTTTCAATATCAGATATTTCACTTAATTCACTTTTTATTTCAAAATAATCCTTTTGTAATATTCTCACTTTTTTCTTTGTGCAATCAGGACTTATATGACATATTTCTTCACAATTCCAACACTTACATTATTTTTTTATCTTTCTTGTAAGGTTTATTTTTCTGTATATTATTTTTCCTTTTATTATATTTCCTTCCAGGTTTTATGTATTTTTTATTAAAGTTTCTATATTTTTTAAACTTCCTGTTTTTATATTTTCTTTTATTCCTTTTTTCAGAACTACATCCCCATCTTGTAGGTTTTTTCATATCTTCACAACATATTTTAGTTAATTTTCCTGATTTTTTCAATAATTGTTTTTGTTGACATATATATGCAAGTCTTTCAGATAAGAATTTTATTCTTGATCCTAGTGTTCTAGGTATTCCTATATTTTCTTTAATATATTTTTCAAATTCTATTTTAAAATATATTCCCCATGAACCTGGTAATTTATTATAATACATATCTTGATATACTTCTTGATTCTCATTACTATAAAATTGGGTATAATAGTATTCCTTGAATTCACAAGTATATTCTTTAATTTTACACATATCACAAATTGTTAGATTAATTAACTTAACTCTTGCATTATCTTTTTCTCGTATTGCTTCTTCTTCATAATTTCTTAACCAATTTTCTCCTAAGAATTCTTCTGCAATATATTCTACTAATCTTTCTATTCCTAGTTTATCTGATTTTATTATTTCTGTTTGTATATTTCTTTTTATTAATGATTTTGTATCACTACTAATTCTTTCCCACTAATTTCTAACATTTCCTTCAAAAGATGCAATTAAAAAATCTATTCTCCTTTCAGTATTTTCCCATGTATCATCTTTATTATATAAAAAGAATAATATCATTGAGTCTGCCCAAATTATTAAGGCTTTCTTAGTGTCTATTTTGCAATCTAAGTCTAATTTTGTTCCTCCATGATTAACAGGTTTATCATAATTATTATTTAATTCAAATCTATTACTATATTTATTTTCTTTAGACGGTTGTGGATCTCTTATTTTATCATAAAATTGTCTATATGGTTTATTATACATTGGAGCATAACTTTCGTCTGGATCTATTGATTATTGTTTAGAGGTTTCTACTGGATTAGGTCCTCCTCCAGTATTCATTAAGATTTGGTATTCATCATCTATACTTTCTAAACTTAAATGATCAAAATTATCTATGAGTAAATCTAATTCTTCATTCATCTTCTTTGTCTTGTTTTTCTTCAATTTTTTGTTTACCTAATGTTTTTTCTCTAGATTCCTCTTCTTCTATTATTTTAGGTAATATATTTTTTCTAAACTCATCATCCATGCTTCCTGTTTCTATTATTATATTTTTTTTTTCAATATGTTTTTTCCCTATTCTGGTTATTTCTTTTTCTATAAATTTTTTATCTACTCTATTATTTTTTTTCTTCATTTTCTTTTAATTTTCTTACTTCAAGTTTTAATATATTTATATCATTTCTAGCTTCTTTTATTTCATTCTTAATTTTTTGTACATCATTAATTAATGTTCTTATTAAATGTTTTAATTCTTCCATGTGTTCACTGATTGACATTTTATCTTTTTTTTGATTGACAATAATAAAATACTATACACTCAACATTTTTACACTCTTTTATCATTTTATCATATTTTTGTTTTATCACTTCAGGATTTGTTAGCTCTTTTAATTTTTCATAATACCTTACTTTTTCTTTATATCTTTCTTGTTTTAATTTTAATATTTGTTTTTCTTGAGTTTTAGTTATATCTCTAGGTATTAATAATTCATCTAAAATTTTATTATTTATTAATCTTATTCTCCTTAACTTTCTTTCTAAAATATTTTTAGTTTTTTTCCATTATGATGATTCATATATTTCTCTATGATACAATTCATTTTCAAATATTTCACAAATTATTTCATATGTACGTCTATCTTTGATAAATCCTACAATTAATTTATGTAATATTTGTTCCTTTTTTTCTCTAGGTAAATTCCTAGATATATATAATGTTATTATTTTTAGTTTATTAGGGATGGGGTTGTAGAATATATAACATCCTTTTTCTTCAATATATTGATAATAATTATTTATTTTTAAGATTTTCATGATCTCTATGGCTCTCTGATACCAAATGGACGGGTGCTACTATGAGCGAACAAAAATCTAATAATCACGAATCTAAAAATCTAATATTTTAATATTCCAAAAAATTCTTTTAAAGTCTTAAAATAAAAACTAATTTTTTGTATGCTTGTGATAATCTTTTTTTCATAAATTTTTAAGTAATTCTTCAAAATCTAGTAATGTTTGAAAATTTATAATATCAATGTCTGTTGTCATATCTATGTCTGTTCTAAAAGGTATATCATATTTTGAGATATTTTTCTTTCTTTTTTTCAATTTATCTATTATATCTTGTATATCTTTTATGATTATTGATCTTACAATTCCTTTAGCAAAATTTTCTAATAAGTTTTCTTTGAAACATTTTAATATTTCTTGTGATGTATATAATTGTTCTTGATATCCTATCTTATCAATTTTTTTTCAAACTTAATTTCTTTTTTATTTTTAACAACCTTTTTTATATTATATGGTCCTCTCTTATATTTGAGTTTTTCCATTTTATATTTATTCATTAATAATTCTTTCAAATTTTTAGAAAAATTATTTGTTAATTTTTTTAAGAACTTAAATAGAAGATTTTTATTAGATAAAGGGTTGTTTTTTAATATTTGTTAAAGGGTGTTTTAGGTAGTTCAAAATGTTTATAAAAGTCAAAGGTCATTTTGAAAAATCCTTCTTTTATTTGGGTCAATTTCTTGTATTTCCCCAGTCAACTAAGTAATAGCAATAAAGATTACCCCTTATTGTACACTTCAAGGTCATTCAATACTTCATTCATTTTATTTTTCTAATTAAAAAATCATTGATGAAAACAACAATATAAATGTTTCTTTTCCAAAATTTGAACGCAATACATTTAGCATGTCAACTTGTGATTAATAATAGTGTGCACATTTTGAGCTATTCTTGGGTGACAACCCCTGGACAGGCTATGTCGCTGTGAGTGCTACCTAAGCACTATTGAATGTTGAAGGGACTCAAAGAAAAGTGGAAATAATCTGAGATAGGAGATCTCACTAACACTTTTGACTCACTGCCAAAAGCTCCTTCTTGTGCGCTAACGCTAAAAGGAAGGGTTTTTGGGTGGGAGAGAGATCGTTGGAAGACTTATTCGTTTAGATAGAGATGGACGGTTGTCCAAGGGGCTTTAACCTCACACTTTACATAAACATTGCAGAAAGACATACATGATAAGAGTCCTTGCTAGGATTGTTTAATTGATAAAAGTATTTGATGAAAATCCGTGAGTAAACATACATCCCAATTGTTTGAAATGAGTCAAAGCTGAAAACCATTCGGTCTTTCTCAGCCCAACCCCAAGTGAGCTGGGACGAGAAGTGCCAAATAAATCCCTCTGTATAAAGAATTTTTGCACAATAGAAAACGTCATTCCACTCGAATTTTTACACATAAATCATTCTTTACTCTGTGAAAAATTCATTTATTATTGTTCGTAACAATCTTTGAAGATAAAGATAGAAGTTCTGTTTGATGATACTCAGGTAACCGTTCTTCTACTTACACTTGAATGATAATTATTTTATCCTAAAAGACAATTACTTAAAAGTTAATACTTAAGGTTCCGTTTGATTGCATGAAATTTTCCATGGAACTTGAAATTCGAATTCTAACTTCCACTTTTGGCCTGTTTGATTGACAAGATTTTACAGGGAATTGATTTTTCATGAATTTCTAGGTACAACACCTTAAAGCGTGATTTTCCACCTTTTATTTTCCTAGGGGATAAGTGATTTTTGATTTTCCACCTTTTTCTTTCTCGCTCTCTTTTTTTTTTTTTTTTTTTTTTGGCAATGAGAACAAATTTTAGGAACAATTGTAAAATAGGATATCCCTGAAATTGACAATTTTCATGTAAAACAAAGTCAAACGAACACCAAAATATAGATGATTTTTTTATCTTTTTTTTTTTTTCCTTTTTTTTTGGTTGGCAATGGAAACTAATTCTAGGAACAATGGTAGAAGTGGATATCCCTTAAATTGACAATTTTTATGTAAAACAAAGCTAAACGAACACCATAAAACACTTTTACTTCAACATTTTTCACGTAGAAAATTATACTAATCAAACACAATAATTTACAATTCCCTGGAAAACAATTTCTAGGTAATTCAATTTCCTGAAATTAATTTTTTTTCCATCCAAATTCCATTTTCGCAATCAAACAGACCCTAACATTTAAATGAGTAAAATTGTCCATTAGTCACGTAACCGTAAGAAAGATTTATTTCTATTAGCAACAATATCTATGCACGTTTATTTGCATAATTTGTGCACAGTTATATATCAAGAACTACAAAAGGTAAATTTTAAAAATCATATTCCAAAAAGTAAGAAATTTAACCATAAATTTTGACCTACTATTGAGCACAAGCAAGCATGCTAATTGTCGGCAGACCATATGAATTGATCATATATTTCTTCATCTTTTAGTCATTGTAACACGTAATCCATGGTTGTTTCTTCTTCCACCTTCTTCTTCCAAGGCAATGCCGACGGTGGCCTCCTGACAAACTTTCTCCTCTGCGTGTGTGGTTTCTTCTCATCATCTTCTTCTTCATCATTTGATCTAATTGTATATCCAACTTCGACCACAAATTTAGTTTATCCGTTCTACATTCTTTGCATATCAAAGAAAATTGCTTAAAAGAAATATACTTATTATTGAATAAATATAGTCGATACTTCATATATCAAGTATGAACTTTCAAGGTGTATAAATGCAAGTTAATTAGCAATGCAATGTATCCCTACTGTATAAAAAGGGCAATCCTAAAGGTACTTTAGAGACAATAGTAGATTCTTCCATTTTGTCTCACTGTAGCTTTTTTTTCTTTTTCTTTTTTTCTTTCTTTTGGTCAAATGTGAGCAAAAACGACGTCGTTTCCTGTTTGACTATTTCCTTGTCATGCTACAGTGACATTTTCCCTGTTCCTCCATTCGTGTAGATCTTTTTTATATCTTCTCCATTTTTACATTACTGCCTTTTTGGTTCTCCATTTCATCATACAAATCACCTGTAATTTCTTCTTCTTTCTAAAGTTTATTGGGTCTTTTCATTTTCATGTATATTATTTCTTTTATATTCTATTTTATTTTACGTTTAAAAACTAATTTGTTTTGTATTAATTTTTCAGGTTCTTGATTCAATATTTCAGGGGCAGATTCTTTCCAATGGGTCAGTTAATTTCCTTTTTTTTTTTTTTTTTTTTCTCTATGTAGCTTCCAATTTGTTGTACACTTTTTGGATCTATGTTTTCCAGTTAGTTTACTTACGATTTTTTTTTTGTACGTTCTTTTCTTTCATGATCTTGAGCTATATAGTCTTCTAAGGTTCGAAAATTCTTTTGGGACTTCTATATTTGATCGAAGGTTTAAGCTCTGTAAGATTTGAGTTGTTATTTGTTAATGCGATGATGAGTAAGGGTTCGAATGTGATACTTTGTTCTCCGTGATTTGTGTTATTTCTGTTGGGAGTTAGAGTTGAAAATTTAGGATTTTTGTGTTTTGTGCTCCAATTCTTGCACTTATTTTCTTTGTTTTCTCTATGCGTATTCGATCATTTATGCAAATATTTGTGTGCCTCTTAATGGATGGAATCATGTTATTTTTGCTATCCTGATTACAATTTGTAGGAGGCATGGAAAATGTTTGAATCAGGAGTTGAGCTTCTATGTAGTGCATGACAACGGTAGCATCTAAAAGGTTTTTCTTACAATCGTTTTGAAGGGGGAAATCGCT
>NC_036256.1:17767174-17769906 GCF_002742605.1 Olea europaea var. sylvestris | reverse complement strand
ATATAAGATTCTTTTTTTTTGATGGGTTGATTGATGTTTGGTAGTCCTGAACTTGAGCTCTTATTCTTATTTTGTTTGAAATTTGTAGACGTTCTACAGCTCAAATTCAAATTCATTCAAGGGAATGGTTATTTTCCTTGCTTTATATGTGAATTGGTTTCATTTAAAAGTATCCATGTTGGTACCTTTTTCTTTTTCTTTTTCTTTCTTTGTAGTTGTGTGCAGTGGATGCATATTAAAATTAAATATATATATTAAAATTATATATAGGCCTGTCGTGGTCATTGAATATACGTCAGATGTTGTGGTGGAATGATATATGTGTTGGCCTAATGAAAATACAATAATTTCTTTTTAGAAGAAGATGAAGATGATGTTTCAATTAAGGAATTTCAAGTAAGGAATGGCGCATCATTGTTTAATTGTAAATAATGAAAAGTTATTGGGATGTATATGGAATATGTAGGTAAATAAGAAAGTAAATAGAATTTGATATAGAAATAGTGAAATCGATTAACATAAAGATCAAATATTTACGATCACACGAATACAATTACAAATAAAAAAGTCTCATAGACATGTCAAACTTCCATCGGTCTGATCTTTTTGTAGACCATAAACTTCGGGGGTTAGTTATTCAATAGTTCGTTTGGTCTTATATTTGTGATGATATCTCAGTTGTGATGTAAATAGTTGTGGATTTGAGCACTGTGCACAAGTTTTGGCAAATGGTGTCTTGCAGATCTTCCTGGTATACACTGAAAAACCATGGATGAATGATTTATTGATCTTAAAAAAAATATAAAAAAATCCACACGTACTCCTCCTACCCAAATTTTTGACAAAGTAACTCATTTTTTTAATATAAATCATTTAATGTTTCAAATTTATTTTGTTAACAATTAAAAAAATAAAAATAAAAAATTAGTCTCCATCCCCGTTTACTACGTGCACGGAGTGCCACTCCCACTCCATGACATGAAGTGTAGCACTCTGTGCAGCACGGAGCACATGGTTTTTGGAGTTTTTTTTTTTTCCCTTTCTCAACTCCAATTTCTCGGGTTTTGGAGAAATTTTGAGGTTGTCCCCTTTTTATGAAATTTTAGTCAAATTTGATTAAAAACGTGCCACTGAACAAAAATATGCAGTTTTGATGTTGTAGTGGGGTCAATTTTGAGCAAATTCCTTCGTTTATGTGTTGTTTCCTTTTTTAGTATGTTTTGTTTTGGTTATATCTCGATGAATTAAAATCGGATTTGAATTCCGTTCGTCGGTGAATAATCCTTAAGATTAGGATTCTTGATTTTAGTCACTATCTTAATTTTTTCCATTTTTGGGGAAAAAAAAAAACAAAACTCATATCAAGCATTAAGGTAATAAGTGAACATAACACTGTCACATTTTTTTTTTTAATAGTACAGAATCTCCAAAAAACCTAATTTCCTACCACCCACATTCATCACCCAAAAAGCATGGGATTCGTCAAATATAATGTGATTACAAGAATCCAAAGTACCCATCCAGTATTTCAATCAAAAAGACTCAAAATATTGCTTATAATTTCAACGAAGTCCTACAATCAAGTAACAGAAAGTCACAAAAAATATACCCAAAATAAAAATCCAAAAGGGGGTCCAAAAAATTCTTTAAACTTTGTAAATACTTATTCTAAATTCTAAACATTCCATACTAATAATAACATAATAAATACAAAACTCGTGCAATGCACCAAACGCAGACTATTAGTAATAAAGTTGTTCATACATTTAGTACATAAGTTTTCTTTAATTGTGGACCTTTATACACATTCCATTGGCTAAAATATTCTCTAGGATTTTAGTTGGTAAACGAAGCCAATTTTTTATATTTTTCTTGTTCGACATCATACAAAGTTTTGTATTAAAAAGGTTGAATCCCAATCATGAGGGGCCCCATCACCCCGTCTCTGGAGCATCGTGAGAGAGGTAAATCGCGGAATGTGCTTCAACAGGCTAGGGAACAAGAGTTTGGATGTACACTGGTGTCCAAAGTTTCGTATTAATTCTAATGGAAGTTGTCAAAGTATAATGATCCTTTTTTTCTTTCTTCAACCGACTTCAAGTGCTTTTCCTTCTAAGTGCAACAAATAAAGATTTAAATCGAGCCATGTCGAGTCTACACATTTTTTCACGTCAATCAGTCCAACTATAGAAGCAGGCTGACCCACAACAAGAATACCCACCCTCAATTGTTGGCGTTATCAATCTAAGCACCTTGGCATCTTGAGTTCTTATTGACCATTTTAAGTGAAAAAAAAAAGGTCAGATTACAAGAATAGCAGCAGAACTAACTATATAAGTATCCCTACTATATAAAAAGGGGAATGTGAGGGTACTGTAAAAAGCAACAGTGTCTTGATCCATCTTTCCTATAGCATTTTTTTTTGCTTTTTTTTTTTTTTTTTCAATTGGGGGTCAAAAACGACGTCGTTTGCTTGATATATATTTTATTTTATTGTACACTACCTCCAAATTTACTGCAACACGCAATTATCATACCTCCCCCACTCTGATATAGATATTTATAGTATGTATATAAAAAAAATCACTTTTATATAAAAAAGATATAGATAAAATGCGACAGAAATTTTTTTACAACATATTACTTGTAAGTAAAAAATTTGAAGAAAAAAGAATTAAAGAGAATTTTAAATTGAAAAAAAAAATTCTAAAGTAAAACTATAAAACAACACA
>NC_036256.1:17766785-17767042 GCF_002742605.1 Olea europaea var. sylvestris | reverse complement strand
TAAGTAATTGTTCTTTTTATCAATTTATTTAAATTTCTTTTTTATTCTTTTCTCTTTTAAATAAAACTTAATTTTTCAATTTTGGCAAAATAATATTTATATATATATTATTTTAAATTTTTGTAATTTTTTTATTTTTTATTTTTTTAAAATTATTAAAAATTTTATTTTTCTTTTAAACTTAAAATTCTTTTTCATTTCTTTCTCTTTAATTTTTTTACTCACAAATAACTTTTCACCTCCTAGAATTTTATCTT